>NC_140961.1:90438122-90492764 GCF_056783735.1 Eptatretus burgeri
TTTTCATGTCCGTAACAGAAAGAAAAGGCACAGTGTTATGAACATATGACATGTTGAGACATCACAATGTCCTAAAAACGATTTCATTTTGTTGAAAGGAAGGATAACGCAGGAATTTTTTTTTAAAGCGCATTTTATCACCCGAAGTTATGCAATCAATGACCACAATGTTGGTTGCACCTTATTTGTATCAATAAAATTGATCTGTGCTTCAAACATTTACAAAAATCACAATACAATTTTCTAATTGTTGACTGTTGCCACCACTCTTTCTATGATAACACAGAATGTTGGGGTCCGGCGGTACAAAAAAGGTTTATTTCCTGTTTTATTTTCGTTTTCACTTTTTTTTTTTGAGTAGATTATGCTCTTTGTAAAGCAAATTAGTTGTGAAAAGTTATAAATTGTGCAAAATTAACATAATTGCTAAATCGTTTTCTTGAATTGACTAAACCCCCCCAAAAAAGTACTGTACCATAATTTTCATCCCTTTTATTACTTTGCCTCTTATTTTTTAACTTTTACTGTAAAAGGTGGGCATATTATTATTACTGGCCAACATGTTATGCAAAGCATGTTTCTCTTGGTTGTGTACAAGGTCTTCTGTTCTATACATGACAGCCTTCATACATTGGCAGACACTACAAAGATCTATCAGTCCCTTGAACTCTCGCATAGCTTTGCTGCACACCGTAGGCTTTTGTGACTTGGCCAAAGGCATGGACTTGTCATGGTGAAATGTCCAAATTCCTGCTTTCCTCCCCCAACCCCCCTCCCCCCTCCCCCCCCACCTTCCTCACCTCATCCCCTCCAAGCCACAACAGAATAGATGGTACATTACTTAACGTGGGTTCCACACACTGACTACTTTATTACTTTATCCACAATGTGAAAAACAAACTTGTGTGATCACATAATAAAATCGGTGAAAGTTGAACAGTGAAAGCACACTTGAAGACATCCATGGGAGTGTTGCTGTTCTGTGATTCTCTTTCATACTTGGCATTCCTTTGGCTTTCTTCTCTTCTATCTCCTCTGTTGCCATCACTCTTTCTAAGACCACTGGCTTGGTGTGTTTCCTGTCTTGCAAACCCACTGAGACTTTATCAAGCTGAGACCCAATATTTACGTGAATGTAATGAAGATTTGCCTTGACAAAATAATTGGGTCCCAGAATGTGTATTCATTAGTATTTTGCTTTATTATTATAGTTATTATTTTTAATTGTTGACTTTTCAATGAGGAAGTATCACTGTTCTTTTTGCTTGAGCTGATTTCTCTGTGTTAACACAATAACTCGAACATCATGAAAAGCTAAAATATTAAACATATCTACATTCTATGACACCACAGAGCTGTAACTTCGATGGTGACAAATCTTAGACTTTGTGTGAAGTCTCAGAGGCATCACAAAAAACAATATATTGCAAAGGACCATCTGAAATTTGATGCACACATCCAAGATTATCTTTCATAATGTTTTAAATTAGGTTATTTATGCATAAGTGTCATAAACGTTTACAAAAGTCGGTCATAAAACCATAACCACATTATTGTTACCCTTCTTCTCAAAAATAATCTTCCTTTTAACAATTTTAAATTTTGCATACGCATCTTGGATATAGCTTCCTGAAAGAAAGGAAATTGTGTTCTTGACCAAAAATAATTGGTTACACACAAAGCTTCATAAAATCACTTTGCTGCACTTAAAAAGGTCATTGTAGAAGTAACATGCTAACAGATGGGATGTCTTCTGGGCACACTCACTGTATTGGGGTCCAAGTACCTTACACAGAGGGCCCAGTCAGTTCACTTTTTCATTCCTTAAAAAAAGTTTTTTTTTAGAAGCTTCTCTCGACAGCCGGTCCCTTTCCTGATTTTAAAATGGCAAGGTATGATATTCTATGCTATTTATCTATTATGATAGACTCTGGACGTTAGTTGGTCACAGCAAAATAACACTTGTAGATGGACAACACTTGTTGTTGAACATGAGTAAACTAACTTTAATGAAGGCTCTAACCAAGATATTTCACATCAATTGGAAATGTATTTTAATGATGAAATAGCAGTATTGATTATTAATTCAAAAAAACTTTCCATAAATGAATTTATGGGGTGTAGTCAGCAAAGGCATACATTTAATGTAACTTTTGGGAAGACGGTGAAATCTTAATTACACTTTTACAAACAGCAGCAGATCATTTATCACCTTAATGGGTAAGACTAAAAGCAACTGCTCAGGGTTTTGTATTCCTTTTTGGGTGAGACCCAAATCCAAAGGAGAAAAGAGGTTTTATACCTCAGCAGAGTATGGTCACGTTTGTAACAGACAGACATGGATATCTTAGCAGGATGCCCATTTCCTTACTATGTGTGTTGAAATCGATTTGTGCTGTTGACTAATTATACAATGACTAGTGAGCTGCAAAAACATTTGTTTTTGCTACACCATGACCAGAGAGCCTGATCAGTTTGCTCCAAGTTGTTGCAAAATGTACCAAAATCGATATTAACGAATGATTGCAAATGAAGTTCTGAGAATCCTGGTGTACTTGCATAAATCATTGCAGGTTTGTAAATAGTGCTGTGTAGGTAACATTTAGGACAGATCAATGAACATTCCTTCGCTGACTGCTGTGTTCTAAAATGGAGGCTGTAAGATGCCGTCAGATATATCGCTGCTCGTGTGCAATACCAGATAGCTCCAGGAACCATAACTGCGCTTTTCATATTGGAAAATACCTCATTCGTAAAACGTTACAAACGTGTTACAAACGTAAAAACATGGACAAATATTGGGGACATCAAACAAAATAATTCCTGATAAAATAGTTGGTATACATGTCTAAATGATAAACTTCATATCAATCAACACCACAAAACAATAATTTAATGTCATAAGTATCACTTTTGGGTCAGCATCATTGCACAGTTTATGTTTTCATGTTAGTAACTGAAAGAAAAGGCACAATGTGATGAACATAACATCACATTGTCCTAAAAACGATCTCATTTTGTTAAAAGGAAGGAAAATGCAGGGATTTTTTTTTGTTAAGCTAGTTTTATCACCTGCAGCTATGCAATCAATGACCACTGTGTTGGTTGCACCTCATGTGTGTCAATTAAATTGACCTGTGCTGCAATTCCAGTCTTGAGCAGGGTCTGATATGGCGAGACAATTCATCGGGGGTCAAACAAACTAACTGGAGACTTTCATCATTTTCACTAAAGTATTTATTGTATCCATACAATACCCCCAAATGATCTTTTTCTTGAAATCATGTTGTTTGTCTTTTGGCTGCTCCCGTTCAGGGTCGTCACAGTGGATCATCCGTTATGATCCGCATCGTGATTTGGTACAGGTTTTAGTCCGGATGCCCTTCCTGACGCAACCCTGGTCGCCTCTTATGACACAGGGATAAGGATTGGGTTTCGCCATGATTCCGGGCTGCCCTACACCCTCTCATAGCGCGGCCCAGCGCAGAGCACCTGTCCTCAAGCGATCCTCCAACCCAAGCCTCCGAGTAGCCGGATTACAGCCGCATGCCACTATGCCCGGTTTCTTTTTCTTAAAATCATATATTTTTGAAATTCGTCTTTTTTGTCACCAAATTAGGAAACATCACATTTACAATACGGATAACTTGGATCTGTGCTCTGTGAGAGTCAGCATCGTGTAATGCCATGGCCTGTTTGTGGTGTCAGAATGTCAGAATTATTATCTTGTTGAGATGCAAGTCAGAGAGACTTGTTCTCAGTCTCAAAGGTGAGTACACTTCCTATTAGTTATTCTTTCAGCCATTCGTCTCCATGAAACATCTGCTACAAGACAAGACCTATTTTCACTGCTTGCAGATAAACAATCATCACTTATTCTTTACACTTAGTTAATGTCAAATTTTGTCCAGGCCGTGACTAAGACAAATGGTGATTCAACCAAGGTTTCTCTCTCTCTCTCTCTCTCTCTCTCTCTCTCTCTCTCTCTCTCTCTCTCTCTCTCTCTCTCTCTCTCTCTCTCTCTCTCTCTCTCTCTCTCTCTCTCTTCCTCTCTGTCTCTCTGTCTCTCTGTCTCTCTGTCTCTCTGTCTCTCTGTCTCTCTGTCTCTGTCTCTCTCTCTCTCTCTCTTTTTCTTCTCTCTCTTTTTTCTCTCTCTTTTTTCTCTCTCCTTTTTCTCTCTCCTTTTTCTCTCCCCTTTTTCTCTTCCCTTTTTATCTTCCCTTTTTCTCTCCCCTTTTTCTCTCCCTTTTTCTCTCCATTTTCTCTCCTTTTCTCGCTCTTTTTCTCTCTCTTTTTTCTCTCTTTTTCTCTTTTTTTTTTTTCCTCTCTTTTTTCTCTCTCTTTTTTTCTCTCTCTCTTTTTCTCTCTCTTTTCTCTCTCTTTTTCTCTCTCTCTTTCTCTCTCTCTTTTTCTCTCTCTTTTTTCTCTCTTTTTCTCTTTTTTTTTTCCTCTCTTTTTTTTCTCTCTTTTTTTTCTCTCTCTTTTTCTCTCTCTTTTTTTTTCTCGCCCTTCCTGTGTTAAGTTGTAAGAATAGAAGTCTTGAATTTTTCCCTCTTCAGCTTGAGTCCATCAACATATTGACTCTAACCATAAATCATTCTGGAATCAACAATGCAGTTAAGCTAAAGTCTGATGTGTCAGCACATTTATATATTTTGATAAATTTTCTGCTTCATTTTGCATAACTGCAAAATTATTTATTATGACAAATTTTAAATTATTAAATAAATATTGCATGAAATACATTGCTACAATCACTTTTTATTTGAAGTTAAATTATGTGTTTTTGCTTATAAGCAGACAAAAGTTATTGCAGTAACGAGATTGAAGTAAGTATACACCTTTTATATTTATTCCTCACTGAGATAGACTTGTAGCGTACATATGTACAGTATATGTATACTTACGGAGTAAGTATGTTCCAGTGAAGTGTAAATATAGAGGCAGAAAGAGATCAGAATGGTTGAGCAGCGAGGTAAAGAGTTCGATTAAAGGTCCCATGACACTCAAAATTTTCTGGTTATTTATATATTAACTTGACCTTCCTAGTGAAGAAATCACCCATGTTTCTTTTTTTAAATAAAAAATGGGATAATTAGACCAATATTTCGAATATTTCTGGTGCTTTTCGCAACTTGCTATGCCCCGCCCCTTAAAAAAGTTGACTTCAGTGAACCGCAGCGTTCACGACATCTGCAGAACACGACTCGCACAGAGTGGATTGACGAGATGTCGCGCGCCGTATAAAGTACGTACAAATGCATTGTGCGCATGTGTTTGCTATCTCACTGATCGTCTTAATTCCTGTGATTGTTTCGCGGAAAAGAAATTCTGCTTCTGAGCTGTGTATGCACAACAATCACGAGGCAATTATTTATCCCTTTACTACCTTGTTGTAGTCGTGTACAAATCCAATACATGTATGCACAATAAAGGGCTATACCATGTCCACAAAATATTAAATGTGACTGTTGAACCTTTCCATTAAAAAAGAAACTTACAGGGACATACACGTAAAATACTAAAGATTAATATTGCATCATTTCAAGGCGCAAGGAGATAATTTTAAAATCAAACAATGTGAAAAACCTGCACCCACATTTTGCAGCTTATTGAATTGTTCGTTGAAACCAGCCTGCTGGGATAGGTACGATTCCACATGCATGCAAGGCAGGTGTGGCTGCACTCGACATACATGGGTTTATTCTAAAGTGAAGGGACTGCTTCCATTGGCTCGCTATTCATTAACATTTATCCAAAATGTCGTTATAAATGAACAGGGAAAAATATGTTGGCACAACTATGAAAGACAAATTTATCTGTCCTATTACACATCCTCATAGCCTCAGGACTCTTACGCATTGACTTATACATTGTGTGCATTCCAACACAAGTTACTTTTCAACTCTAGAGTCTAGAATAATCCGATAAATCCGTCGTCCGTCCGACTAGTCCGATAAATCCGTCGTCCGTCCGACTAGTCTGATAAATCTGACGTGCTGTAGCTTTCTTTTATTATTCTCTTTTCTTCATTGTTTTCTACTGGCACTACATGACGACAGTAGGAATAAAATAAATAAAAATGCAACAGAACATCAGATTTATCGGACCACTCTAGACAATTGTGTCGCAAGGTGTGTTCTGCACACAAGTTTTCATCGTATCCGGACAGCGAGATTGCTTCGTTTTATGCGTGAAGAGACACGGCCGATGACATGGGCTGGCCTTGTTTGCGATTCATTCGCTGCAGCGCAACATGTCCGCTGCGCTGCGCTGTGCTGGTCACTCACCTCACTAAAATAATTCTGATATCGAGCAGTATGCAAGTCGTATTTACATTATTGAATTATGAATAGGATTTAGTCCAACCAGTTGTTCTTGCCAAGTCTTCCTTCGATGTCCTCCCGATCATCATGAACGCCGGGAATTTCATCACCATTTTCCTATGCTTGTCCTGCTTTGGGCTCCAACTGGTAAGGCCATATTTCATTTCCAGCTGCCTGAACTTCACCTCCCGCGACTACGTTATCCGACAATTCTCCATCTGATTCAGACCAAAATCCTTCATTTCTCTCACACTCACTGTCGCTACCAGACATATCAAAGTCCATGTCATCCATTATTCAAAACCAAATGTTTGATTTTTAAAAAGCAGAAATGAACGAAGCCATTGAGTCGACCAATCGAATGTGGAAACACACAGGAAGCCAATTGAATCACGTAGACCACCAACCCGAGTAATTTGCGTGCAGCCTTTGTTGTTCTGGAGATGACGTCATGTGGCTTACGCCCCTTTCAGTAGATTTCGGCAGAATTTTTAGGGGCGTTCCCGAAGAGTTTTTTTTTAATTTTACATTTTACTGAAAGAGTATTGTGAAAAAACATTGTTGTATCAGAAATCACGATGAAAAACTCCTATAGGACATGTATATATGGTCGATTGTCACAAAACTGCGCCTTTTAGCGTCCGGAGGACATCTGCACCAAATAAAGGCTATAATTATAAGTTTCTGTGGTCTTACAGAAAATATGTTGAGGGATCCATGGGAGAATTTGGGCACCTCAACTCTGAAAATTGAAATTTTCACAATGCATTTAAATTATGTGTGGTGACTGCTTGAAACCATGAGTATGCATGACCTATTATATATCAGTTTTTATCTATATACAATAAGTATGTGCTTGTGATTCAGTAATAAATGTGACTGAGAAACGTTTTTGTTTAAAAGTAGAACATAATTGCATTTTGTGTTATTAAATATCAGTTTGTTTTTATCAACATGACCTTATATCAGTTCTCACCATTACCGGGGCAGTTCAGTGTTCATAAATAACTGCATCTTAGGCTATCTCAAAGAGTCTGGGTGGTCAAGTAAGGTATGACTTGTGCACACAGGACATCAATATTTAAAGTTGGAGTTGATATATTAATGCATATTCATGGTTTCATTTAGATTTATATCGGTTATTTTCTCTGTAAAATAGAGTAACTGAGAATTGAGAATACTGATCCACCATAACATATTACAAGGTATTTATATGCTTATCCAACACTCTATCCTCTCTACTAAGAAGGTGTATGTGGCAAATGAGTAAACAAAATGTTTTCATTAATACATTAAGGCATACTCATGGTTTCAAATTTAATGATAAATGATTGACACAAATGTTCCTGAAATAACAAACATTTAAATTGTGGCATGCAAAATCAGGAAATACAAGCACAACTACCACATCTGTGTGGAAAGGCCTTAGTATCTTGAAATAATGAGCATATGCTCTGAAGAAATGATGCATACTCATGGTTTCATGCATATCCATGGTTTCATGTTAGGCAGAAATTGCAATAAATGGAAGGGTGATGCACCACAGATTTGGAATTAAGCATATATTAAGGTTGATGTATTACCCTTATGGTAACTTAATATCTTACTAATGTTTTCATCCCTGGACACAGTGAACAATCAAAAGGCATACTCATGGCTTCAGTAGAAACGGCCCCAAATCAGGTTTATCTCACAATTTATTTTAATATCAAGTATTTCTATTTAAAACATGGTTTATCCAAATTGCCTTAACTATTTTGCAAAGGTTACTGTGATAGAACTGTTTTATAGGTATATTCTATGGAGGATTAGTGCGCAGAAAAGAGTGTATACTCTTGGTTTCACATACATTCCCCATCATAAAAATGTTTGCCAAAATTTAGGCTCTATACCAAACATATTCATGTTTGTGTCAACATAAACACACATATATGGCATCATAATTAAATTCTATTTGGATGCCTAACATACCCAGATGCACTTATAAAATGCAATTTATATTAATTATTGCAAAAAAAAAATTAAAAACACCTAAAATATGACACATTATTACTTCTAGTTTTCAGAGTGTTCATCAAAAACATATAAAACTAGGTATACGCTGAAAGGTGTGATCAAAACGTATACATACAGCATATATATGTTATTATAACTAATATATTAAGAGCAGTAGAGCCCCAAAACCTGTTTGACGCAGTTTCGTGACAATCGACCATATGCAATTTCAGTACTTTTGGGTGTCATGGGACCTTTAAGGCTAAAGCAGAAGGCATTTAATTATAAGGTGCAAAATAATGAAACTGGAATTGGACTCGTATCAGTGTTAAAGTAAACAAAGGCTAGTTCAAAATATAACTTGGCAAGCCAAAGAGAATATGAGAAGGATATAGACAAAAAAAATTAACATGATTCCAAAGCATTCTTTAATTACATAAGGGGGGAAAACGGGTTAAGGCAAGTGTGGGCCAATGAGGAGCAGCACAGGGAAATTAGTTGGTGATGAAAGTGAAATGGCAGGCTTATTAAATAGTAATGTTGCTTCAACACAAAAACAGTCAGGGATTTACCAATAGCTGAGAGTATCTCTTTCAGGGGTGAGGAAGGAATTTGAGAGGAATTTCAGGTAGGAGTGGAGGAAGATAAGAAACAGCTGAGAAAGCTAAGACAACATGAGGCTGGATGGCCAGATTGTATCCATCAAACAGTGTTGAGGGAAGTGGCAGTGTCAATAAGTGTGATGTTAACTGATATATTTAACAGCTTGTTGGAGTCAGGACAATATCGGAGGCCCTGAGAGGAGCAAATGTAACAACATTATTTAAAAATAAACCATAGAGGAATTTGGGAACTATCTACACCAGATAGTTTAACTTCAGTTGTGGGGAAGATGTTGGAGACATTGATTCGGGATTGGATGGGAAACCATTTAGATAAATATAAACGAATTAAACATGGCCAGCACAGGTTTAACTACAAGGGTACTTGGTAGAGCGCATACCTCCGCCACGCAAATCGTGATCCACGAGAACATATTGGGCCAAACACATTTTTGAAAAATCATGCTATATATTGTATTTGGCCCAATTTCTCAATAGTGAAGAATCATTTTAAAAATTAAATAATTATCGGATTCGGATTCGAATCTTCACCAAAATCTAAACAGTTTGTCATGGTCACACAACCAACCTGTCCAATAAGTTGCAACCAAATCCATCTACAACTTTTCGAGATATTGTGCTATATATCGGTTTAGCCCTATCTCTCAATGGTGAAGAATCACTTTAAAAATTAAATTAATCTCGTATCCAGATCCGGATTCGGATCTTCACCAAAATCGAATCAATTGGTCGAGGTCACACACCCAACCTGTCCAAAAATTTAATCAAATCTGTCCACAACTTTTCGAGATATCGTGCTATATATTGGTTTAGCACTATCTCTCAATGGTGAAGAATCACTTAAAAAATTATTAGATCTGGATCCGGATCTTCACCAAAATCGAATCAGTTCGTCCTTGTCACACACCCAACCCGCCCACCAAATTTCATTGAGATCCGTCCACATCTTTTTGAGATATACTGCACACAAATAGACACAGAGGGGGTGAAAACATAACCTCCTTCACCTTCAGTGGGGAGGTGAGGATATTTGTGTTGTGTGGTTATTGAGAAGCATTGTGGGATATAGCAGTACATGGACATTGGCAGGAATGGGAGGTAGCTGAGACATGTCCTGACCAGACATTTTGAATATGGAGGTACAAAGAGATCAATGATATGATACCTGTATCATGATTGGGATATCTGGAAGAGCATCATCGTTTAAAATAATAATAATAATATATATTTATTCATTTTATAGACGTGAATAAAACACCCTGATGATGTGTGTGCTTGCCCGCTGTTGTCCTCTCCACTCCCCACCCCCAGGAAAAGTCAAGATACTTTCATAGTCCCTCCCCCAGTGAATTTCATTTGATAAACTTTAATTTTGAATTGATACGATCTAGATGTATGTAACACAGGCTTTATTGGCCAAATGGCCTCCTGCATCAAAATTCCATGTGTCCTTGTGAAGAGAATGATCCTGATGAAGACGTTCTCCATCTGTTCGGTCTGACTTAACCCCATACTTGTGAAATCGAGCTTTCCCTGTCCTTTGTGTGTTCAGATTGGCACAGCTGTTGCATGTTTACATGCTTTTCATTCCCAGAGTAATGGCCAACTGACGTAGATGATGAGGGCACAGACGTTGCTGCAATGCTGGTTTTCATGGGGGACTTTTGCAGTCATGCATAACAACTCCTTTTAGGGTCTCCCTGCATACTGCTTTACTGCCTGGATTTGACTTTGCACCAAATGTTGTTGGAGCTTCTTTTTATCTGATTGTCTTTGACTCCTTAAGATTTTGCATCTCTCTCTCTCTCTTTCTCTTTCTCTCTCTGATGTAGCTACTCTTCACAGAGCTTCCATGTCACCAAATCAGCTGCCTGAGCAAGAGTTATACTGGGTGGTTTGCCATTGTCTTCCCAGTAGTTGTTAGGGCAGGAATTTCGAATTTGACCATTGCACCAGCTCCAGCTCACCTACTCTTGGTGAAGGAAACCATGGGATTTTTTATTGTGCACCAACTAATACCCACAGAAGCGATTCCCATTTAAAGTCCATCCAAGGGATGGCACGCACATTGATGAATCACCCTGTCTGTGAAACACCAGGATGACAGTTTATAGCTGGGTTGGGATTCAAACCCATGCGAGACAGCTTGGAGGTGAGTGTGCGTACCTCTATGCCATCTATGCCATCTCTATACCTGCGTACCTCTATGCCATCCTGTCAGCCCATTGATTTTCCCTTTATCGTAAGATAAATGCTGATATTAAGAAATATCATTGCATTTCTAAATCGATTCCAATGACATTTAAAAATGATAGACAAATTGGTATGTATTATATGGGATCTCGCTTTCAGACCAAGATGTAAATAGGCTTTTAATAATTTGATGAATGCACATATTTAGCATTCTTGAGAAAATATATTTTGGCAGCAGTGCACAGTGGTTCCTCCTCATTCCTCCCCACCGTCCTCTTCCCTCCTGCTCACCCTCCTCTCTCTACGTCCCGACCACCTCTCACCCCACCTCTTCTCCCCCATGCCCGTTTCCCACCAGTTTTCCCCCCCTTCATGCCCGTTTCTCCCCCCTCCATGCCCGTTTTCCCCCTCCCATTGTCAGTCCCCCCCAATTGCCCATTTCCCCCCCATTGCCCCTTCCCCCCATTGCATGCCCCCCATTGCACGTTTCCCCCCACATTGCCCATTTCCCCTCATTGCCCGCCCCCCACATGCCCATTTCTTCCACTCCATGCCAATTTCCCCCTCCTTCCACGTCCGTTTACCCCCACACCTCTTTTCCCCCTCTCCACCCCCATGTCTACCCCCTTTTGGCAACAATACACAGTGGTTCCTCCTCATTTCTCTCCCCCTACCCTCCTCTCTCTCCCCCTCCTCTCTCTCCTCCCCCATCCTCTCTCTCACCCCCCAAACCTCTTACCCCACGCGTCTTTCCCGCCCCACGCGTCTTTCCCTCCCCACACGTCTGTCCCGCCCCACGCCTCTACCACATCTCTTCTACTCCCAATCGTCTTCACCCCCTGCCCCACACTCGTATTCCTCTTCCATCCCCATGCCTCACCCACCTCTTCCACTCCCCATCCCTCTTCACCCCCATACCTCTCCACCCCAACCACACTTCTTCCCACCTCTTCCCTCCCATCACTTCCTCCCGACGCATCTCATTCCTCGACGCCTCTCCCCGCCCACACCCCTTTCTCTCCCTGCCCCCACACCTTTTTCTCTCTCTCCCCACACACCTCTTTATCTCCCTCCCCCCACACCTCTTTCTCTCCCCCACATACCTCTTTCTCTCCACCCCCCACACCCCTTTCTCTCCACCCCCACACCCCTTTCTCTCTCTGCCCCCACACCTTTTTCTCTCTCTCCCCCACACCTCTTTATTTCCCTCCCCCACACCTCTTTCTCTCTCTCCTCCCCCCCACCTCTTTCTCTCTCTCCTCCCCCACTTGATTACCTCTCTCTAATGCTCTTTTCCACCTTCCCCGCCTCTCCCCACCGATGCTTTTGGCCTGCAAAGAATGAGACGTGAAAAGTGATTTTTCTACTTTGACTGTGCTCTTGTTTCATCAGAATTAATGACGTCTTCAAGAATTACTTTTGTTTCCCATCCTTTCCTTCTTTTTTTCTGACTTTTTTTCCACATAATCTATGTTGGAACTTTAAAATGTCAGAAAATGAGAAAACAGTTTTTTGAAATGTTTAAAATGCCACTGGAAAACATTGCGTTCATGGAGAAACATTGAATATTGATTCTGATGTGCTGTGATTAAGGGGATCATTTGTGCAAAAATCATGTGCCTATTTGAAGACTTTAAAAGATGCAAAACCTCCCAAGTGTGTCGATGTCAGGAGGGTGGCTGAGGGGTTTAATGGTAAGACCCTTCTTTGTCGTGGCACAGATAGCTGCCCACATTGAAAGAGCTTGAGTCGGGCATGAAAAGCATTTCAAGAAAACAATAATGCGACTTATTTTTCATCATGGCCGATGTCCAATCCATCCTGCAAATGCTAATCGACCTCTGCAGCATTTTCTTTTGCATGTAGAAAATCAAAACATCATGATCTTTTCACCCAGTTACTCCAGATCAGTTATTGATAAAATGCACGTGTCGATAGGCTTCAACAGCAAGATGTATGCATATCCAATTTTTAGAGCACTGTCGACAAAATGTGTGAAATAGAGAATTGATGATATCATGTGACCGGGTCTTGGTGGATCATGGCCGCACTGGGAATGTTGTCCCAGGATAAACGGAGCAGCTCGATTGGAAGAATTTTTGACGCCATAGGCAGGGACTCGTTCCCGATGGAACAACGGCTTTAGCAACTGAGCAGGATCCCCGGCCAAACAAACGGAGCAAGACGTCAAGCTCATTAACTTTCTAAAAACTTGATTGTGATAATATAAAGCACACTGATTACTCTCACATTGCAGACAAGTCTGTGTCCTCTTTGTCTTCTACTGCCTCCTATCTAGTCTGGCAACATTCTGTGCCCTTTCCAATTGCTCTGTCCACCCCACTCCACCCCCCCCCCTCCTCAGGACATATGGTTTGCTGGTAACCCACTTCTGATGGAACTCTCAAAACCCAGGCTAACTGTTCACCTCCACTCATTCGTTTCTCTCCCCCCCCCAACCCACACACACACATGTGGAATCGACTTCCTTAGTTGAGCTGTTCAGTCCCGTTTATTTTTCCAGGCTCCAAGATGGTTGTTCATCACCACCTCAGGTCATCTTCTATCCATACTCGTTAAATTTTCTACATTCATTAGCCCTCCCCAATCCCACCCCTTCCTTTATCGGTTATCGTTTCCCTTACCCCCCTTTTTTGTTTTTGTTCCATTTCTGTTGAATCACCAGTTTTTCTTCCTTCCTCTTCTCGCTGTGTTTGAGCTTGTTTCCAAGTTGTTCAAGCTGTTCCCTCCTCCCCCCCCCTCCCCCCGCTCTCCGACTCCCACTACGGCAAGGGATCCTCGTACAACAGAAGGTCTGGGAAGGGGGGAAGCAAATATATAAATCAGAATTGTTAAAAAGATAAAAGAATGGGGAAATAGAGCATGCCCCTGGTAGTGGAGCAACAATGGCATTGGCGGTCTGTGCTTGGGATAGATGTTATAAGCTCATCCTGGCCCTATGTATTGGCATTGCTCTCACAGCATGACTCAGGCTCAGTGCACCAGTGGTCTCAAAACAACGATGTGTTGTGGGTCGAAATCTTCGGTCACTACCATTCAGCTGAAACCAATCACCATTGCACTTCAGCTCATCCTCTTACACACTCTCTTTGAGTGTTTGATGCTTACTCCAGAATTTGACCGAACTCGACTCACTGACCTTTGGCTCGAACCGACTACTGATTTCACTTCTCACCTCTTTTACATGCAGGCCGAAGCATGCCGCACCCAGCTAAATGTCATTCACAGATTCTAGTGATCTGCATCCTCTGACGTGGAAGAACCAAGGGTGGAATGACAAATGGAATTGCAACTAGACGGGCACTCGGTAGAGCGCATACCTCTGCCCTGTAATACCTGATCCACAAGAACATATCAGGCCCAATATATTTTTGAAATATCGTGCTCTATGTCGTTTTTGAGCCTAATCGCTTAAAAATAATCAGATCCGGATCCGGATCTTCACCAAAATCTAATCAGTTCATCCATGTCACACACCCAACCTCTCCACAAAATTTCATCCGAATCCGTCTGCAACTTTCTGAGATATCCTGTACACAGACACAGACACAAACAGACAGACAGAAACGGGTGAAAACATAACCTCCTTCACCTTCGGTGGCAGAGGTAATAATCAACTGGTGGCATCGGGGGAAAGTGGCCAAAACCATATCTGTGGGGCGTGGCGAGCTCGCCCAACTCCGTTATATCTGGCCCATGTATACCCATTCATAAAATACATACGTATAAGGCAAATCTGACAGTATGTACATTAATACAAATACGCAAGTGGGATTGTCACTTCTTTCCATGGATGCTTGAACAAACAAAAAAGATTGTGCGTGTGTGTGCGTGCGTGTGTGTGTGCGTGCGTGTGTGTGTGCGTGCGTGTGTGTGCGTGTGTGTGCGTGCACTAATTATGAAGGAAGATTTTCATTATGGTCAGGTGATCGGCACTCGTCCTTTTCAATAAGTTACTATTCTTGCAAAACATAGCATCATATGAAGGATGATTTTATTGTAATGAGTATGTTGAACAATACTGAATCTTTGCTGGCAAGATGGAGGTGCTTCTGTATTCTCATGAGCTGTTTGGGTTTTTTTTAAGGGTCTATTCTGATGGTTGCGGCCAGCAGGAGGCGCATCATCCCAATACATGCCATTAATTTTGTTGACGTTTAATCAGCTGCACTATGAGCAATCCTATAATTAACCACTGCCATTTTCGAAGATGGACGGAGGTTACTGTTTTCACCCCTTTCTGTTTGTTTGTTTGTTTGTTTGTTTGTTTTATTTGTGAACAGTATTATGGAAAAACTCCTTGACGGATTTCGACGAAACTTGGTGGGGGGGGGGTAGGTATGGTCCAAGGATCATGCCATTAAATTTTGGACTTGGTCCCCCCCCCCCCAAAAAAAGAAATTTGTCAGAGAATTTTTTTTTTTTGCATTTCTGCATGTTTTAAGTGATTTCCAACCCTCCCCCAAAAAATTGTTACCCCCCCCAAAAAAATAGAATTTTTTTTGCATTTTACATGTTTTAAGTGATTTCCAACCCCCCCAAAAAAAAAAAATTTAGAGAAAAAATTTTTTTTTGCATTTCTACATATTTTAAGTGATTTCCAACCACCCCCCCAAAAAAAATTGTTACCCCCCCCCAAAAAAGAAAAAAAAATTTTTTTTTGCATTTCTACATATTTTAAGTGATTTCCAACCCCCAAAAAAATTGTTACCCCCCCCCCAAAAAAGAAAAAAAAATATTTTTTTGCATTTCTACATGTTTTAAGTGATTTCCAACCCCCCCCCCCAAAAAAAAAATGTTGGAGACAAGAACTATAACTGTCTGCACTGTTGACATCATATTTAATGAATAAGATATAAGGTTCACTTGAGTGACCCGGCAGTATTGGCGGCGGAGGTTTTGCACTCTCCCGAGTGCTCCCCCTCTAGTTATTATTTTTGATGAGTGCCTCATGAAAAAAGAACGAGGAATGAATAAATATCTGCTCTTGTAAGATGTTCATAAATTGCAATGTTTTAAACTAAATGTAAACGACATTTATTTGCAAAACTTATTTAAAAAAAGAACTTCAATTCGGTTGTGATTTTATTATTTTGAAATCAACATCGGATAGTCTGGATAGCGTTTTAGCTGAACTGCTTTGTTTGTTTGTTTTTTAATTTTTAATTTTGCAAGTTTTGTAAACATATTTGAGAATTGTGGAAGAGTTCGTACACTGAATGGATCAGGAAGCGATACAACGATGCATGGGGTGGACTGGATGGACACAGATAGAAACGCCGAGGAGTGAAAACTGGAAAATTGGAAGGAGGAAAGATTTGGGAGGGGTTAATGAGGGTATCAAAAGGTCATTGTTTTGGATTGGGGATTGATTTGAGATGATGGTGAACAGCTGTCTTGAAGACCTGGAGGGAAGAATGAGTTTGAAGAGAATGTGGAATTTGGTTCCACAGGTGGGGAAAAAGGGGAAGAAATGAGTGGAGGTGAGCAGTGATCCTGGATTGAGGCTCCAGAATGTGGTTGATGGTGGACCGTGTGAGCCCTGCAGGCAAAGCACAGAAAGAGCAGAGGGTGCAAGACCAGAAAGGATTTGGAAGAAGACAGAGACACCACCGACCTGTTTCCAATGGCCAAGTAATAAACCTATTGACTCAGCGTCAGTTCGGGAAATTCCATTGATCTTAAAGGCCTTCATTTCCACGGCGTCATGCTGAGCAAGACGTGGGAGAGGGGAGAGCAGTACTCCATCAAACTGTGGACCAAGGCCTTGTGCATGGATAGGAGTTCAGGTGTGCCAAGGAAGGACCTTGTATGATGGAGGATACCCAGTCCGTGGCTGGCTTTTGAGGGCAACTTTGAAATACGGTTTGCCCAAGAAATATCATGGCTGATAGAGAGACCCAGGAGTTGGATTGACTGAATTTTCTCATGAGGATTGTTAAGAAAGTAGATTGGAGGGATTGCCAGACGGTCCTTTTTGGAGAGATTGTGAGAATGTGAGATTTGTCAGGATTGAAAGACATCCCAAGTGTTTGACCAGTTTGTGCTTTTTATTTTTCAAGATCTGAAGATGGGGGAGAGGGTACAGCCTGATTGTCTGGAGGATGAGGGGTGTCATGGCAGAGGGTGGGGAGTCATCAGCAAATAGATAAGGAGGATTTTCCATTCAGCCCAGAACATTGACTTGTGGTATTCCAGCCTTGAAAGGAGGAGGAGGTAAAATGATTCCATTGATTGCTACATGTTGGCTTTGAGAGTAGAGGAAGTCAGCCAGTCATGTGTGGAACTGGCCTTGGATGCCATAGCCTGAGAGTTTGGAGAATAAGGTAGGATGCCGGACTATCCAGAAGCACGAGAGATGCCCAGAGCGACGGCCCTGATCTCATGTCTGACATTGAGGGCTTCTACATGTAGTTGGGTGAGTGGAAGCAGCATGTACAAGGTGGAGTAGCCTGGTCTGAATCCAAGTTGGTAATCTGAGATGAGGTTTATGGAGAAAAGGAAGGATTTAATGTCAACTGTGATGATGGATTCCATGACCTTGCTGATGATTGGAAGTAAGTTGATCGATCTGAAGTTAAAGGGATCAGTTTATTGCACCCATTTTATGTAATGCAGTGTTAGCTGATGTCCAAGCAGATGGAAGATGACATAGCATGAATGACAGGGTGAAATGGGTAGAGAGGGGATGCATAAGAGCAGCAGAGCAGGTTTTTAGGACACGTGAGCTGATGCTCTCTGGTAAAGTAGCATAGTT
Organism: Eptatretus burgeri; assembly: GCF_056783735.1. Classification (NCBI taxonomy): domain Eukaryota; kingdom Metazoa; phylum Chordata; class Myxini; order Myxiniformes; family Myxinidae; genus Eptatretus; species Eptatretus burgeri. Next base: position 90,456,038 of record NC_140961.1, read on the forward strand.
AGATTTGAGGGTTGAAAGAACCTTCTCCACCTTCTCAGGTGCAAAAGATACAACAGAGTCCAGGAAGAGTTTGGGAAGACGACAGGGAACCAAGAGTGAGGGGTTGGAAACACGATTTTGAAGCAAACACAAAATTGAGGAATTCAGCCTTCTCACGAGCGCAGTTGGCTGTGATGCACTTTGAAGAGGTGGAAGGGATGGAAGGGGAGCATACTCCAAAGACAGACTTCACAAGGCACCACAAGGTTTTAGAAGAGGGAGACAAGTTTGAAAGTCCATTCTTGGGGTTGTACAGATGATGTTCTCTAGCTCTCCTGAGGGTGGACACATACTTGTTGCGGACTTTTTGGAATGCACTGGGATTGCCTTCAGTTGAATTTGCCTTCCAGGAAGAGAAGACAAGTTATTTCAGAGCAGATTGCTGTGGAAGAATTTCCAGCCTGAGTTAGCGTCAGGGGCAGGAGATAATGAGAGCAGTCCTGAAGAGAGGTGGCTGTTTGCAGTCTCTGCCAATCTACTTGAGTGAAATGCCAGACTTGCCAGCATTGATGTAGCTCTCTGAGAATAGCCAGATATGTTGACTTTCACAATCATATGATTCGATGAACCAATTGGAGCAGAGGAAGAGCAGTTGCCATTTGTGGGAAAGTTGGTCATCACCAAGACCAGTCGGTAGGATTTGCCTTTGGGATAAATCTTGGTTGGAAACTTCAATTTCATGGAGTCACAGAAGTTATTTGCTGAAGTGCCATGGCTGGTGAGAGAGGTACCAACACTCAGCCAAGTTGCATGGTGACAATTGTAATCACCACATATGAGGAAGAGAGAGTTCGGATGAGTGGTTAATGTTTGTCCATGTTGTCTGAGAGAGAAAGATGTATTGATGAGTCATCATTATTAGGAGGATGGTACAACACACAAACTAAACAAACAAGAGGTGGGAGTGGGGTGAAAGTTGCAGCCAAATGTATTCCTGGTGGTTGGGAGGTGTTAAGGCAGTGGGAAATTGAGTTATTGGTGTGAAGTCCAATTCTGCCGCTGGTGCGTGGTTCAGGCCAATCAAATTGGGGGAGACAATAACTGGGGAGAGACACAAAAGAGTCAGGGATGTCCTGTGGGAGGAAGGATTCTGTTAAACAGATGATGTCTGCTTTTATTGGCAGCAGCCTAGATTGAGAGATCTGTCAGGTTGAAGTGCACACAGTTAGAGATGGGTGGTGGGGCGGAGGCATTGGGATGGAGCAGGATTGGTGGGGTGGGGGGGGGAGAGGTTATACGGGGGCAAGGTGTGGCTTTTTTGGGGGGGGGGCATAGGGTGAGTGGGAACATTTGATTGTGTGGGGTGCTGGGGAATGTTTGAATGTGTGGGATACATGGGAAGGTGTGAAGACTTGTGTGTTTGTGCTGCTCAGAGTAAGGTTTGAGTGTGTGGGGTGTGGGTAACGTTTAGAGGGTAAGGTGAGGGGGAAGCATTTTGGGGGTGGGGTGAGGGAGAAGCATTGAGAGGTTGGGGCGAGGATGTAGACAGAAAGGGGGGATATGAAGTTTTTGAGGGGGTGAGGTGAGTAGGGAATCAGAAGGGGGGTTATGAAGCTTTGAGGGGGTGGAGTGAGGAGGGAAGCAGAAAGGGGGGGGGGGTATTATGATGCATTGGGGTGTGAGTGGATGCTTTTCCTAATTCCATATTCCCAACTTTGACAGACGGAGATAAAGATCATGGGATGGGACATTAAAACACTTGTGAAGCACATGGAGAAATTCTACACTGTATGAGCGGGAGTGAGGTGGTGGGGAGGGGAAGGTCTCGTGTATGAGGCACAGAGCAGACAAATTCCTCAGAAAAATAATATTTTTGAAGGACAGATATGTCATGGTGGAGAAGAAGAATATCATGCACAATGTACACAAAAGCCACATCACAATTCAACTGTATGTGTAAAGAAGGGAGACTTCTGGTTTTCGGTTTCCAGCGGTGGCTGCTTATCTACTCTTCTCTGAGTAACCTTCTGAAGTTAAATAACCCATTATGAATTTATCCCGGTTGTCTGCATTGATTATATGTGCATTTTTGTGTCGATTGTTGTTCGTCTTGTGTGTTCATCGCCATGCCTTTTATATGCCCGGTTGATTATTTTGATCTTGTGTGTCTATCTTAGCTCGCCCTTCTCCTGCATTGTTTCCTCATCTTCCCTTCCTTTCTGTTTTATTACTGATCATTCAAGAACCTGCAATCCGTCTCGCTGCATCGCTTTCATGCAGTGCTCTTTTCCTTCACGCTCTTGATCATCCTTCCAGCGTCCCCAATTCTCCTGTCAGAATTCATGTATCTGCCCTTAGAATTCTCAAATCAAAACCTGTTTTGTAATGAGTGTGGGATTCTAAAAATGAAAGTCTCAATAATTTGCAACTATTTTAGACTTTAAAACAAGTTGCGAAGGATCTTGAGCTACATAACTATTTTGAGGTTTGTCATTGAAAATATAGCTAAGTATCTGGTGTTCTAAAATTGGGGCAATTTTCAAAATGCTTCACATGCTCATACAATGCTTAATAATGGTCATGACTCTTTCATCAATTATTTATATTTTGCCGATGAACAGAGATGTATGAAAAAAGCTGTGGGCATGTGTGCGTTTAAAATTCAGCTATGTTTACAATTGTTAATTTGGGAAGAGGTATTTCATGTGTGCGTATCGAATTTGTTTTGACTTTGTGTGAACGGAGATGTGGGGAATCATGTCTGTTTACCTTTTCTCTTTGTCTTCCTTAGGTCGAGGTGAACTGAGGAGAGTATCCAGCCATCAGCGACTCAGTGAGGTCCTGTGGCTACTAAAAGTGGTGATCAACAAGTACCCCTCACTCGCAATTGAGGAGATCCTTCCATCCACTGGAGTGCTCATCAGTCGGGTGAAAGGTGAATAGAGTTTGAGAATGATTGACTGTATGTTTCAACACAGTGGTGATGATTATCCGTGTGTGTGTGTGTGTGTGTGTGTGTGTGTGTGTGTGTGTGTGTGTGTGTGTGTGTGTGTGTGTGTGTGTGTGTGTGTGTGTGTGTGTGTGTGTGTGTGTGTGTGTGTGTGTTTGGGTGCATGTGCGTGTGTGTTTTCTCAACTACTTTAGATTTAAAGACAAGTTGTGAAGGAGATTGAAGTGCACAACTATTTTGAGGTTTGTGATTAATATGTAGCTCAGTATGACCCTTCACAATTGAGGAGATCCTTCCATCATTCTGAAGAAGTTATTCTTTGGTACGGTTGGTTGCAGGTGAAATAATTAGGAATGTGAGAACAACCACACATGGCACTGAACTTGTCAATAGATTAAAACAGCTCGTCAGAGTTATGCTAACACAGATTAAAACTAGAGGGGGAGCACTCGGTAGAGTGCAAAACCTCCCCCGCCAATACTGCTAGGTCACTCAAGTGAACCTGATATCCTATTCATTCAATTTGACGTCAACAGTGCTCACAGAGTTATAGTTTGCAACTTTCTCTTTTACTTTTAACTTTTACATACTCAATTCATTCGTCATAACTAGATTCCTTGAGACAGAAATTGATTTTACGTGGGTATATCCACCTGAAGTTCCAAAATCAGCCGCAATTATAATTAACCTCCACCATCGAAGATGGATGGAGGTTACTGTTTTCACCCCTTTCTGTTTGTTTGTTTGTTTGTTTGTTTGTGAACAGTATTACGGAAAAACTCCTCGACGGATTTCGACGAAACTTGGTGGGGGGATGAGGTATGGTCCAAGGATCATGCCATTCGATTTTGGACTTGGTCCAAAATCCAATATGGCCGCTATGGCAGGCAATTTGAAAAAATATTTGAATTTTTTTTTTTGCATTTCTACATGTTTGAAGTGATTTCCAACCCCCCCCCCCCCCCAAAAAAAAAAATTGTGAGAAAAAAAAAATTTGCAACTTTTTTTTCAACAAAATTTCGATTTCTTTTTTTTTGCATTTCTACATGTTTTAAGTGATTTCCAACAAAAAAACATGCCAAAATTATAATTGCGGCTGATTTTTGAACTTCAGGTGGATATACCCACGTAAAATCAATTTCTGTCTCAAGGAATCAAGTTATGACGAATTAATTGAGTATGTAAAAGTTAAAAGTAAAAGAGAAAGTTGCAAACTATAACTCTGTGAGCACTGTTGACATCAAATTGAATGAATAGGATTTCAGGTTCACTTGATTGACCTAGCAGTATTGGCGATGGAGGTTTTGCACTCTACCGAGTGCTCCCCCTCTAATTTTGGCATGTTTTTTTGTTGGAAATCACATAACATGTAGAAATGCCCAAAAAATTAAAATCGAAATTTTTTTGAAAAAAAAGTTGCAAAATTTTGTTTCTTTTTCTCTAACAATTTTTTTTTTTTTGGGGGGGGGGGTTGGAAATCACTTAAAACATGTATAAATGCAAAAACAAAAATTCAAATATATTTTGAAAAATGGCCGCCATAGCGGCCATATTGGACTTTGGACCAAGTCCAAAATCTAATGGCATGATCCTTGGACCATACCTAATCCCCCCACCAATTTTCATCAAAATCCGTCAAGGAGTTTTTCCGGAATACTGTTCACAAACAAACAAACAAACAAACAAGCAGTCATAGACTGGTACTTACGAAATCGTCAACTTGACCTCTGACCTTTCTAATAAAAGCTGTCTCTCGAGAAGGTAGCGACGCATACCAGAAGTTTCTCCGATGATTCTGTACCAAACCATCAAAAATCGAATGTTTGACATCACTGTGACCTTGGCTTTTGACCGATTTTGACCAAAATCTAATCAGCATGAGCCATCACCCTCCTGAATCACGTGGTGTAATTTGACATTGGTAGCTTCTTCCATTCTCGAGTTATCGTGCCTACAAACAAACAAATAAACACACAAACAAACACACAAACAAACAAACAAACAAACAAAAACGGAACTGATCAATATACTTACCAAATCTTTAGATTTCGTAAGTAACAAACAGACAGGGGTGAAAACAGTAACCTCCATCCATCTTCGATGGCGGAGGTTAACAAGTTTTCTTTAAGATCATAAAACGACACCAAATGGAATTAGTGAAGTTCAATCCGAATCGTAAAAATATTATTAACGAGATATCTTTATAATTATCTGATGGAAATGTGTATATATATATATATATATATATATATATATATATATATATATATATATATATATATATATATATATATATATATATATATATATATATATATATATATATATATATATATACACACACACACATACACACTATTTTCAGTGGTTGCTTGGAGACTGCAGCCCGTAGAAAATCGTTTATAAATAACAGTTTGATCCAGAGGTGTGCGTTTGCGTGTGTGCACGCGCTGGTTGGTGGACATGTTATATTTACCATAAGATGTGCATGATTTAATGAATTATAACGTAACAAAATGTGTGATGAGAGTTGTTACTGTGTGATGTTACATTAAATCATCAAGCAAGTCGATTCTGATTGCTGATGTTGCATTGATTGGTCGACTGCCTGGACGTAGCTAAGGTTGTGGATCTCCTGAGATGGATCCATGACCAAGGTTGTCGATCCGCCGTTTGGAGAGGTTCTGGGCTGAAATGATCAAAACTCTGAGGAAGAACGGTGCCCAGCTCATGGTCCGTGTAGTCGGGAAACCATTCAATTGCTTCCAGGCTCAGGTTTTTACTTTCGGTAAGGGAACTATGTTTGGAGATTTATGATTTAATTAAAGTGGAATGAATATAGAATGCTTTTAAATTACGTCATTTACAGCAATCATTTTAAATTATATTATATTTGAGGAGGTGTGTGTGTGTGTGTGTGTGTGTGTGTGTGTGTGTGTGTGTGTGTGTGTGTGTGTGTGTGTGTGTGTGTGTGTGTGTGTGTGTGTGTGTGTGTGTGTGTGTGTGTGTGTGTGTGTGTGTGTGTGTTTTGCCCTTTTGTACTGGGCAGGAGTTCGTTTTAAGTCCTTGGTGAATGGTGAAGGTTATGTCTCCATGCAATGGTGCTGTGTCTAAAATCAAGGATAGCATTACACATACAATGTGATAATCGCTATTGTTTGGTCACTTTTGTTTTTCTCAACATATTGCCAAAGTATAATGATGCAAATAATGACGGCTGAGCTACTTTTTGTTTTGCGCCATATCTTTATTATTTGTATGCATTTGTGATGGCATTTTATCCTTCTGTATGCATCAATCTGCATCTCCACTTCCCTGCACGCCCACATGTATAAAACATGTACATGAAGTAAGCATGTGTGTACATACCCAAAATCCACCATTGTTCTTTTCTCTCATTTGTTTCACCTTTCATTCATGAACTGAAATGGTTAATGTTTGTTGGCGTGGGAGGGGTTAAAAAAGTTTCTCCCTTTTTAAAGAATATCACAGCCAAAAACATGATTTTTATTCCAATGGTATGAGGAAACTTTCCCGCTACTGGGAAAAATATGATACTGCATGGATGTTGCATATAATAGGTCCAATATCTTTGCTTGGTTTCATTGTCAACAGAACCTGAAGCAAACGTATTCCATTCCAGCAAAAAAAAATTTAATCCTTGTTCCATCGCCATGAAATATCTCCCTTGTATAATGTACATTGTGATATTTTAAATCTGCAGCGGGGTCAAGCTGCACTTCAAACTTGGAAATTATTTGCAGTTTTAATATGAGCAATGTGCCCTTTGTACTTTCGATACTTTAATGAATATACCCATTAATCCCCACCAAGTTCATTGTAATGATTTAGTCCAGTGGTTCCCAACTTTTTGGGGGTCGTATACCCCTTTGTACCTCCTAGGGGTACGTGTTCCCCAGATTGGAAACCCCTAATTTAGCCCCATGCCAACTCATGACTCGGACCATGTTTTCCTTGTGTGCATGGCAGAGAGGTTTTCTACGGAAATGTAACTTGAAATCAATGTTGAGAAATAGAGATGATTAATTACAAAGGATGGTTGCAAGTGTAACAAGAGTGAGGGTCAGCAGGAAAGAATGGGAGTAAGTGATGGGAGATACAATAATGTTTGTGTATGTGAAGGGGAGGAGGAGTGGGGGGTGGGGGTCGGGGGGAGTAGTTGAAAGCTGTCTGTTTGCACTTGTATTAATAGGTGGCCCTTATGTGAAAGTGTAGATGAGCTTTTTCTGAGCAGCTCCTATGCTGTGTATTTGTCCTGGTTGTGGTTCGTTCTGTGCTTTATCCTCCATCCAGTTATCCAGTTTAAATGCAGGCTCTGAGTTTGAATGACTTCAACCTGGCTGAACTCAGACTTGTGTGTTTTTGTGTTTTACTTGTACATACAGGATTTCACAATCAGATTCAGAAAACCAAACTTTGTGCATGTTAAAGAAACTCTACAAGCGATAGGTAATGGACTATACTACTTTGTTCTTGTTGTTGAAAGATACTGTAGAATCTTTAATATGTGCAAACCAAATACAGATGAGATGGCCAGTTGTTATTCTTATCCAAACAATAGTGCGCTCCAATTTGCAAAGCCCCCCCCCCCTGCTGGCACTGTATTAGAACAACAGTTTTTTAATGCCCTGTTTCCGTTAAATAGTCCAGAACATCGATGAGGCATGTGTTTGCCATGCAAAAACAAAATATCCACTTCCCCATTATCCTAGTAAACATTCTTACTCTCTCCTAATGGTTAACATATTTACTGTGCAGACAAACCTACAACCACTTTACAAGTTCAATCGACATGTAATGGTTGGTGTACCAACAGCGATGTTTGGTGCACCCACAAAATGACCTTCAATATTGATATATTGAGGCTCTAGTTGGTGTATTCTTTTCTGTACTCCACTGTAATGCTTCGAGTGCACATGGACGTAGAAGCAAGGGTCCAGAAAATTAAATGTGGATGTACTAATGGAAGGCAATGGGGGCTGGTGACTGGGAGGAGCGTGGCAGTTTTGGTGCTGAATAAATTTTAATATTCCAATTATAAAATTTCTTCAAATTATCAAAGACTATTTTTTACAAATTTGAGGCTCGAAAAAGAGCTAGAATACAGACCAGACCAGACCTTAATAGAACAAAATGTACATTGTAGAAAAGGGGGAACACACTAAGAGCAGGGTAAAACAAAACAAAGGGACATTTGGGAGGAATGAGAGCAAGGGGAGGTGGAGGCAAACACTTGGGGTGAACATGCTGAACAAATTCTAAAAAAGAGCAAGTAGAGGAAGGGAAAACTGAGAATCAAAGAGAAATTGAACTTAAAAAAATTACCCCCATGCGGGAGTGACGGTCGTCTCTGTGAGAAATAATACCACAAGTTCTCAATGTTCAGTTATGACCAAAGACTACTGCGTGGCTCCACTGCGCAGCTCAAACTGCGCAGTTTGGTTAAAGATGACTCGGCATTTTGGCTCGCGTGCACAAAATGATATTTTGAAAATAAATGCCGACGTTTACATTTCGGGTTTTGAAACTTTTGCACTTTCGGCGGAAAATGTATAAATATAATATACAAGGTCAGCTGCAATGCAATGACACCATTCACTAACTTTTACCATGCCCAGTGGAGAATATATAGCCTCCTGAAGGTAGGGCAGTTTTTGCAAACTTTGAAGTCACGTGACGCGAAAACGAAAGTGAAATTCGAAAATCCGGCCCAACCAAATTTAGATATTGTCCCATAGATTCATATGCCACAATCAAATTCAAGATTGCTTGAGAAATGTAGGAGGAGATAGATTTTGAAAATCGTAATTTTCACATTTTTTGCCAACTTTGAAGTCACATGACATGAAAACGAAAGTGAATATCGAAAATCCGGCCTGACCAAATTTAGATATTCTCCCATAGATTTATTTGCCATTAATCAAATTCAAGATTGCTTGAGAAATGTAGGAGGAGATGGATTTTTAAAATCGTCATTTTCACATTTTTTGCCAACTTTGAAGTCACATGACACGAAAACAAAAGCGAAAATCGAAAATCCGGCCTGATCAAAATTTAGATATTGTCCCATAGATTCATATGCTACAATCAAATTCAAGATCGCTTGAGAAATGGCGGAGGAGAAAGCATTTGAAAATCTTCATTTTCGCAACTTCAAAGGCCTCATGACCTTGACCTTGACCTTCGTTGACCTTGAAAGTCATACCATCGTGTACGTCTCATCGACCTCAATCAGGATCACTCATGACCTGATCTCCCGCTTCAACTTCATTGTGAACGGACGGATGGACGGATCGAAGGACATCAACACCCATATTATTAGGTCATGCTCGAAGAGATTACCTAATGAATGAGGGTGAAGGAGGTTTGGAGAAAACCAATAACTTTGAAAGTGCTTAGGGATGGTTTATGAGTGGAGGAAAGAGCATGAGTATGGATTGTGAGGGAGAGGGTGGGGTGGTGATCTGATGTGTTTGTGAACAGCTGTGTTGAAGCCATGAAGGGAGGAATGGGATTGAACAGACTGAGCAAGTTGGTTCCACAGGTGGGACAAAAGAGGCATACGTGAGCTGCAGCCTGGATTTTGGATGTTTCATCAATGTGTGTTACGAGCAAAGAGCACATTGGAGAAATCTGGCTGGGGTAGGCGGTGGGTTGGGGGGTGGGTTGGGTTGAGCATAGAAAGGGCAGAGGGTGCAACACCAAAAATTACCCCCGTGCGGGAGTGACGGTCATCTCTGCGAGAAATAATACCACAAGTTCTCATTGTTCCGTTATGACCGAAGACTACTGCACAGTTCTACTGCGCAGCTCCACTGTGCAGCTCCACTCTGCAGCTCCACTGCGCAACTCGAACTGCGCAGTTTGGTTAAAGATGATTCGGCATTTTGGCGCACGTGCACAAAATTATATTTTGAAAATAAATACCTACGTCTACATTTCGGGTTTTGAAACTTTTGCACTTTCGGCGGAAAATTTATAAATATAAACTATAATATACAAGGTCAGCTGCTATGCAATGACACCATTCACTAACTTTTACCATGCCCAGAAGAGAATATATAGCCTCCTGAAGGTAGGGCAGTTTTTGCAAACTTTGAAGTCACGTGACGTGAAAGCGAAATTCGAAAATCCGGCCGGACCAAATTTAGATATTGTCCCATAGATTCATATGCCGCAATCAAATTCAAGATTGCTTGAGAAATGTAGGAGGAGATAGATTTTGAAAATCGTCATTTTTGCATTTTTTGCCAACTTTGAAGTCAGTGACACAAAAAGGAAAGTGAATATCGAAAATCCGGCCCCATCAAAATTTAGATATTGTCCCATAGATTCATTTGCTACAATCAACTTCAAGATCGCTTGAGAAATGGCGGAGGAGATACAATTTGAAAATCGTCATTTTCGCAACTTCAAAGGCCTTGTGACCTCGACCGTGACCTTCGGTGACCTTGAAAGTCATACCATTGTGTACGTCTCATCGACCTCTATCAGGATCACTAATGACAATATCTCCCGCTTCAACTTCATTGTGAACAGACGGACGGACAGACGGATCGAAGGACATCAACACCCATATTATTAGGTCGTGCTCAAAGAGATGACCTAAAAAGGAGTTGAGAGAAGATAAAAGCACCAACCTGTCTGTGGTGTGATAGTAACAAGGCCATTGACTCAGCTTGATCACGGTTTGGGAAGGATGTGATAGCATGACCAGGTGAAACTGAAGATGTTTCTATCTCCTGACTTATTGCATGAGTCTTCAGCAGCATCACACTATCACCTACTCTTTTATTGAAGTGCATATATGATGCATATCAATGGTCACAGCTTTATTCATCTTTCACTTCATTCATTTTTCAGTGTGATTCACACATTATGTATTGCCGCATCAGAGGGTTCGCTAAGGCAAATCATCTGAGCCAGAGGTCGAGTACCTCTGCAAATGGCCAAACAATCTTGCAAGTCACTGTGAGTGGACAGTCCTTGTCCTCCCTCTCCATGCTCTCATAACGAGAGTCTCTGTTACAATTTGATATTTCCCCATGGCCATTCAATATGGCTGAACCGGCCCATATTTCTCACGTGTGGGGAAATGAAAAGCGGGAAGACTCATTTTATAAATAACTATATGACCCGTGAACCCGTTGGGTTCACGTTGTGACAGCGGTTGATGAGAAAAATCATTTCAAGGAAAAAAAAAGATAGCTCCAGAGAACTATACTGCTGAGGTTGTTTGCATTGATCAAATACTTCCGAAGAGTACTTGACTGAATCGGGAATTTATTTTTTAATATATATATATATATATATATATATATATTTTGCCCGATTTGAACGAAACTTGATAATACACACCGCAGGGGAATGGTGATTAATGTAGCCCTAAAATTTTTGCACTATCCTGCACCGTTTTGGCTGTATTTCGGGAACATACATACATACATACATACATACATACATACATACAGATATACAAGATGAGAGTTTTAGTAATATGTAGATGGTTTATTAAAAGAAACAAACTTTGGAGCTGAGAGAACAAAACTCATACAAATCCAGTGAACAAGACAACAAATAAGGGGAAGTAAAGACACAAACTTGTCCAATAAAATTAAAACCCTGCTAATGGCACCAATCTGCTGGAGTCAAACGACAAATGGGGACAGGCGAAGACTTGAGTGAGAACGAGCGAATCTCCCAGGATCGGGCATCTCCATGTGTTACCACTGGTAGCAAATGGCAAGTCGGTGGGGCGACCCTTGCAATGAAGAGCAGAGTTCCAGGCAGAGTGTCTCCTGCCAAGAGATGTCCATGGCCAAGGGAGTTCATGGACTGAGACACTCACTAATATGTGCACAAGTGGCAAAACCAGAGATATCCCATGTGTATCAAAATTAAAATTGGGAAATCCATTCATTTTAATAATTTATGAGTAAATACAGTAAAATATTTTTTTATTTATTTATTATTTTTCTCGGCTGCGAGGGAGAGTGTGGATGAAGGTGGTTCTTGGGTGAGAAATACACAACATCAAGCACACATCACCCCTTGACAAAACCCCCACAGACACGACACTTCACACAGATGCATGCAACCACCCATCTACACTTGAGCTACTGAAATGGCCTGCCAATATCCCTATATCCCACGACATCCAATGCTTCTAGGTAGCAATCAAATTCCAATTTAAACTTATCTACTGTTTCTGCTGCCACTACCTTTCCAGGGAGACAATTCCATGCATTAACTACTCTCTGAGTAAAAGTCCCCTGTCTTATTACCATCTTCACTCTCCTCTTTAATCTCAGGCTATGCCCCCTGGTCCTATCACTGTCCACTCTGTTGAATAATTAATCTGCACTTATTTTGTCCATACCCTTCATTGATTAAACATCTCCATCATATCTCTTCGTAACCGCATCCTTTATAGTGAATAAAACCCTGTCTCCTTCAGCCACTCCTCATAGCTGAGTCTAGCTTGGCCTGGAATCAATCGAGTAGCCCTGCGCTGAACCCTCAGTATGACAGTTATGTCCTTCCTAAGTTGTGGTGACCAAAACTGCACACAATATTCTATATGGGGCCTCAATATGTGTTCAGGTATATACTGTCAGACCTCGACATTCGCGGTCCACCTTTTCGAGGACCACATGTATTCGCAGATTATAAAGGGTATCCTGCTTCTATATTTGTGCTTCACAACATTTTTATTCCTGTGGAGGACAGCTGTCCAGCAAATGGGTGTAAAAACAGTGGGGTGGAGTCAGGGCAACTGAACACTGACCCATGTATAATAGAGTATGTGATATTTTCGAAGTTTAAAAAGGGCATAACTCTGAAAAATTGACAAAATGCCCTGAAACTTGACCTTGTTCTGTAACATATCATAATAAAGCCATGTACCAAGTTTCAGTTGAATATGTTAAAGGGTATGGAAAAAAGTCTGAAAAACCACAGGTGGGGACAGATGGACGGACAGATGAAAAGCAAACCTATAGTCCCTTCTGGTGAAACCGGCAGTGGAATAATAAGGCAACCCGGTATATGTGTGACGTCCGAAAATCAAAGAAAATAAACAGGGATGGGCTGATCTCCACCAAATTATGCATATATATTGTATATCTCCTGGCTATCTGCTTCAAATAAATTCACAAATTTTCATCTGGACTCACAGCTTGAATTATGGGTACCTCTTTGACCCTGAATGTTTCTTGCGAAGGAAACGGCTTCAGTTTCACCTGATGATGCCATCTCCTGACTTTGTTGTTGGATGAGTCTTCAGCATGAATACTCTTTTGTTGAAGTATGATGCATATCAATGGTCATAGCTTTAGTCATCTTTCATCCCATTCATTTTTCAGTGTGATTTAAACATTATGTATTCATTCACTTTTGTTCCCACGACCTACCCGAAGACAAAAATAATATTACTTGGACTGTCGATTGCTTGAACTTATTTGTTTCATTTTTTTTTTAATACCATAAAATGATATTTTGAAACAGTTTTGTAGTCGACATTATTTGATGTACATGGATAGATTATTTGTACTCCCTCACTGTTGGTTGGCATCCTGTTAACTGTGATGGACCATTGAAAGTACAGAGAGCCATAGCCTGAGTTGGCATTGAGTAATGGGAAATTGTTTTGGTAGCAAACAGGAAGCCTTATGAAACTGCATTGCTCATAAAGAACCGACATCAGCAATTTTCCTTTTTAGGAGTTGGTTTTAGGAGTAACTTGGTATTTTTTTTTCTTTTTCTGTAAACTGCTTGGTTTGGTTTTCTTGAAGTTGGAATATAATCACTGTTTTGGTAAGCCGTTGCTTCCTATTTGTTAATAACATGATTCTTGTTGCTGGCTTTTGTGAACTATTCTTATTTTGCTTGCGTATCATTAATATTTGTGGGTGTAAGCAAATTTGTATCCATTCCATTTCAATGATGGGATCCGACTTCAAAATGTTGCTGTAGTTTTATCGTGTAGGCAGCGTGTTGCACCATTGAGTACTCTGTCTTCAGAGAGGGCTTTGCAAACTGGCTTTCTCGTTTGATTGTATTTACGTGGGTGCTCTAAAAAGTACGAAGGCATGTTGAAAAGTAATGCTTCCTATTATTTTTCTTCAAAACAGGTAAATATATTTGAATGAAACAAAGCACAATCATGCATTGGTTCTTCGTGCCACTGTGTGTGCAGTGTCGTGAATCTGACTATCAATCTTTCAGTGCTACATTAGTCAAGATGGCAGAGGGCAGCATGATGTTGTCAGTGCTGTGAAGCGTGAAACAATGGAGATGAGACTTCGAATAACTATTTGGAGATGAGATGAACGTTGGGTGCAACATTACGATCCTGAGAGTAAGAGACAGTCAATGGAGTATCACTACAGAGGATCACCAGGCCAGATTTGGCTCATCAGATTTTCATCTCTTTCCCCAAACTTAAAGAATGCCTTCGTGGAGAACATTTTTCTTCTGACGACGATGTTAAGACCGTTATGATGCAGTGGTTAAGTCGGTAGGATGCACGGTTCGATCATGACGGCATCACAAAACTGCTTGAGCGTTGGCAGAAATACGTGGACCAAAGTGGTGATTATCTTTCAAAATAATGATGCATCCTGTTTGAATACAGATTGATTTTGGTATCTGTCTTTGTTTCGTTTGAATATCTTTACCTGTTTTGGAGAAAAAGAATAGGAGGCATTACTTTTCAACATGCCCTCGTATATCACAATTTCTTTTCAACTGGCTCGATATGTATGCTGGTATTATGGCTAAATGCGAGCCTCTTGAGTTTCTGCTTTCAATCATTGGCAAACCAACCAGCACATTCTTTGTGAAGGCACTGGATAAACTTTAGTTTATAATACACAACCTATAGTGAGAAAACGAACCGTGTTCCTCAACTTTCTTCCTTCGTATTCACACAGATGCTGTGCTGAAATGCTTGGAAGCTTTCTTTTATTTGCTAAAACCGAGCTCTTTGTTTCATAAATGCTGCTAAGTACAAAAATATGAACACAAAAATGAGAACAATATATGCTGGTGACATTTGTGAGTGTCAGAACTAAAGTGCATGGTTGGCAGTTACACAACCAACCACCTTAGTTATATTAGTTATATCGTAAAAAGGAAAATTTTGTTCTGAATGTTCCTTCTCTTTTATGTTTTTTTTTTCCCTCTCATTCTCTGTTGTTTTATTTTTCCCTTTCTCTCTATTGCCATGAAATCTTGAGAGGTTCGGTGCAGTAAATACCAGTCCAGCTGAAAACACAATATATGCCAAAGGTTGCCACTTTGAGGGGAAGAGCCATTGGAAGAGTGGTTATCAGGAAGGAAACATTTACCTCCAGCACATTGGTGGGGGATGGTATGAGGGAGGGTGGGTGTTGAGGTAGAATCAATGGTGATGTGGGGTGGAGAGAGTCAATTCTTTTTATAATACGATATTCTTTTTAAAATTATCCATTTGGCAGAGCTACCACGAGGAGACTGGTCATTACATGATCGATGACCACTGTGAAGTAGTGCCTTATCAAGTATTGTTATTCTGATATGCAGCATGTGGCTATTAGTAGCTTTGTTTAGGAATGCTTTCAAGCTGCTGATGCAGTTACCGCTACAGGTGTAGATACAAATTTAGAATCTATGCTTATGATGCAATAACTGACCGGCTAGTCATCAAAAAATACCGTTGGGGAGATCTTTTCATCCACCAACTAAAGTCAGCAGACAGGACGTCCAGCTTGGCATCTATCCAAGAGATTATTGCAACTTTTTATTGCAATTTCCTGCCTCTGAACCACCAATGCGACATATTATAGTCTGCTCTGAAATCAAACACAGATAAATCGGATCAAAATAATGTAAATGCCTCTCTGTACCATCTTGTTGGACCGGCCATTGTTGAAAAATGGCTTACAGATTTATTGCCAAAACCGAACAAGCACATCCATGGGCCCCGAAGTACTCCATGTATTCTGGAAAATGCTCACGGTGATAGATTATTGTATTCCGAAGTCTCCCAGCCAAAAATATATTGACGAGTGATGAATAACAGTGTCGAAGAATCAGTGGCCTTATTATAAGCATCTCTTGCAATGAGGCCAAAGGTCAAAGTCTGTTACACTCACCTTGCAGACAGGTCAGTGGTCTCTGATTTTTTGTTTTCTTGAAACCACCTTTACCTTGATTCAACTCACTCGACTTTTTCAGCCCTCTGATCCTCTGCAGCAACTCCAGGACACATGCATTCTTCTATGAAGTCCTCCTTGTTAACATCCCAAAATCCATGTTGACTGCATGCCTCTATTTTGTTCCTGTTCTTTCCTGTTTGCGGAACTGCCTTCCTGTGGCGATTCAATTCCATTTATTCCATTGGGGTTTGAAGCAGGCAGTGCACCACCATCTCATGTGAACCACCATCCCTACCCACCATCTTTTCTTCCCACATTAACCCTACCTAACCTAACCCAATCCTCCAAAAGAATATGATCACTAAATTCAGCACAATAATAGCGGTCTGCGTGGGCAGCAAAATAAGGAAAAACAAATAAAAGAAATACGATTAACCTTTTTAAGATACCTCAAATGATGGTTAATCTGCTGTGAATAGAAGAAAAGTTAATGTTTCTGGCTTAATCCTCCATTAGAACGAGGAAGGAGAGGGTGGAGGAGGAAGGGTAAAGCCCAAAAATGTTAACTCTTCTTTTATTCACGGTGGATCAACTACCATTTGAGGTATTTTAAAAGGTTAGTGGTATCTGTTATATTTGTTTTAACCCAATCCTCCTCCTTGCAAGTTACTGTGTCTCCTCCCTCCCCTTCTCCTCTATCTCTGCTCATTCATTCTTTTACTCATTGTATCTACTTGTTGCTCCTCTGCTCCACTCTTACATTGTTTCAGATTTTTACTTTGTCATCTTGCTGTTTCATGACATATGAGTCTTGATCTTGTATCGAAAAAAAAATCTTCACATCTTTGAGCATAGGTGAATGCAGGTCATCACCAGGCTGCACATTATGGTCAGATGCTCAAATGCTTGTAGTTGGGTCCTGCATAGTTCACAAAAATATTTTAACCAGTAAAGCTTTAGGCCATCCATATTTACTGTACATTGGAGCGAAAAAGCGATGTTGGTGCCATGTTCAACTCTAAGAGATTTAACTCAGCTATCGCATAAAAAAACTCTGGTTGATCACTTATTTTAAGAAAAAAATTTTCCCCTCCCCATCCTCCCTCCAAGAAAATGAAATGCTGCAAGTCAAACAGTTTAAAAGCGATTACAAATCTTCCTGCTACAACACTGCATTTCCTGCTGAGTCCGTGGTGAGGTTATAGTGCGGGCTATTAAGTATCCTGCTCCCTGCCAGGCTTCCGGCCTGCCATTCTGAGGCTTGCCTTCTCACATGCCCTTCGTCCTGACAGAGTGCGATAGACTCGCAGACTGAAAAATATAGAAAACGCTGAAAATGCTCTCTCTCTCTGTTTGGTCGACCATTTAATTCTCTTGAGGTTCGTTTGATTGCCATTTGTTATTTTTCTTTATCATGAGTGTCCTGAAAAGCTTGATAAGAAATCAATTGTTCAAGAATATAAAAGCTAATGTTACTTTTGAAATGTAGCTCCAAACAGTTTGTTCATTTTTGTGTTGTGCTGCTCACTTTTTTGTTGTTTTTTTTTCCAGGTTATCCTGAAGACGAAGCGAAAGACACTGAAGAACAGCGAGCTGATGTATTGCAGGCTGTTGATGGCCTGGCACTTGCCTTCAGCAACAGGTAAGAAAGTAAACAAGTTATTTCTCAAACCCCCTTGTCGCCATCCCCCCCCCCAACAACCACACTCACATGACCATGAAAGGAAGGTCCGACACCAACAGAACTTGCATAGATGCTTGTACTTCTGAGCCCCCGACAGAAGGCTTATATTTTGGGTGCCGTCAGTGTGTTAGTCAGTCGGTAGGTTATTGGTCTGTTTATCAATGGGTCTGTCTGAAGCCTCTATTTGAAAATGAATGCCACATTTATTTCATATTTGGTACTCGAATGGAATAACATCTGGGCATGAGGCGTGTCAAATTATTTTGGGATCAGAGATAAAAGTTATGAAACACTAAATTTTATTTCCAAATTTTGGCAATTAAAAAAATATAAAATTCAGGAGAGAAGAGTAAGTACAGGATTGCTTCTGCTTTCAGAAACCATTATTTATATACACTTGACCATCTCCAGCACCAACACACAAACTTGAATTATTTGTATACAATTTACCATCACTGCTACATGACATACCACCTTGAAGTATTGACATATTTATTACCTCCGGCACCCAAGGTGGACGGAGGTTGTTTTCACCCCTGTCTGTTAGACAGACAAACGAAGAACCATGCAGACTGTCCGTGAGCAGGATATCTCAAATAGTGCTGGACGGATTCGAACAAAATTTAATGCACATGTTGGGTGTGTGACAAGGATGAATTTATTCGATTTTGGTGAAGATCAAGCTACATTGTGACAAACTGCATTCTCTCCACTATGTGCTTACTCCTCTGCATTTCCTGGTTCTTATTTGAGTGCTTGAGTAGGTGTATGGTATATTGGGGAGGTGGGTGGAGGATAGGTTGTCATCGTGTGGTTTTGTGTTTTTATCCCCCGCCGCGTGGCGGAAGGGGGATATTGTTGTCACCCAGGGCGTCCGTCCGTCCGTCCGTCCGGGCGTCAACATTTATAGCTGTGAGTGCGATAACTCATAAACTGTTCGCCATATCGATTTGAAATTTGGGGCACACATGAACCACCTGAAAAGGAAGAACCCTATTGATTTTGGGCATGGCCGGATCCAAGATGGCCAACTGGGGCGGCATCAACATTTATAGCTGTGAGTGCGATAACTCATAAACTGTTCGCCATATCTATTTGAAATTTTGGCTCACACATGTACCACCTGAAAAGGAAGAACCCAATTGATTTTGGGCGGGCCGAATCCAAGATGGCCGACTGGGGCGGCCATCTTGAAAAAAATGTTTTTTCGCCACATCGATTTGAAATTTGAGTCACACATGTACCACCTGAAAAGGAAGAACCCTATTGATTTTGGGCGTGGCCAGATCCAAGATGGCCGACTTGGGCGGCCATCTTGAAAAAAATGTTTTTTGTAATAAATGGAAAACCGCTTATCTGATTTCAATTATTTTTGGTTACTACATTCCTCACCCCTGGGGAACTTTTTCGAGATGATGACCAAATGGTGTCTTGTTTCCAATTCACCTCCCTCATTATCTGGAATATGTATGACCTTTTTCATTCAATGGTGGGGGATTCCCCATCTCTGATGGTATATTTTTCTTTTTGGATTCCTGGAGGATTAATTTTATTCAAAACTTGCTTGTTAACCGGCACATGAATGCAGCATCACCGACCGATGACAATCGCTCAGTGTCGGCTTGTGAGAATTTGTTTTCGTACAATCATCTTAAACGTGTTGGCTTCACCTGGTGATGTTAACTGCTCAGATGTGGTTGTGCTCTGTTTGAAGTTTGACATCTGCATGACAATATATAATCACCTTCTTCCATTCACCTGACTAACCTTTGCCTTATTCATGCATCGACTTGAATTTAAACCTTACATAATTCTATTTTCTTGAACTTGAGAACCCCATTCCTCTTGCAATTTGCTCGATCAAATTTTTTCACCTATTTAAACAAGTTATTAAACATTACTGTTTCAAATAGGCCTCCATTGTAGCTTTGAATATTTTTAATCATTCCCCTTTTTGATGTACTTGATCTCTATTTTCAACTCTTATTGTCTTAAGATTGTATCCTGCTTTTTTGTCAAGCATACTGTGGAGCTTGCATAAAAAAGCGCAATAGAATAATCTGGTTTGAGCATAATTTCATACCCGTCTACCTGCACAGCCATGTGAATTTGTCGTGATATCTAACTACCCCCATGTATTTCTATATCGTACTCCCTTTTTAAACCGATGAGGTTATTTTCATAAGGTTACATTAAAATTTTAATTATGAGCAATAATGCTGTGCAAATCTCTTCCACTCTTGTACCTCCACCACTGAAGGTGGATGGAGGTTATGTTTTCACCTGTCTGTTTGTCTGTCTGTCTGGCTGTGAACAGGATATGTAAAAATAGTATTTATGGATTTGGACAAAATTTTGACAGGTTGGGTGTCTTACAAAGGCCAAATTGATTAGATTTTCTTGAAGATCTGTAACCGGATCTGGAAATGAGTTAATTTTAAAAAGTGATTCTTCACCATTGTGAGAGTATGGCAGCCATATTGGCTTAAAGGGAAAAAACATTGGACATAATTTTCTTCGAAACCACGCAATGAAAAAAATTGAAACTTGGCATATATCATCAACCCCCCCATGGGGATATATAAAGTGATAACGATTATGCCGTGGTGAAGTGGTATTCCAGCCATAATTGGTTGAGTTGAAATCCTTATCCGAAAAATCTGAAATTTCATTGATCTGATCTATGACCTAATTAGACTGGACAGTGGACGCATTTTTGGAAAAGTCATCCATAAAAATAGCAAGAGGAATTTTTTTGGTAGAAGTATGTAACCAGCATATTCTCGGCCATTGAGACATACTATTTACTAATCTTGCTGTTACCAAACTTTATTTTTAATTTTTAGTCTCCGAATAAACAATTTAAAAAACACCGCAAAAATGTCGTTCTGGCATATGATTTCACCAAAGAAAACAATGTTTGCTCATGTTTTAACATCCAGATTTACATTTCTTGGCAACAGAAGGTAATTCATATTTTTGTCACTTTATAAATTACTTTCTGGAAATTTGAATGTTTGAAAATCTTAGCATAACGTGGTTAATTCATGATTTTCAGTCACATGGTCAAGTGACACTGTACTTAGTTATCTGGCAAGCAAATCTGTATGTGATGCATTGTTAAATATGGAGGCCACACATCATCTGCATCGGTGTTCAGATATAGACCATGATGTTTGGTTAATATTAGCACAGCCATTGTCATTGGCATTTCTGATGCATCCAATCCACAGGCTGCCACGTAGAATGGTTTGGCCTTTCTACAGCTGCAGCGGAAGTTTCTGCATCCAGTGCGACATGAGCAGGCGATGACTTCCGTGCATGCTTCAGGAATTGCAGCTGGTGTCATCAGGATGGTTTTACTTTCTCTCCCTGGTGCTTCTATCCCATCTTCTATTGTTTCGGCAGATCTGGATCTGGGTGGTGAGCTTGCTTCCAAACCAATGTTTGGTAATGCACTCGCTTAATGTGAAACTGCAAAGCATTGCTCGTCGGTGGCATGGCCTCTGGATTGTATGCTTTGGCAAATATGGTGCAGCGCACCCTGTCTACAGAGTCAATATGGTCCAACTTGTACATCCTGCATACAAATTTATCTTCTGCTTCAATCTTTTCTATGAGTTGTCCATCACCTAAGCCAGCAAGAAGGACATGGTGTTTGATGAACAGCTTCCAGGCAGAGCGCTTTGTGTGATTGCATATGAATTACATGTAGTCACATTCTGTCAGTGCATGGAGAGGCAGGAGAGATGCTAGAGCCTGTGAGGCAGCTGGTCAAAGATGTCCTTAATGGGAATATACTTTGGTTTTTTTTTGCTGTGCCTGACTTCATCCATACATTCTGGCAGGAGAAATGAGGATAATGTGACACAAGTTGTAGAAGAACATTGGTATCTCTTGCAGACATGACAATATTGCTGAAGTTGTTGTTCAAGCTATGTCGAACTTGTCATGTTTCACCCTCTTCATGTGTTGCAGCAAGATCTGACGGATCATTGGATATATGTGATGATTTCACTTCTCGTTCATCAACAAATCCCCCTGCAACAACAATGTCCCTGTCAGGTGGTGCCTTTGCTATAAGTTGTTCTGATCAAAAGCATGCCAAGTCAGCCTTGTTCACAGGCAAGGCGAGGAAGTTTGGCCAGCCATTGGGAAGAGACATTCACATGCCGAATTGGTTGAGTGGTCTTGGTGCGTCCTTGGTGCGTCCTGAATAGGTCGTTGCCAATTCTCGTACCAGTCTTGATGGATTGCTCCTGATAGCTGTCAAAAACACCATCTATTGTGAAGATATCCAGGAGATCACCAAACATATTTGCTCCAGTGGGCTTCCCAAGGGCAACGACTAGTGCCTGTCAATCTATTATTAGACACGACGGCACACCTCAGAGTTCAATGTTTGAGGGCAATCAGTGTCTGCTGTGAGTATGTCTGCCTGCACAGATTTCGTGCCAGTTCTCAAGGATCCACTCATCTCTGCTCGTGATATTGGCACCTTCATCAGCTGATGCTTCAACACATGTTGTCGGTCAACCTTTATGCCAGTTTCATAGGCAATGATAAGGCATTGCATGACACTTCGATCAGCTTTCAGGACCGTTGCTTATTTTTAGATCCTCGTGGAGGATCTCTCAGTCTTACTCACGTTGTTCTTCATCTTCTTCTTGTGGACTTTTTTGTTTCACAGCCTACAGTTTTCAACAAAACGTCCTGAAACTTGGCATATATGTGGAAAAAATACCCTGCGCAGACAGTAACCATCTCCGATTTTGAAAATTCCTCCGAGAAAAAAAGTTATGACGTCAAAATATCTCCGCAAATGGAAATCGCCTAAAAATTATCTCCGAAACTAGGCAAGCTTTTTGAATTCTGTTTGCGGGAATCGAACAGGGCATTAGCAGAGATGAATTATCACACATATGATACATCACTATGACGTCATATCAATTTTTATGACGTCATTCCTAATTTTTGACATTTTTTGTTTCACAACCCAGAGTTTTCATCGGATCTTCATGAAACTTGCCATGTATATGCAGAAAGCCCACGCGCAGGCAGTAACCATCTCTGATTTTGGAAATTCTTCCTAGAAAAAAAGTTGACATCATAATATCGCCGCTAATTGAAATCGCCTATACCATTATCTCTGAAACTAGGCAAGCTGTTTGAATTTTGTTTGCGGGAATCAAGCCGGGCATTAGCACAGATAATTTATCACAAACATGATACATCACAATAACGTCATATTCGTTTTTATGACGTCATCCTTAAGAGGACGAGGATCTTAGCTCATTTGAGCTTGTTTTTTCATTATCTTTTCTGTCTCTCACTACTTCATACAAACGTTCAAAAGTTGGAGCATGACCTGAAAATTCAGCGTGTTAACAACCATTTTTTAATTTGGCACACTCAAGTTCTCAAAAATAACCACGGCAGTCACTTCTACCAAAAAATTCCTCATGCTTTCACATAAAAAAAATGTGTCCAGTCTATATATGATTGAAGAATTCAATTTCTGATCCAATTGGTCACATAGTATGGCAGCCATGTTGGATTAAAGGGAAAAAAACTGGACATCATTTTCTCCAAGACCGCACAACTTAAAATATTGAAACGACATATGTCATCATCTTCCCATGGGGTATATTTGTTGATAACAATGGCATCATCAGAGTAGTGGTTTAATTGGTTCATTTGAAATTCTTCCGAATCCCCCAAAAATCTGAAAATTCATATATCTGATATCTGACCCAATGTGAGTGAATAATTAAATTTATGACATTCATAACCCATGCCAATAAACTATGTAACATAATAGGGTGCATGGAGGATATGGGTATATGGGCCATAAAAGTAGTTGGCCATAATTGGTTGCGTATTCAGTTAACGATGGTATTTTTGTTCAAAATGAGCATGCGGGGCAAGACTTTGCATTCCACGAGTGCCATTGTAGTTTTTATATGTTTTATCATTGTGTTACCGAAATACCACGGTGAATTTTTTTATTAGTTTATAGACGCCTTATACCGTCTCACACAACTTTAGGTTATTGTTTAGACGTACACTTTGCCATCTCCACCACCAACACACAACCCTGAATTATTGTAGGGAGAGGTGAACCCTTGCAAATTGTTTTTGAAGGCTTATTTGGTTATGCCTGGATGGGTTTGAGGGTAGAGGAGTGGCAGCCAAAATCCAAATCCTATTCACGTTCCTATTGATGGCTCAATCTTTGCCTATTCAGGTTCCTCCTGATAACTCCATTCCTCTATTTGATCTTTTTGATTATTTATTTATTTATACACACTTTATCATCTTCACTGCAGACATACCATCTAAAGTTGTTATTTATTTATACACGTTTTGCAATTCGACAACCGATGAAGTAGTTTCTGATTGAGTTGATGAGGTTATTGCAGTAGATATCGTGTATCTAGATTTTCAGAAGGCATTTGATTAGGTACCACATCGGAAGGTGTGGGCTTCTTTTGTGGCTGGTAGAGTCGCTAACTGGATTGGAAATTGGCTTAATGGTAGGAAGCAGAAAGTGTCCCTGAGTGGGAGGATGTCTGGCTGGTAAGATGTTGGTCATGCTAGCATCCTCAGGGATGGGATCAGATCCTCAGGGAAGGGATCCTCAGGGATAAGATCTTGGATCGAAGGTAGATAGCAGAGAGGGTAGTGATCAGGTTTTTAAAAGCCTAGATATTTTAATTGATGGGGCAAAAGAGTGGCAGATACAGTTTAACATGAGGGAATGTAAGTTGCTGGTGATGGGTCAGAATAATGAAAATAGGGATTACATCATGCAAGTCTTTGAGTATGTCACACAGAAAAAAGGATCTGGGTGTGCTCCTATATACTGTATGTTGGGAGGGGAGGGGGTGGATAGGGTTAGCGGAGAGCACAGTGCCAATCAGATGGAGGCAAAGCTAACAGTGTTTTAAGTGTATCGTCCTGGGACATTTTATATTATCAAAAGAGGTAATGTTTACACTGTGTTGGAATTTAGTGAGGTCTCGTGCAGAATAATGTGTACACTTTTGGTCACCACATCTGAGGAAGGATATAGCTGCCATATAGAGGGCACAGCGTCGAGCGAATAGATTGATTCCAGGGCTGGTTAGACTAAATCATGAGACATGGTTGAAGGTCGCATTACTTTATACATTGGAAAAGCAGCAATAACAAGGGGATTTGATGGAGATGTAAAGATAATGAAGGGTCGTCGTCGTCGTCGTCGTCATCATCATCACCATCATCACCTTTTTATCACCGTTTCCTTGTTTGCAGAGTTGTGAAGGCTGTGGACAACATATGTGCAGTGGAGTTTTTCAGTAGAGTTGGCAGTGTTAGGATCCGGGGCCATAGCTTGAGAGAAAAGAGGATGAGAGTTCGGACAGTTCTCAGGCAGGGTTCTTGTCCAAGAGTGGTTAATGCAAAGAATGGTCTTTCTGTAAAGGTAGTGGAAGCTTAAGTGGGAATGAGATGGGTATCTTAATGCATTGGAGATAGAGCGGGATGGGGATATTGGCAGGACTTGTCAGTAGCATATGTTGTGAATTTGTGATGACACTGGGCTTGATGCAATGCAGGCATGATGTGCCAAATAGCCTCCTCCAGCATCAAAGTTATTTGTGTATCGTTGTGTACCTACATACCACCTTGAATTATTTATTTATTTATTTCTATGCACTTCACCATCTCCACTACCTATTTAATTTAATACATTTATTTAAATGTAACATCTATATGTCCCATTTTTTATCTATGGTAGGGGAACTGTGTCATCTTTGAGGACTTGTATCCTTGTTTTGTAATCTTCAGCCAGTGTCACATTATTTTTCCAGTGTGAGATGGGTTTCTTGATGTCATTGGAATGAAAGTCATGTTTTCCCTCAAACTTCTTGAAAAGGGAAATGTTTTTCAATCACACTTGGATGACCTAATCCCCAAACCTCATTCCATATTTCCATGTTTGACAGACGGAGATAAAGATCATGGGATGGGACATTAGAACTGTTGTTAAATGCATGGATAGAGACTGTGCTGTGTGGGGGGGGGGGGGAGAGAGGTTTGTGGACAAGACACAGAGAAATGCAAACACCTCAAAAAAATAATCCTTTTGTCGAAGAAGAGCCATATATTGTGGCGGAGAAGAAGAATATGTGATGTGTTTCTCGAAGACAAGGGTTGAAATGAATTCTGAAACCGATTATAAAAAAAAAAAACAGAAGATGTAACATTTATATTTATATCAACATTTATATTTAATATTGATTCCGTTTGGAGAAAACAGGAGTTGAGGATGGGGGTGGAGGAGGGAGGGGGGTGTCGAATGAGTCGCACAAGGAAATTCAATACAAATTAGAATCCTTATGGAGTGAAATGTAAAGTTTTGTTTGCCTGTTACAATTTTTTGAAATGAGGAGAGAAAAGAAATAGACATGAAATAGGAAAATATAATGTTGAGGAAACAGAAGCAAGTACCCGGGAATACACCCAGCACTGAGCTTCAAGCAGGGCACACTTTCTATCTGAGGTGAGCCTTGAAAAAGGCCATTCAGGCCTTGACAGCACGAAACAAATGGCACAAAACAACGAACTAAGTTGCATGAAATATTGTACGGGATAAAACAAAAGACATCTTGACGAAGACGCAACAACAAACACATGACAAATCCGGTCAGAAAACTCAACCTTAGTGAGGTGGAGATGGAAAAGACAGCTCAGATTTCACCATGAACATGTGAAAAACCCCGAACAAGAAGCCAATGTTTGAATAAAGAACAAAATAATGGCACGAGGGAAGTACAGGAAGCAATCACAACAATCAATAATAATTAGACAAACCCCTTAACTCACCAACTGAATACAGGCAGAGGAGCTCCTTGTGAGCAAACGGCCATCCATTTTGAGTGCCCAACTGTGTCTGTGGACGTCCTCCTGCAGTTGCGTTACTTTGTTTTAGGAGGTCGGTGGCAGGATTTGCACTCTGGCTACCATATGAAACATTTCATTCCGCAAAACCCACAAGTGTAAGAATATCTGAAAACCCACTCTGTGGGAGTACCTCCTGTGCTGCTTCCCTTCGCAGGGAAGAGTACATGGCGCGTGATTACACATACTATTGGTCTGGTTACACTGATAGTTACAATGCCCAAGGAGTTGCTGTAGCTGTGTCCAATAAGCTCACGCCAATTATAATTGAGGTAACACTGGTCACTGAGCATGTTATGAGACAATGGATTTGTCGCACCTTGGGTGTCATTTCCCTGGTCTCTGTTTATGCTCCAACTGAGGCAAGTTATCTCACCGTGAAGGATGCATTCTATGCCACGCTCGAGTCTGTGGTTGAACAGTGCCCCAGGTGACATACTGTTCTAGTCTTGGGGGATTTCAATGCATCGACTGGAACTGATAGGGATGGCTATGAGACGTGTGTTGGTCCCCATGGATTTGGAATTGTGAACCAGAACAGCAATAAGTTCCGTGACTTTGCAAGAAGTCATGGACTTAGGGTGGCTGGTTCACGGTTTCAGCACGCACCGGCTCATCACTGGACTTGGTATTCCAATGCTGGTGGAGTGGCAAAGGAAATTGACCATGTGCTCGTTGAT
The DNA here is from genome assembly GCF_056783735.1 of Eptatretus burgeri. Lineage (NCBI taxonomy): Eukaryota > Metazoa > Chordata > Myxini > Myxiniformes > Myxinidae > Eptatretus > Eptatretus burgeri. The sequence continues at coordinate 90,483,434 of NC_140961.1, forward strand.
GGCCACTGGAGGATATTCCAGAACTGCAGGGTCTACCGGAGAGCTCAGTTCCTCAATACCGACCACAGGCTTGTTGTAGCAACTCTGAAGTTGCAGCTTAAATGTGGGAGAATGGTACGATCCCAGCCTTGGCTGGATGTTGGCAAGCTCAAGGATGAGAGGCTAGCTGAGGAGTTTGGAAACAGGCTAAGTGGGGATTTGGGTGGTCTGGGTGCTTTGGGGAATCCTGAAGAGTTGGGGAATGCCTTCAAGACCACCATCCTTGATGTTGCCTGTGGGTGTCTTCAAATTCAACGAAGGGTGAAGAAGAATTTGGTCTCTCAAAGGATACTGGGGACCATTCACCAGAGTAGCAGGGTCAGGCTTATTGGCAGAGCTGAGCTGTTCAGGGTGCTGAGAGGGTTCAGGGTTCATAAAAAGGTACATGCGTTAAGGGTGGACAAGATGGACTGTGAGGGGGATGAGAATCTATGAGGGGATGAGAATTACCTGTGGTCAAGTGATTCTCATCCTACTTCCAGGGGAATTTGTCTATTGTGTTTCTCCAAGCCCATACCTATGTGTACTGCAGTTAGAGCAGAGGGTGGTAGGCTCTTGACAGAGGAGTCTGAAGTGAAGGCCCGCTGGGCAGGTTACTTTGAGCGGCTGTACCAGGCTGATCCATCAGCTGTCAAGTTCAATGTTAGGAGTGTTACTATCCCTATTGCTGACCCTCCCATCAACTGTGATCCACCTTTGTTTGTGGAAACACAGGCTGTGGTGAACCGGTTGAAACAGGGTAAAGCTCCTGGGATCTGCGGCATCCATGCTGAACTTCTCAAGACTTGTGGAAATGCAGCACTCGTGTCGTTGCATGCAGTTCTGTGTTCTTACTGGAACACAGGCATCATTCCAACTGATTGGAAGAGGGACCTTGTTGTTCCTCCCTGGAAAGGGATGGGTGATCGCCAAGACTGCAACAACTCCCGAGGGGTGACGCTGCTCCCAGTGCCGGGCAACGTCTCTGCTCCGATAATTATTGATCGGGTTCGTCACCATCTGCTTGAGCACCAACGTCCAGAGGCTTTTCACCAAATAGGTCAACATTTTACCGTGTCCTTGCTCTTCCGGTCCTCACCGAACGCAGACAAGAGTTTCGGCAGGGGCTGCTTGCAGCCGATGTTGATCTCCGCAAAGCGTTCGATTCAGTGAATCAGCATGCCCTCTGGAGAATTATTGTCCTTCGTGGGGTGCCACCAAAACTGATCAATCTGATGTCTGTACTGCAATGGTACTGAGAGTGCTGTGAGAAGTGGTGATACTGTCTCCGACTTGTTTTCTGTTGTTACTGGAGTTCATCAGGGATGTGTACTGGCCCCCACAATTTTCAGCGTTTGTGTAGACTGGATTCTGGGGAGGATGTCGGAAAATTCAAGCTGCCGTGCATCGTTTGGGCATGTCAAAATCTCTGACCTTAATTTCGCAGATGATGCAGTCATCTTTGCAGAGACTCCGGATATCCTTTTGGGTTCCCTCGTGGTGCTGAATGAGGAGTCAGAGCCGCTGGGATGATGGGTTTCCTGGGTCAAAACTAAGATCCAGGCTTTCAATGACATTGGATGTTTCTATCTTGTCTGTTCCTTGTTGTGGTGAGGATGTGGAGGTCATGGAGATATTCACTTACCTTGGCAGTGAGATTCATGTCTCTTCTGACTGCGAGTCAGAGGTCAATAGACGTCTGGGTCGGGTCTGGGGAGTCATGGATTCACTGGATCATGGGGTGTGGCGCTGCCGGTACCTGTGCGGGAGTACGAAAGTCCGAGTCTTCAGGTCTTTGATGCTTCCAGTCTTGCTCTGTGGATGAGAGACTTGGACTCTGACCAGGGATCTGAGATGGAGACGTATTTCCTTTGGTACCAGGTCCCTTCGGAGAATCCTTGGCAATCGCTGGTCAGACTTTGTGTCCAACGAGCGGTTGCTGAGAGAAACTCAAATGAGATTTGTTACTTACATAGTCTCTGAGCATCAGCTGCGGCTGTTTGGTCACGTGGCTCATTTTCCTGAAGCTGATACTGCTCACCAGATTCTTTCAGTGAGGGAGTATCATGAGTGGAGTGGACGCGTTGCTCTGGCGCATGCTCCCATACCTGACCTGACCTGACCTGACCTGACTTGAATACGCACACAATAAACCAATGAACAACTGGGTACCTTAATTATCTTCGGCCTCAGGAACAAATCAGTTGCACTACTGGAGATAGACAACAGACTGAGGTCACAGGACTGAAATACCCTTGGCTTTGCCTGGCCAGACACAGCAGGAACCAATGTGGAGAGTCAAAGGTTGCGTCCTTGCTTGTGGTCAGCAGGCGGCATGCAGCATGATGCTTATGATGTGGCGGAGAGGCATGGCTTGGTGGGTGGTGGCATAGCTTGCCTGGCTTGGTGGTGGCATAGCTTGCCTGGCAGTTTCACAGACTCCAAATGTAGCCTTCTCACAGGTTCGGTGTGGAAACTCTTAGATTATCCTCCTACTTTCTTCTCGCCCTCACCTTTTTACAGCTCGGTGTCACATGTCACCTTTGACGGTTTATCCCCCTCCTCTGTGACCTCACTCGTGGGGTGGTTCACATCCACCATTTGGTCCGGTCGGCTCTACTGGATTCCTCGCCTGAACCTGCGCCTCATGCCTACCAGAACGCTAAAAAAGGCATTTATGACTGATTCCATCAATAAATGGGGTCAAACTGGTTGATAATTTTAGATACGCACAATAGGGAAGGTTGACGGTGCATAACTAACATAAGCAACACATGTATAATGTCACATTTAATTACTTTATGTTTCTGCTGAGACACTCAAGGAAATAACTACACTATATGAAACATCTATAACCTATTCGAGGTCATTTACACAACAATATATTTTTTTCCCAGGGTTCTGAATGCAAACAATAATGCTATTTGTTTCTGTAAGGTGTTGATTGTGTAATAATTTCCCATGAAAAGGCACTGCATAAGCGATGCATGCTTCGTTGCAATTGTTTCTCAGTCCTGTTTTTGGTTTTTGTTTGTTTCTGCCTGCAAAAATCTCCACTGCTTTCACAAGCTCCAGCTTTGTACGATTTGTGACTCGGTGTCGAACCATCTAATGGCTTGACCACAAAGCTGTTGCAATTGTGAAAGGATAGTATAACATCAAGTTTTTAAAAAATTTTGTTTTGCCGATCATCTGATATGTTTTTATCAGACTTTGCATTAATGGCAATTATTAATTGGTCATTTAAATGAACAAGCAGATTTCATTACCATTGTTATTTTGATATCGAAGCTGCTTCTGATATTTATTCAGTGTGGCAGAGTATCTAATGGGTGAAGTAGATTGCTGCCTCCTCTCTACCCAAGCTACACCACAGAGCAGGGTAAGTGATTTTATGGCAAAGGTATGCTTTGTATACCTGTCATGTGATATTCTGCTTTTAAGATATCTTGTCGGTGCACCATATTCAAAAGTTTATTTGAAAAGTTTTTATCCATATTCAAAAGTTTGGATTTGCTCGAAGGAACTTTCCATGAGGCTACCTCAATGCACTGACACTTACAATGGTGTTATTCCACCCATGATTGTGACTTTAGTCTCTCGAAGACCTGCACAAGAATGATGAATATGCTTCACAGTTGAGGACGTATGGAGAGATTCCTTCAGCTGGTGAGTTATCAGCACTGTTTTTACTCTTGGCCTTCAACTGCAATTTTGATCATTTCTTTGGTCTGTATTATTATTTTTGAGTTCATTTGAAGTTATTGTTATAAACGGCTGTTTTTATGGGAACTGTATATGTGTAAGTGTTTGCTTTTTTTTTTTACTTCCTCTAAATTTACCGTTATGTGTTGTAAGTGTTTTTCATGTGGAGTGTTTGGTTTTTTGGGGGGGTTTTTTCCACGCATTAGCTGTCCAAGTCATTGCTCAGCAAATTTATATCCTGCTTGCATTTGGATAATATTGTGATGGTTTTGAAAATATTCCCCGGGGAGAGCATACACGGACAAGTCGGAGACCTGAGGATGAGTTACTTAGTTTATTGTGGGGAGTTCTTTGCCACTTGTCTCATTGTTTTGGAGGACATGCGTTGAGGTTAGTTTGTGTATACCTGGTGTGATGTCTTATCCTTCCTCCCACCGCTACTTTCAAACCTTCCTTCAATACACCGTCACTCAATCCAACAACCCCTCTTTCATCCCGTAAATCTTTCTTTCAACCCTATAGGTTTATTCTCATCCTTCAATGTATCCGTCGCTCACCACTCAAACCCTCTCATTCTTTTATTATTTACTGCCAACCACCTGTCACCCACGGTAAACAATTGATCCTCCACACCGGCATCAAATTATTTTCCCACATTCTTCCTTCCCTGCACTTCCTCCATTCTTCCTTCTCTGGACTTCCACATTCGCCTGCAGGACGGTGCTTCTTGCATGCGAACAGTATGCACAGTACAAAGGACGTTTTGCATGTGCAGGGAGTGGCTGGGGGTGCTTTCCGCGTCTTTAGCGCACAAAGGGTGGGGGGGGCGTGACGGCTGCGTTCAAGACTCCCTCAGGGACAGCGAGATTTTCCACAAGCTGCTTCATGGACCTGCCCTATCGGATGCACACCAATAGAGGAGAGACTTGCATGAGACGGGACTCAAAACCATGTCTGGGGAGCATGGAAGAGCCCAGAATGTGGATGGGATAGAGTCATCTCAAAGCTTGTCTGAGAGCCCAGAGTGTGAATGGGATGGCAATTGTCTGCAAGCTTGTCAAGAGAACAGTATAAAAAGCCAACAACGTGGCTTGTTTCATGTGGAAAGTAAGATGTGAAACTTTATTGGGTTGAGGGTACAGAACACACCAGAGACAGTGTTCGAGGTGGAGCTGCTTATCCCGTATGCACTTTGGCGGTTGTCTTTCCTGTGAACTTTGCTCTGAAGGAAATTTAGCTGTTTGCTGTTGGCAAACCAGGGACGCCTAAGAGAAATTTACCGGTTTGTTCGAGCTGCTCTCGTAGGTGCACAGAACAGAAAGTTGTTAGTGTATGAGCGGCTTGCCGTTGGCATTCCATGGACACCAGAGAGGGTTTGTCTGCTTGTGCTCGACACCTCAGAAACGCAGCTGTACATCCCATTACAGCAGGTTCCGCAATCCGGGAAGACTGGCTTTCAAAACTACTACCTTTACAATTAAAATAACCTCAATACCGACCACAGGCTTGTTGTAGCAACGCTGAAGTTGCAGCTTAAATCCAGGTAAATGGTACAACCCAGCCTCGGCTGGATGTTGGCAAGCTCATGGATGAGGGGGTAGCTGAGGAGTTTACGAGCAGGCTGAGTGGGGATTTGGGGGGGTCTGGGTGTTTTGGGGAATCCTGAAGGGTTGTAGAGTGCCTTCAAGACCACCATACTTGATGTTTCCAGTGGATGTCTTTGAAGCCACCATCACGCGAAGAAGAACTTTGTCTCCCAATGGACACTGGATACCATTTACCAGTCACAGGGCCTGGCTTACTGGCAGAGCAGAGCTTTCAGGGAGTTGAGGCAAAAACTGTACATGCCCTGAGAGCAGTCAAGGAAGCCTATGTGCGAGGAATCTGTGAAGGAGTAGAGCATCACCTGTGGTCAAGTGATTCTTTTCCTGCTTACAGGGGAATTCGCGCATTGCGTTCCTCCCAAGCCCATACCTCAATGTTCAGCAGTTAGAGCAGAGGGTGGTGCACTTTTGACAGAGTAGTCTGAAGTGAAGGCCCACTGGGCCGGTTACTTTGATCCGCTGTACCAAGCTGACCCACCAGCTGTTGAGTTGGACATCAGGGGTTTACCTATTCCAATTGCTGACCCTCCAATCAACTGTGAACCACCTTTGTTTGTGGAAACACAGGCTTTGGTGAACCGGCTGAAATGGGATAAAGCCCCAGGGTTCTGCAGCATCCATGCCAAACTATTCGAGACTGCTGGAAATGCTGTTGTAATGTCACTCCATGCAGTTCTGTGCTCCCACTGGAACACAGGCATCATCACAAGTGACTGGAAGAGGGGCCTTGTTGTCCCTCTCTGGAAAGGGAAGAGTGATCGCCAGGACTGAAACAAATCCCCGAGGGTTGACGCTGCTCTCAGTACCAGGCAAGGTTTTTGCTTGGATAATTCTTGAGAGGGTTTGCCACCATCTGCTAAGGCACCAGCACTCAGAGCAGTCGGGCTTTCCACCAAAGATGTAAACAATTGACCGTGTCCTTGCTCTTCAGGTCCTCACCGAATGCAGATGTTATTTTTGGCAGGGCCTCTTCGCAGCCATGTTGATCTCTGCAAAGCATTTGATTCAGTGAATTGGGATGCCCTCTGGAGGAGTCTTGGTCTTTGTGGGGTGCCACCAAAACTGATCAATCTGATTTCTGAATTTAACTCTGATACTGAGAGTGCTGTGAGGTGTGCTGGTTCCATTTCCGACTTATTTCCAGTTATTAATGAAGTTTGTCAAGGGTGTATATTGGCCCCCACACTCTTCGACACTTGCATGGACTGGATTCTGGGGAGGGTGTTCTGCGATCAAGCTGCGGTGCATTGTTTGGGAATATCAAGATCTCTGACCATGATTTCGCAGACGATGCAGTCACCTTTGTGGAAACGCTGGATCCCCTTATGGGGTCCCTCGAGGTGTTGAATGAGGAGTCAGAGCCACTGGGATTATGGGTTTCCTGGGTCAAAACTAAGATCCAGGCTTTCAATGACATATTGATGTTACTATCTTGTCTGTTCCTGGTTGTGGTGAGGATGTTGAGGTCACACGGAGATTCACTTTCCTTGGCAGTGAGATTCATGTCTCTTCTGGCTGTGAATCAGAGGTCAACAGATGTCTGGGTCGGGTCTGGGGAGTCATGGATTCACTGGATCATGGGGTGTGGCGCTGCCAGTACCTGTGCAGGAGGACGAAAGTCCGAGTCTTCAGGTCCTTGGTCTTTCCATATAATATTCTAAAATGCTGTTTGGTTTTTTGGGCTGTTTAAATGCTGACCTGAGCTAATTCCGTCTCAAATTTGCCTTTGCTTTGCTAACATACACAATATTGTGGAGGATGTAGAACAAAAGATGAGATCCTGAAGTCCAATATGATGTCCAAAACACCTCGTTGTTGGTGCATCCGTAATGAAATTTAATCTAGTTCTGGGCAATTGCTTAAGGCCTGGTCACACCTTGACGTTTTAGCCAGCGATGGCAACGTATTAAAATGTATGTAAAACGCTGGCTGACGTTGAACTTTTGATGTTTTTTTTTTAAGATTCGGACGTATTCATAACGAGTTGGTTATATGCATAACATATTAGTAATAGACACAGAACGTTTCGTTGTGTTATAGATAACTTATACCAACGAATGCTGAACCTGTTGTTGGCCTACACAACCTATGCCCAACGATAGTCTAACTTCGGCATAGCGCGTTGCACGCATCACCGACGATGTCGTGACGTAGCCTATTAAAAGGCTGATGCACAACGATTCGAATCATAACTGCCGTAGAAATGGAAGTGACAACATCGCGGTCACACCTTGGCGATCTTGCCAGCGTATGCCGACCTAAGAAAAATGTGTCTAAAACGTTGGGGGCACGTCAAATACGGTATGAGTAAGTTTGGTATACGTGAGTAGAACGCTAAAGTACGCTATCATACGTCGTAGTAAGTAGAGTACGTCAAGAAATTTTAAACATGTTCAAAATTTTACGACGTACTCGGCGTATGACACACGTTCCGCATGCGATGGGGATAAGTTGTACACACGATATGCGGATGCTTACACACGTCCACAAAGGCTACTTATAAGCTACTCATAAGTCGAAACACGTCGCGGTAATGTCTTTTTTACGCGAAACTTATTTCTAACTTATGTTTGACGTGCTTTGAACCAATTCTTTACGTAGTCCCAACACACATCGACGTATGTAGACGTATTCCAATGACGTCTTCCGGTCGACAAAAAAAAAATGAATGTGTTTCTAGCTTACAACTGCCATATAAAGACGTGTTCCCAGCGGTTTTGGGAATTGGTATATAAAAATGCTGCTCATAAAAGGGGAACCCAACAGTGTTATCGAGTCCTTTTTGAGTCGATGTCCATGTCAGCAGTAACAGTATTAGTATTAGTATGAGTATTAGTATTAGTATTAGTATTAGTATTAGTATTAGTAGTGGTTTGTTCATGTTGGCAGTAGTAGGTGAGTGTGAGGGGGAGGGTGTGGGTTATGATGGATCCTCCTTGCGTCCGCGTGTCCACGGGTAGGTTCATAGGCTGCCACTCAACGATTTAAATGGCTGCATCTCCACTATTGAAAGTAGACGCTTGCGCTCAACAATTGGATTTTTTTTACACTCAACGACTTTTAAACGGTACCACTCAGCCATTTTCATTGTTTACAATGAACGATTTAAATTGCTGTCACTCGCCTTTGTTTTTTGACGCTGGCGCTTGGAAATTTTAATCGTTTCTATTGAACGTGCTAAATCGCTCAAACCCCACTATTGAAAGTAGACGCTTGCGCTCAACAATTGGATTTTTTTTACACTCAACGACTTTTAAACGGTACCACTCAACTATTTTCATTGTTTACAATGAACGATTTAAATTGCTGTCACTCGCCTTTGTTTTTTGACACTGGGGTTTGGAAATTTGAAGCGTTTCTTCTGAACGTGTTAAAACGCTCAAACTCGACTATTTTAAATAGACGCTGCCGATGGACAATTGGAATCATAGCCAAGCTAGACATCGAAGTGTGAACATCCTCATCATGCCGAAGAAAAGTTTGAAGAATGCTGCAAATAAGTGTCCTGGCCGTGGCCGTGGACGCTGACGCAAGGACGATCCATTATACTGACGTCTTTCAGCCTATGCGTAACTTAAAAGTAACGTCTGTCGATGTGTGGCAACGATCGCGTAACGTGCCAACAACACGTTAATCATAGGTTAGAAACAAGTTTCGGGTACGCTAAACATTACCTCGGCATGTCTCAACTTATGATTAACTTACAAGTAGCATGTGTTGACGTCTGTCAACGATCGCAGACCGTGCATACAACTTGTGGCCAGCGTAGCGGAACGTGTGAGTCATACTCCGGTATACGTCATGAAATTTCAAGCATGAAAAAATTTGAGGACAACCGAAAAGTACAATGTTTAAAGCCAACGTACAACGACGTATGGCAGTGTTTTTCAGCGTGCTCTCAATGTTATCAAAACTTACCCATAACGTATTCAACGTGTGCCAGCGTTTTAGAAAAAAAATTCAAAAATCGGCATGCGTTGGCTAAAACGTCAAGGTGTGACCGG
>NC_140961.1:90493264-90520764 GCF_056783735.1 Eptatretus burgeri
AACTCACAATGAGTACTATTGTTGCAAAACTCTTTTTCAGGACTTTGCTGGTCTCCAAGGTATAACTCTTTGGTTGGGTCATCAAGGATGAACTCGTTCTGTGGGTCTTGGTCGCTCATAAGGTCTTCAACCAAGCCAACAATTTCGCCCAAAGTTGTGGCAAAATCGGTATTTTCAGATACAATTTCCTGTGAGAGAAAATAATAATGTATGAATTAAGTTATTTAATTATTAAATGAGTCGATGCTTAAATCAAACTGAAAATAGGGAAATAAAATCTTACCTCAACGGATAAGAGGTTTGAATCCAGTTTATCAACTTGAAGGTTTCGTTCCATACAATTAGTAGAGTTCCAGGCAAGCACACAGCACACCATTGCCAGCAAAAAAAAATGTTTAAAATGGAGCCTAGGCTTGAGGCTTTTATCGGGAAAGACTGGTGGGTGTGGTTTCCTTTGGAAATTCCCTGGGCAAGCCCAGGAAATTTTTTAAAAGCATCACATTCTAGAATTTTCTGGTGATTTCTTTGTGAGTCAGAGATGAACTGGAAATGATGTAAGAGGAGGTGGGGCTTAGCAAAAGTGGGCGGGGCTTAGTAAAAGTGGGCGTGGCTTATGAATATACCTCATTAAAAGTGGGCGTGGCTTAAAAAATCATATGAAAGTGGGTGGGGTTTAGGGGAAAGTGGGCGGAGCTTATGAAAAGTGGGCGTGGCTTAACAAAAAATAAACTGTGGCTCAGGAGGTGGTCAAACAAGAGCATAAAGAGAAGTTTATCATTTCGTAATTGGACAAAAGGGGTATCTTAAAAAATATAAAGATTCAAATGTTTTGTTTTTAAATATTTTAGATGGGGATTACTATGCAAAGAAAATTAAAGTATTGAAGGAATTTGAGAATGAACAAATTGTTATAGGTTCAATGAGTGAGCTAAACAATATGCATTGGTTATTTGAAAAAGAGTGTCCTGAGGCTGAGATGTTTCAGATATTTCTTTAGAATCACCTTTAACAAATCAGATTACTACTTTACTACTTGAACAAATCTTTATCTTATTGCATTGGTTATTTGAAAAAAAGTGTCCCTATGTTAAAAGGGGAGACATAAATATACCTTGGGATAAAAAAGGGGGTTTACTTTATAGGGGAAAAAAAAAATGAATCGCTGAAAATCCCCCATTCATTTGCATGGGGAAAAGTGAGCCAGAATCAGTATATTCACCCTACTATTGTTGTCTCCTCTCAAAAAGAATTGGATGAAGCTGAAGTTGGATATTATTTTGAGATTGTTTTAAAATATCCAGAAGAACTTCATCACAAACATAAAGACCTACCTTATGCCCCTGATAAAGAAAGTCCAAGAAAAGAATGGTAAAGTGATTACCAACAGTCATTTAATATAAAAGGTAAATCTCCAGAAAAACTACTTACTACATTAAATGATAAAGAAAGTTATGCTTTGCATCAAAGGAACTTGAGAAAATATTTATCTGCTGGGTTGAGAGTGAGGAAAATTCATTGGATTTTGAAATTTAAACAGTCATTGGTTAAAGAAGTATATTGATTTTAATACAAAAAGGAGAACAGAAGCAAAAACAGATTTTGAGAAGGACTTTTTATAAATTAATGAATAATGCTGTATTTGGAAAGACTATGGAAAATGTTAGGAATCGACAAAACATAAGACTTGCTACATCTTGGAAACAGGCTTCAAAGTTAATTAATAGACCAAGTTTTGAACGAGCGGAGGTGTTTTCAGAGAACTTTTGTGCTATTTTTTAATTTTTTTGTATACATTGTCGAGGCTCAAATGAGAGCTAACACACAATGCACATCAAGGGGGGCATGAGACAGGAGGGGAGGGAGTGGGAAGGACAAAACAGTGAGGAACAGAGACATTAGGAGATCTTTGGAAGGGAGAGGGATGGGATGGGGAACATGGGGAATAGAAGATAGACATTACAGGGACTTTCAGGAAGGAAAGCAGGGAATTTGAAGGAGGTGGGCTTGGGTGGATTATCGGGGGTAGAAAAGATCGAGGATTTGGATGGGGGATGATAAGATGTGGTGGTGAACAGCTGTTTTGAAGGTCTGGAGGGAAGAATGGGAATGAATAAAGTGAGGGAGTTTATTCCAAAGGCAGGAAAAAAGAGGATTGAAAGAATGAAGGTGAGCAATGATTCGTGATATTGGTAGTTTTACCAGAAAGGGAGTTGTTGGCTATTCATTTGAAAAAAAAAGAGTATTGAAATGGATAAACCTATTTATATAGGAACATCAATTCTTGACTTGTCAAAGTCGTTAATGTATGACTATTATGATAATAATTTAAAATCAAAGTATAAGGATAATGTGTCATTGTTATATATGGATACAGATAGTTTTATATTAGATATTAAGACAAGTGATGTATATGAGGATATGATTGATAATCATGATATATATGATACAAGTAATTATATGTCAGGTGATGTGTTGTTTTCATCAAAGAATAAAAAGGTTATTGGTATGTTTAAAGATGAATTGGGTGTGAAGGTCATGAGTGAATTTATAGGATTGAGATGAATGTCTTATGCTTTTACTTATATTGATAATAATAACATTGAAATGTGTGATAAGAAGCTAAAGGGAATAAAGAAAAATATAATCAAGGAAACAATAAACTTTAAACATTATTACAACTGTTTAACCTTAAAGAAGGAAGAGTACAGAAAAATGAATGTAATAAGAAGCTATAAACATCAATTATATTCAGAAGAGATAAATAAGAAAGCATAAGGAGCTTTTGATGATAAAATATATATTTTAGTGAATGGAATCAATAGTATCCATTATGGTTATAAGTATAAGTGTTCAGATATTGAGTTGGAAATTTTAACAGGCTCCCGCCATCTTTTTACTGATTTATAACTGAAAGAACCAAGCAATAAACAAACCAAAGAGTGGAGATATAATCAGCCTTGGTATTTAAATGGGAAACATAAAGAATGTGAGTAATATCAAATAAGTCTTATTGAAGAAATAACCGGGGTAAAAGTGCATAAAATAAATAAGCAAATAAATTTAAGTACAAATAAGTTGGAGGATGTAAATAAAAAAAATAAATATCCTTGAATGGACTGAAAACTTTGATGGTTATCAATTCAACAATGGAAAAACAATTTATGACAATCTCAAAATGATATGTGGCTCAGGAGGTGGTCAGACAAGAACATTAAGAGAAGTTTATCATTTCATTTCTGCTCAACAAAAATACTTTAACCAAGAACTAAGTTCCAAACTAATCTTTGTGAATATACTCGATGGAGATGAATGTAAAAGGGAAATTAAGTTATTCCCCAAAGTAGAACATGGACAAATATTCATTGGTTCGTTCTTTGAGTGGAATGAAAATATTAAAGGAAAGAAGAGCTTTAATCAGTGAGTCTCAATTTTACATTTGCTTGAATGGGAGGGGGGGGGGGGGAAATGAGTCCTATTTTGGGTTTTTGGGGCTTGAGTCAGTCTCAATTTTACATTTGCTTGCATGGGAAGGAAGGGAATCTGTCTCAATTTTACATTTGCTTGTATGGAAGGGGGAGAAAATGAGTCTTCTATTTTGGGCTTTTGGGCCTTGAGTAAGTCTCAATTTTACATTTGCTTGTGCTGGAGGGAAAGGAATGAATCTCAATTTTACATTTGCTTGTATGGAAGGAGGAGAAAATGAGTCTTCTATTTTGGGCTTTTGGGCCTTGAGTTAGTCTCAATTTTACATTTGCTTGTATGGGAGTGAAGGGAATAGGTGGGGAGAAAATCAGTCTCCTATTTTGGGCTTTTGTGGCTTGAGTCAGTCTCAATTTTACATTTGCTTGTATGGGAGGGGGAGGAAATCAGTCTCCTATTTTGGGCTTTTGGGTTTTAAGTTATAAACTTTTTCCCTTTTTCCCCATTCATTTGAATGGCTGCCTCAGAAGCCCCATGTATCCTCTACTCTGAAGCATGAGATGCTATGGCAGAGGGTGGAGCCATCAGGAAAGAGATGAGGAGGATTTTCCGGAGGTGGTTCATGAAATTCACAAATTAGCACTTCCTATGGCCCAATTTGCTTCCAATTGCAGTTGTGTAATGCTTTTGTTTACTCTCAATTGATAAAACCTACCAAATGAAGAAACCTCTGAAACATTGTTCAGAGTGTTGTATTCTTCTGTTTTTCTTGGACATTGGCAGATCTGAAGATGTAGAGATAACAGATTTCAGGATGTTATATTATTCCTTTGTTTACCTTGTTTAGTCATACATTTTAATTTGCATTCAATCTGTTTGTATTGAACATTTCATTAAAAATGCATTTTATTATTACGCCCCCTCCCGAAGGGATGGAGCGGGATATTGTAATCGTCCGGTTTGTTACTTGGCGAGATCTTCGATTTTGTCAAGTATGTTGGTCTGTTCCGTTTGTTGGTTTGTTTGTTTTTCCGGTCGTCTACAACCCAAACGGCTGGACCAGTCGTTCTTAAATTTTTACACCTGATAGGCAATCCACCTGAGACAGTCCGCATTCAAACCCCGTCTTAATCGGACTAAACGTCGCGACGTGACGTCACACAACGTGAAAACACATTTTTGGACATAACTCAGTGACCGGAAGTCGTATCGTATTCCGGTTGACGCCAAACGAAACTTCATTCAAATATCGAAATGATTACTAAATGCATCTTATTACAAATTACGCACAGTTTTCGCAAGCGTATGACGTCAAATTTTTTAGCTATTGGCGTGATTTAAATAAAATTCTATTCGTTCTACAGGTCACAATTCTTAACCGATTTGGATGAAATTTTAACAGCTGATAGAAACCCACAGTGCAAAAAGATATGTGACTTTTGGTGATGTTCAAGATCAGGATCTGGATTCTGCATCACTTTATATTATCGCCCATTATAAACCAATGGGTAATTTTGTGAATTACAGATGGATATTTCTCAAACAGTTTTGCACTTATTATATTGAAACTTATACTATCTATTTATGCATGTAATATTAACATGTGTGCAAAGTTTTATCGAAATTGACCCAAGGTCAAGGTCAGGGTCACCCAAAACATGAAAAACACACATATAAAATACATATTTTTGTTTTACAACATATTTTAAACCTGATAACGGGATCGTAAAGCTGGTTGAAAAGCAATGTTCCTAGGTATGTTCAAATATTTCTACGATCAGAATGAAGGCAACAAGCACTGATGATAAGTTGTTGAATGTCACATGGTGGCTTTAAATGAGTTGTCAAAATTTTCAATCTGCTGCCGTTACCATGACAACGCGCGCCTGATAATTGTTATTTGTGACGTCGTGTCATTTTATTAATGTACGAACAAATAAACACCACACATTCCATGACATTACAGCTTGGACCACCACACGGAAAGGTCAACTAATTCGCCAAGTGTCATGCTAAGCACGATTTTTCATTTGTCTGTTTGTTTGTCTGTCTGTCTGTTTGCAACTTTATGGCAAAACGGCTTTAGCAAACACTATCAAATTTAATCCACAGGTGGGCAATGAACCTTGGACGACCCCATTAACTTCTGGGTCCAATTGGATCAGAGGTCAAGGTCACGAAAAGATCAAAATCGTTTTTGGCCATATCTTCGTCAAAAATGATCTGATTTCCTTCAACTCAGCTTATAGTGAACCTTATTCTATTTGCACTTCTAATCCTACCCATTCCTATAGTGAAAATGCATATTTGTGAAGATCGGTAGGGTCCGAAGTTTTGCGGGTCATGGCCATCGGTCAAAATAACAAATTTTCCATTAAAACTAAAACATGGTTACGAAAATACAACTTTACGGGTAAACGCCCAGCTCAAACACTGTCAAATTATATCCACAGGTGTTTAATGAACCTCGGACGTCCCCATTAACTTTTCGGTCCAATTAGGTCGAAGGTCAAGGTCAGGTCACGAAAAGGTCAAAATCATTTTTCACTCATAACATCGTCAAAAATGGTTTAATTGACTTCAAACTAAGACTAAAATATTCCTTATTCTATTCCTTATAATCAACATTCAGTTTAAGGATATATCAAATTTAAATTTGATCCCCAAAATAACTTTATGCCTTAAATGGGCAGGATTTGTTGTGCCTGGCACCACTTGTTTATATTTGGAAAATGGTTTGAGCAAAAAAAAATTTGCATTCATCCTGTTCATGGAAACATTACATACATATGCCAATTTTGACTGGATTATGATAAAATATTCACTCAACTGCTGGTGGAATTGTGCTAGAAATCTCAGTATACCCTGTCTGGTGCACGTGCAGAGATGGAATATGCCAAGTCTATGATGAAACTTTCACAGACACATCTGCATACGTTTTCACAAGATGTAAGTAAGTGTCTCGTGTTGACTAATATTCATTTTGAATCAACATTTTTCATTCGTTTGATATGATTTCTCTTTCTCTTGGATTGTTCGGTGTTTTTAAGAACTGCTTAGCAAGATGCCATTAATGCAATTCTTAACTTGAATATACATTTTAAACTCAACAAGCACTATTTGAATATCTTGTAGGTCCAGGATGTAATGGCATTCTCATTTAGAAAATAATTCTTCAAAGTCAATGCAATCATTGGACTTTTTTTTTTCCTTGATTAATCTGTAATTCAATGCATTTACTCCATTGTCTTTGCCCTCAGCCACCAATGCCTCTCCAAAGTGTCTACTTGCTTGGAGCGGAACGAGAAACTTCTGCTGCTCATGCCTTGCTGCAAACAGTAAATTCTCTGAATTCTCATGCTTTCCTGCAGGTATCCATTTGTTTCCAGATGCACAACTTTTGAATTATTACTGATCTCCTTGGAGTGGTGCTGTGGTAATAATTAGTCTCATCCCACATAGGGGATGAAAGACTATTGCTGTGTGTGTGTGTGTGTGTGTGTGTGTGTGTGTGTGTGCATGCGTGTGTGCGTGCATGTGTGCGTGTGCGTGTGCGTGTGTGTCTGCGCACGCGCGCGACGTGCGTGCGTGTTTTTTTCTTTTTTTGTATCCCTAGTCAAGTCTCATATGAGAGCTAACACACAACGCACAGCAAGAGGGGCATGAGACAAGCGGGGCATGGGAAGGACAAAACAGTGAGGAACAGAGACATTATAAGATCTGTGGAAGGGAGAGAGATGGGGTGAGGAACACGGGGTGGACATGATGGACACGAAAGGGACTTTCAGGAAGGAAAGCAGGGAATTTGAAGGAGGTGGGCTTGGGGTGGATTAACGGGGGTAGAAAAGATCGAGGATTTGGATGGGGGATGATATGAGGTGGTGGTGAACAGCTGTTTTGAAGGCCTGGAGGGAAGAATGGGATTGAATAGAGTGAGGGAGTTTATTCCAAAGGTGGGGAAAAAAGAGGAGTGAAAGAGTGAAGTTCAGCAGTGATTCGTGATTTTGGTAGTTTTACCAGAAGGGTTAGTTGGCGGACCTTGAGCACCCTGCGGAAATTAGTGGGGGACACATCGCAGACAGAGCAGGGGGGGGCGAGAACGGAGAGGGCACGGTAGAATACAAAAAGACCACTGACCTGTCTGCGGTGAGAGAGTGAGAGGCCCAAAGACTCAGCCTCATCGTAAGAGATACCAATGATCCCAAATGCCTTGGTTTCCCATGCGTGAAGCCGAGAAATGTGAGAGACAGGAGCACCAGCCCAGGTGGGAGAGCAGTACTCCATCAGGTTGTGGATGAAAGCTTTGTATGTGGTCAGGAGCTCAGGTGAGCCGAGGAAGGACTTGGCATAACGGAGGATTCCCAGTCGGCGACTGGCTTTAGGGGCCAGGTTGGAAATGTGTCTTTCCCAGGAAATATCATGGCAGATAGTGAGACCCAGAAGCTTGAATGAAAGGACTTCTTCCAGAGGATTGTTGAGAGAGTAGATGGGGGGGAGGGGTGGGGGGGGCTTCCAAACAGTCCTTTCAAAGAGATGTGGTGAGAGAGTGACATTTATCTGGATTGAAAGACATGTTCCACATGATGGACCAGTTTGTCATTTTACCCAGATCTTCAGAGAGTGAAGAAGCTGCTGCTTGCCGGTCTGAAGGATGACAGATGGTACGGCAGAGGGTAGAGTCATCAACCAAGAGATAAAGAGGATTTTCCAGAGTCGGAGAGATCATTGATGAAAATCAGAAAAATAACAGGGCCCAGAACACTGCCTTGAGGAACTCCATCCTGTACAGGAAGAGGGGATGAGAGAACTCCATTCAGGGCCACATGTTAGTTGCGGCAGGAGAGGAAGTCTGCGAGCCATGAGTGGAGATGGCCTTGGAAGAAAAGAGTTTGTTGAGCAGGGCAAACTGTTGCCAGACCTTGTCTAAAGCACGCTATATGTCGAGGGATATGGCTCTGATTTCTTGTCTGGCATTGAGGACCTCCATCCATTGTTGGGAGAGCAGAAGCAGCATATCCAGGTAAGAGTGACCTGGTCTGAAATCAAATTGATTATCAGAAATCAAGCCATTGGAGAAGAGGAAGGATTTAATATCTGAAGCGATGATGGATTCCATATCCTTGCTGATGATTGGGAGAAGGCTGATTGGTCTGTAGTTGCAGGGATCTGTTTTTGCACCTTTTTTGTGCAGAGTCGTCATGTTTGTTGATTTCCAAGCAGATGGGAGATGAACTTGAACAAATAAGAGGGTGAATAGAACAGAGAGAGGGTGAGCAATAGCAGAGGAGCAGGTTTTTAGGACACGTGGGCTGATGCCGTCTGGACCGGTTGCAGAATCTTAGTCGAGGTTTGACAGAAAGCTCTCCACTTTGTCGGAAGAAAAGGGCACAGAGTCCAGGGACAGTTGTGTGCGAGTGTGTCAGGTGGGTACAGAAAGTGATGGGTTTTGGACACAAAAATTTGATGCAAACCCTGAGTTTAGGCATTCAGCCTGTTCTCGTTCGGTATCAGCAGTGCTGCCATTTGAGGTAAGGGAGGGGATGGAGGAGGAACATACAACAGAAACAGATTTGCTTAAACGCCACCAGGATTTTGAGGAGGGAGAGAGGTTTGAGAGTTCAGACTTGAGATGAGAAAGATTTTGTTTTCTGGCTCTCCTGAGGGTAGATACACACTTGTTCCGAGCATTATGGAAGGAACTGAGATTACCCTCAGTTGGGTTTGCTTTCCATGATTCAAAGGCAAGTTGTTTCAGGACAACTACCTCACCACAAGCTTTAGTGAACCATGGGCGGGAGGAAGGGTAGGACAACTGAAGATGAGAGAGGATAAATCTGTGCATGAGGGAGAGCAAGTTTTTTTGAAATAATTATAAGGATGAGTTGCTGTTGGAGAAAGTAGTGAAGGGAGACCAGTCTATAAGTTTGATGGCTGCTTGGAGACACTGTAACTCGGCCTGAATGAAATTCCAGACTCGACGGCGCTGAGGTGGTTCTCTGATAAAAGCGAGAGGGATGTCCACTTTGACAAGGACATGGTCAGAATAACCGATTGGAGCGGAGAAGAACAGCAGATATTGTCAGGGAAATTTGTCAAAATCAGATCCAGAAGAGATGGAGTACCATTGGTTGAGATCCGGGTTGGGAAGTTGACCGATTGAGTCAGTCCCAATGAGTCGCAGAATTCTTTTGCTGAAGTGCCATGACAGGTCAGAGAGGTACCCACACTTAGCCAACTGGCATGATGACAATTGAAGTCGCCACATATGAGGAAGAGTGAGTTTGGATGAGAAGATAGAAGATGGTCCATGTTTTGAGATAGTGAGGTGTCAATGGAGTCATTACTGTTTGGTGGACGGTACAGTACACATATAAACATGAGGTGGGAGGGGAGGGGAAGCTGTAGCCAAAGGTATTCCTGAGGGTGTGGGGCAGTGAGGGCAGTACATGGAGAGTGAGGAATAGAGTCTTTGATGAAGAAAGCAACTCCTCCACCAGGACGAGGATCATGTCTGTCATACCGGAGGAGGGAGTAACCAAGGAGAGATACTTGGCAGTCAGAGTCGTCTTGGGGGAGAAAAGTTTCTGTTCGGCAGATTATGTCTGGTTTGTCAGTTGGCAACCTGTATGGAAACATCTGAAAGGTTTGAGCAAAGGCCCCGGATATTTGAAGTCCACACTGTTAATGAGGAGGGAGGGGGAGGGTAGGGCAAGGGAGGAGTGGGGGGGGAGGTAAGGATAGTTGTTGAAAGAGTGTGGGGGATTGCAGAATAGCTCGGGGAGGGGGCCAGATGAGGAGCAGAAAAGGCTTGTGGTGCTGGGGGAGAGTGGAGGGGGCAGAAGGCAGTTGAGGATTTGAGGAGGTGGAGTGATGAGATGGAGGTGAGAGGGCAGGGGAGGGCCGCAGCTTTGTGGATATGAGGCGGGGGGAAACTTTGTGAAGAGGCAGTTTTGTGGATGTGAGGGTGGGGAAACTTTGTGAAGGGTGAGTGAGGGGTGAATGGTGGGAGAAGGATGAGTGGGGAGAGTTGAGGCAGGAAGGTGAGAGGGAGCTTGGAGGGAGAATAGTGGGATGGTTGCTTTGAGAGGGAGGGGTGAGAGAGGTGAGTTGGCACTGAAGTTGGAAAAAAAGAATGGTTGATGGAAAGCGAACACTCATAGCAAACTGGGTTTTTTTAATTTTAGGTCAGAAATGCAATTAAGGACATTTCTTGATGGATGCAATAAAGACAAGTTAAGAGAATGGAGAGAAGAAACGGGGTAACAGTTCGATTATTTTGGCAAGGTATGAAGGAAAGGTCGAATTGAGAGCAGTCTGTGGATTTCTAAGAAGAGTCGTGCATTATGATTCAGTAATGAGAACCACATGTGTGAAAGAGAAAGATGAAGCATGACAAGAGATCATTTTAATTATTATTATTTTTTTGAGAGAGTTTTCATCAGATTAGGAAATGGAAAGTTTGTAGAAAAAATCGTGAGGTGATTGGTGAATTTGGATCGGTAAACCCATGGGGTGGAAACAGATCGTGTGGTTATTGGAGAAGCACGTGGCTCTGAGAGGTGTACGGTCAAAAGTGGATTTATTTATTTATTGTAAATAAGGATTGCTTGACATTCGGAAAAGGGAAGGTTGAAGTAAAATCGTGGAGGTGTAGGGTGAATTTGAAACGGTAAACGCAGAGTGAAGCTGATCGATCGATGAAACGTACCAGGAAGAGGAGACAACCTTGAGAAGTTCAGCATGGATGCTACAGATCCCAGGAGCTTTACCCCATTTCAACCGGTTCACCGCAGCCTGTGTTTCCACAAATGAAGGTGGACCACAGTGATTGGAGGGTCAGCAATCAGGGTTGGAACACCTCTGACATCCAACTCGGCAGCTGGTGAATCAGGATGGTACAGCTGCTCAAAGTAACCGGCCCAGCGGGCCTTTACTTCGGACGTCTCTGTCAAAGCCGACCACCCTTTGCTCTAACTGCAGTACACCGAGGGACGGTCTTGGTGGAACGCAATGCGCGAATTCCCCTGTAATCAGGACGAGAATCACTTGACCACAGGTGATTCTTGACCCCCTCACAGATTCCTCGCACATCGGCCTCCTTGTCCACCCTTCGTGCACGTACAGTTTTACGCCTCAGCTTCCTGAAGAGCTCAGCTCTGCGATTAAGCCTGGCTCTGTGACTGGTCAATGTTATCCAGTGTTCCTTGAGAGAAGATATTCTTCTTTGCCCTGCAGTGAGTTCCAAGACATCTCCCGGCAACATCAAGGATAGTGGTCTTGAAGGCACTCCACAACTCTTCAGGATCCCCTAAAGCACTCAGACACACTAAATCTCCACTCAGCCTGTTCGCAAACTCCTCAGCTACCCTCTCATCCTTGAGCTTGCCAACATCCAGCCTAGGCTGGGATGGTACCATTCTCCAGGATTAAAGGTGCAACTTCAGAGTTGCTACAACAAGCCTGTGGTCAGTATTGAGGAACTGAGCACTCTGGGAGACCCTGCAGTTCTGGATCATCCTCCAGTGACCATAAATGAGGACATTGTCAATCACCTTTGCCACACCGCCAGCATTGGAATACCAAGTCCAGAGATGAGTCTTTGGGTGCTGATACCATGAACCGGCCACCCTAATTCCATGACCTCTTGCAAAGGCAAGGATCTTCGTACTATCCTGTTTCACAGTTCTCGACCCTTGGGGACCAACGTATGTCTCATAACCATCCCTATCAGTTCCAGTCGATGCATTGAAATCCCCCAAGACTGGATGAGCATCTCGCCTGGGGCACTGAACAACCACAGACTCGAGCGTGGCGTAGAATGCATCCTTCATGCTGAGATTACTCACCTCAGTCGGAGCATAAACAGAGACCAGGGAAATGAGACCCAAGGAGTGACGAATCCTTTGTCTCATAATATGCTCATTGACCCGTGTTACCTCAATTATCATTGGCGTCAGCTTATTGGACACAGCTCCAGCAACTCCTTGGGCATAGTAACCATCAGTGTGACCACACCAATAGTAGGTGTAACCACCCACCATGATCTTGCCACAATCCAGTCTCCGAACCTCAGAGTGCTGCAATACCGATGTCCCAATGCTTGAGCTCAGATAACAGACAGGTGATCATCATAGGGATAGGACATTCCAGACACCCACCCAAAGGACCGCCTCAGGTTAACTCAAGGAGACCGCCATCTGGTGGACGACACCTCAGCACCATCCCGACACACACTACCATAATCTGACCTGGGAATGTTACCCCATGTTTTCCATCCTATCATCAAAGTTTGGGGGTCCCAAAGGCTTTGCCCCAATCCCGTCATCTGGTGAGCTGCCCTGAGAAGGACAGCTGCACAGGAGGTACTCCCCCAGAGTGACTTTTCAGATTTTTAAAAATGTTTTTCGAATGTTTTTTCGAAATGAAGTGCAAATCCTTCCACCAACCTCCTCATAAAAAGTAATCCTCCAGCAGGAGGATATCTGCAGACACAGTTGGGCACCAGATATGGATAGCCATTGGCTCACAAGGAGCTCCTCCACCCTTTCACAGGTTTTGTTCTTCATCCTGCTGTGTATCCACATCTTACACCCTCTTCACCAAGAAACTTGGTGGGGGAGACTGTTTCTTCGCCGACAACCCAACCATGGAAAAGGTTAGTACAGGTTTGTATGGTTCCTGGAGCAAGTCACATCTTTAATCTGACCTGACCTGACCTGACCAAAGGTAATAACAGAGGAACTAACAGTTGGGCAGTGGAGTCACAGTTTGATGCAATACACAAGATGATGAATGAAAAGCAAAAGAGGAATGAGAGGAGAGAAAACATATGAACCTACAATCAAAACAGTTTGCTGAAGTTATGTGAGGTTAATATGAGTGAAGCAAGATTGTGGGTTGGCATGTGGTATGATAAGAAATGGTAGTATTTACTGGCTGCTTGAAACCACGGAGAGAAGAGTAGGTTGCAACAACCTCAGGAAGTTGGTTCCACAATCATAAAAAGAGGAATAAAAGAGTTGAGCTGTGCTTTAAAGGGGAACCCATATGCTCAGATTACTCCAAGGCTAATCTATCCCTTGATACCCTCCTTCTTCTTCTTCTTCTTCTTTCGGCTGCATCCCGTTCGGGGTCGCCACAGCGGATCATTTGTATGATCCGCATAGTGATTTGGCACAGGTTTTACGCCGGATGCCCTTCCTGACGCAACCCTGGTCACCTCTTACGACACAGGGATATGGTACACCTATTTTAACCGGGGTATACACTGGCCCAGTACACTGGTACTCATTTCGCCAACCTCGGAAGGATGACAGGCTAGGTCAACCCCCTGGTGTATTAATTCAGTGGCCCAACGGGGCTTGAAATCAGGACCTTTTGGATCCCAAGCCGCTGCCCTAACCACTGCGCCAACACCAGGCTCCTATCCCTTGATACCCTACAAAATAGATATTATGTGTCTTTTTTCCCGATTTGTGTTTCATAAAGGTCGTAATTTTGTGATTTAAAGTCGAAATCTTATTCTTCACACTTAGCCGTGATGCCATATTCGTACTGTCTCTGGATTATATCATGATACGATTCAACTCAAATTGCGAATAGTTTTCGATGTTCCACAAATATGCTGACTCTATGCATCCTTGATGGTTGTAGTGATACAAACTGAGATGGTTTCATGCTACGGTACAACGATGGTCAAAAGACCCTAAAGTTTGTGAGAAATTGGAAGAGGTTTATCCGAAAAACCGAGTGTGCATCGGGCCTTCAAAATGTTCACTTTTGTGCTCGGAATATTTTAGACGGAGACTGTTAGATATTGTGGTTATCCACGATGATTGAGAGAGGATGCCAAACCCATGATTAAGTGGAAGAAACATGTTGCTCAAAACTGCAACACCATCTCTACCCAGCTACCAGAACATGTACTTTCTCTTCCTGTTGCCATTGTGTGGCAGTTACCACAAGTGCACCGAAAAATAATTATCTATTATCAACAGAAATTTCTGCAAGTCAAATGAACCACCATCTATTTATAGTGGAGAGAAAATATGTATGTACAAGTAGTGTTCAAAAACGTGGAAACACCAACGTAAAGTCACTTAAAAAGGTGTTGCGCCACCACGTGTGACCTGTACAACCTGTATACGCCATGGCATAGAGTACACCAGCATCTAGAATTCTGCACGAGGGATGCGGCACCATTGTTCGAAGAAAAAGTCAATCAAATCAGCTTACACCTGTTTGATGGAGTTTGAAAACGCTGTCTCTGGCATTTTTCCAGAATATCCCATAAATGCTCGATTGGGTTTGGATCGGGTGACTGAGAAGGCCATGACATATGGATAACATCCGTGTCATGCTCATCAAACCACTGGGCAAACACACGTGCTCTGTGGATGGGGGCATTGTCATCCTGGAAGACACCCCTCCCAGAAGGAAGGAAATGCTGCAACATGGGGTGAATATGATCACTCGGTCCCATTAAATAGCAATTAACATTGACCTTGCCTTCTAAGGGAATGATTGCACCCAAACCATACCGGGAAAAAGTTCCCCACAACATTACAAAACCGATAGAACCATTCACTGTTAGAACCAAGGTTGGCGCCACACATGCACTCGTCCGTTTGGCAAGAACACGATGAAGAATGATTCATCTGATCATATCACAGTTGTCCACTGCTCGGTTGCTCATTGCCTGTGCCCTTTGCACCACTTGACTCGCAAATGTCCATTGCCAGGTGTGATGAACAGTTTGTGCACTGCAACCTGACAATGGTATTGCACTCTGTGGAGTTCTCAGCGGATCCTTTTTGATGAAACTGACTGCTCGTGCCGTAGGTTGAAATTTACAGTCAATTAATCTGCAATTGCTCACCTGCTTTGCCTTGCACTTCAAATTAATGCACATATATCACGATCATTGAGTATATTGTTACGGTTATAGGAACCGTATGCATACAAACATACAGTTGGCCCGAAGTTTGTTATGCCATTAAGTATATGTGCAGATAGAACACCTCTTTGTGTGTAGTGGGAAAGCAAAAGGGGGTGCGTTGCGATGTTTTTTTAGTTGGATTAATAAATCTTTATATCCCCTCCATCACGATCCACGGTACCATCACGCTTGCAGCCCTTGGTTCGCTGGCCACAGTGCACCATTGCCCATCTGCTGTCTCCGGAGCCTCGTTCTTCCAAGGCAGAATCTTCATGTGCACAGTTCCTTTTCGGCTTCCCCAAACGTTCCAATTCAATCTTGGTTGTACCACCGTCCACCTTCCTCAAACACGTGTGGAGTGGGCCGGCTTTACCGGCCTGGCCGAAAACCCGCCCAGAAAGGGTGGACCCCATGAAGGCCCTGTCCAATCATGGCGGATGGTGACGTCAGCTTCACCAAGGTCCTTCCCCGACCTTGTGGATCTATAAATTACGACACCATCCTCAGAGTAGTGTGCTGAGAGAGTCGGAGAGTTCGTTGGTTGAGAGTGCTGAGAGAGTCGGAGAGTTTGTTAGTTGAGAGTGAGAGAGTTCCGTGGGTTCGTTGGCTGGTTGCAAAGAAAGAAGAAAGATCGTTGGCCGAGTTGGTCCCTTGGTTGTTGGTTGAAGAAGGAAGGTCGTTGGTTGAGTTGGTCCGAGTACACCTGACCTTGACCGGGTCTCTCGTTGGGACCTGTCTGCTGCCCGTTCTACCTTGGACTCCACGCTCTCCACCCGGGCTCCTTTGCAGACACGGTCTCCACACGTGCGGCTGTGGAACGGACTGCACGACTGTTGCCAGATGCCGCACCACGGAGCACTCCTTCCCCCGAAACTCTCAGGTGCCGAGAACTGTGACCTCAACCTCCTCCCTCCCTGGCTGCAAAAGTCCTTTGCCATTCAACTGGGATTATTTTGTCTGACTGCATCTGAGTGTGTGGCACCTGTCTTATAAGTAGCATTGTAAAGTTATTTGATCATTGTAAATCTTGCCTGTATTATTCTCGTGACAAGTCTGCTCTGTGTCCTCTTTTGTAAGTTGTTGTAAAATTGTCGCAGTACATCTTTCTTCTGTCCCCTGCATAACACACCCAATAAACCTTGTACCTGTACCACATGACTTTCCTCGCCTTAGTGTAAATGAATTATTGTAGAAATGTTCCCAGTTTGTTTTTGTCTTTTCCTTCATTGGTCCAGCATGGTTCGGATCTGAGTTGAGCTGGGTCTTTATCCCCAATAATCTGTTCATTCTTGCCGGTACGTCCTTGGCAGTTCCGCTCGGCTGCATCTGATCCGGAGTTGGTAGGACTCTACCATAGTTGGTAGAGTGATCCGGTTCGGGAAAGGCGTACCGAGGGTGTGGTTCCCCGGTTGTCGAAACCGTGTAGTTAATTAGGTAAATTGATTCGAGACAAAAAGACCCTACGCCACGCGGTGGAGGTATTGGCATCCACGTTCGGTTAAGTGACCCACCGCGTCACGGAATTATCCCTGAGCGACGGCCTACAATTCCGGGAGTCGGGTGGGAGACGACGTAACTTCCCCCACCTAGTGGTCATTCTCGCCACCGGACCCCGGCCCGCAACAATATGTTTCCACCCAATGTTTCCCTTTGCTGATGATATCTTTCCCTCAGAGTTCAATGCTGACATCACCTTAGACACTATTGCTCATGAAACATCAGCAAGTTTAGCTGTCTTTATTGCTGAGCTCCAACCAAATGCGCCCCAACAATCACCCTTCTTTCAAAGTCACTGAGGTGTCTTCTTGCAGCCGTGGTGCTAAAATTATAGGCAACCAGGCTTGTGCAACATTTTTAGCCCCCATTGGACTTTAGCCCCCATTTTAGCCCCCATTACCGAAGCAGGGACTTATGGATATGGTCTCGATTTTCGTGTCCGTGCGTGCATGCATGCCTACGTATGTGCGTCCACAACCATATCTCAGACATGCATAGACCGATTTTCTTTGTACTTTGCACAAAGACAACACATGATTGTTAAACATTTGCACATCATTTTGTTCCATGATGCAATTAAAGATGGCCATTTAAGTTGTAAAAAAACCGGTATTGAACACGTGCTAAACAATTTCTCAGACAGGTATGTACCGATCTTGTTCAAACATGGCACACAGATAAGGAATGATGGCTTACGTATGCATTTTTTTTTTTTTTGGAGATCAGATACAAAATGGCCGACTGTTGGCTATTATTGCTGTAAAAACCTTAATGTTGAACACGTCCTCAACCATTTCTCAGACATGCATTTACCGATGTTGTTCAAACTTGTTACACAGATAATGAATGATGGTTTGCATATACACATCTTTTTTTTTTTTCGAGGTCAGACCTAAGATGGCCGACTGGCGAGTATTTTATTACTTAAATATGTCCCCAACCATTTTCTGACATGTATGGTCCGATTTTGTTCAAGCCTGGCACAAGAACACAGTACATGATGGCATACACGTGAACCTCACTTTATTTTGTGATCTGATTAAAGATGGCCAACTGCTGGACTGGCGGCCATTTTAGATGTACATAAATATGGGCTAGCCCTTTAACTCCGTACAGCAAAATTACTGAAACAACAGGGTCTTTGACATTTTTCTGTCTTGTTTACTTGTTATACATGACTCCGAGTGAGCTGGGATGTTATTTGCTTAATTAACACGTGGGCCACACCTGTATGGAAGCCATTGCTTTCAATATACGTGATTCCCCTCATTTACCCAGGTGTTTCAATTTTTTTTTGCCTACTACATGTTTGTATCTGTCATCTACTCCTCCAAGAGGATTTGACCTTGGAAGCTAAAATGCTCAATGTGAGCCGGAGCAATCCTGTAACATACAGCACACCTGGTCAGCCTGTGATGGTGGGACAAAGCATTTGTCGGCAGTGTCCAAGTGTGCCTGGATGGTGTTGGTTGTCAGGCGAAAATGGGTATTTCTGCTGAAGTAATATAACTGATTTATCAAGTGATAAAAAAAATCCTTATAAAGCAACAATTTGGCAGAAAAACCAAACCTACCAGTCTGTCCTGAATATACGACTGGCATTTTCATCTTCACTTAACACCTCCATCGTCACCATCTTCATCTGAATCGCTCGCATAAGACTCAAAATGATATGGCTCCATAATTCTCCTGAAAGCGTCCTAATTTTGTCTCGAATTCCATCACTAATTTTGCCTCCAATAGTTTCTTCAAAATCTCACCGATCTGTTTCAACATCCTGAGAACCTTCAGAGTTGCTCATGATGGTGGAAACAATATCTCCGGTGCTTGAAATACATTGTTTTTCTATTAAAGCCGAAATTTGGATCATAGTGGGTTCGAACTGTGCCGTCACTGGGGAAAATAGAAAATC
This sequence comes from Eptatretus burgeri, assembly GCF_056783735.1. Classification (NCBI taxonomy): domain Eukaryota; kingdom Metazoa; phylum Chordata; class Myxini; order Myxiniformes; family Myxinidae; genus Eptatretus; species Eptatretus burgeri. Next base: position 90,512,032 of record NC_140961.1, read on the forward strand.
AGCACTTTAGGGCTTTTTTCGGAACTTTGTGAATTGTCAAAAAAATTCAAAAAATTTTTTCCCTTCAAATTAGACTGTGATTAAAGATTTTCAATGGTTTCAGAAAAAAAATGCATTTAGGTTCCCCTTGAAGTTTTGATTTTAGATGTTTGACCAAGAGGGGATACTGGAAGTATACATGCATCCTGGAGTTGTTGGGGGAGTGTCAAAGTACTGAGAGAATGGTAGAGAGCTAGACCGGTGTAAGATTGCGAAAAACAACTGACCTATCTGTAATATAAGAGCAACAAGCCTTGTGCTTTTGCATCCTTGCAAGAGATGTCAATGAGGTTGTGATCTTTACATTCTATGGTAGCCTGGAAGGACAGAAGTGATGCTATGATGCAAGCCCAATAGCCCATAGGGTATTCCGTTTAGCTGGGGACAAAGCCCTTTTTTTGGCTGTTGTCAGTTCTGTATTTTCAAGGCATTACTTTGAATGGCAGATTATGCCCACTTTGTGACTGGCTTTGGGGACCAGCTTTACGATGTAGTTGGCCCAGGGAAGGTCATGGCTGATAGTGCAGCCAATACGTTAAACAGACTGAACCGCTTCCAGTGACTGACCATGGAAATAGGTAAGTTGGTTTGTTGTTGTGGCATGACAAGACTGAGATTTGCTGCGATTGAAAGACGTGTTTCATTTATCAGACCAGCATCTCATTAATTCCAGATTGGCAGAGAGTGACTGGATTGCTGTCTTCCTTTTGGTGGTATTTGTTAGTGTGACATCATCTTGCGTCATCTGCAAAAAAAGAAGAGAAAGTTTTCCAGAGCAACAGAGAGATTGTTTATGTTGATAAGGAATATGACTGCACCAAATACACTCCCTTGGAGAACTCTAGGTTGCACAGGGAGTGGAGAGGAGAGAGAGATTCCGTTATATCAACGCTTTGACTATGTGATTGGTGGAAGTCAGGAATCCAGGAATGAAAATGGCCTTGTTTCCGACAGCCAGAAAGCTTGGCAATTATGCTCGAATGTGTTTAAGGCCCGAGATATGTTCAAGGAGATCAATCTGACATCTTTCTTGAGGTTTATGGAAACCATTGTGAGTGAGTTGCAGCAGCATATGCAGTGTTGAGTGACTCGGCCAGAATCCTAACTGATGGTCAGAGATCAGGCTGTTTAAAAAAGAGGAAAGACTTGACATCAGCAGCTATGATGCCGAGGGGAGAAATATTGGCTTTGGCAAGAAAGTGGTCACTGGTGTCAAAAGGGTCATGTGAGGAACAGTAATGGTTGGATGCAAAGTTAGTAATTATCCGGTACATTTTAACGTATATTACCAGGGTTTATGAGATTTTTTTTTCTCACCTTGCAGCCTCTGACGAGTTTCCGAGATGATCATGACCGCAAGCGTAAAGAGCTGAAGGATCTTTGGCAAAAGGAACAGCGGAAGCTGGTCTGTATCTACTGCATTACTCTGTGTGCATGGTAATTGATGGTGTGCATGGCATTGTCGTTTGTCGTTAAAATAACTTGAACATATTTGAGTTTTCAGTTTTTAGTCAAATATGTCTTTTATAATGCTTCTCTCTCCTATGCTGGTGGAAAGTAACAAACAACTTTGTTTTTTGGGGTTTGCCCTTGTTCACAGAATATATTAATCTTTGTCTCATCTTGAATTTTATTTTGTTGGTACAAGGATAAAATTTAATAGGCTGTGACAAAATATACAATAATTTCCACTGCTTTTATAATTTGCCAAAGGGATTAATACCCCAACTGGAATGCTTATTCAAAACTCGTTCACTTCCACACTTTAGCCATGAGTCGATGAGTCACTCCAATTTAGATTGAATTTTAAGTTTTGCTTTTTGATTGACTATGAAAGAGTAGCAGTTGAGGAAACTTTTTATTATTTTTCCCTTAGCATGATGCAGAAGGCAATTTGCGCAAGGCCCAGCAGGCGTGCGGTCATCGCCAGGCTGAGCTGGAGAAAGCTCGATGTCTTTCCGCCAGGGCAGAGGCGATTCATTCACCCATTTCAGCACCTCGCACACTCGACCGCAGGAGGAAAGCTGAAGAGGAGGCTGCGCTTAAGGTCTGAAAGCAGTGTGTGATGCTCTTACAATGTAAGGGTTCATCCATACTTTTAATTAAGTCGTGATAACTTGTGATGAAAAAAAATCAAACCCTTACCTTACCTTCATTGTCATTGTTTTTGTGTTATCTTTTCTAGGAACTGTTTTCTTAAGTCTATGACAGATTGAGGTGTGTCACAAGCATGACTTATTGAATTTAATTTTTACCCTCACCAGAGGAGAGGGTATTGTATTTTGGTCCGTTTGTTTGTTTGTTTGTCTGTGTCTGTCTGTCGTCTGTCTGTTTGTTTGTCCGCACAGAACTTTCGTGTTTTTCTCCGCACCCGCTTGTCGGATCGGGACAAAATTTTCACCATCGGAGCGACTTCTCATGTAGAATGTTTTAATGATAATGATGATGTCATAGGTCATGTGGTGTGGCAGCCATGTTGGAAAAACATAAAACTTTGGACGTCTGTATCTCTGAAACTACACCAAGAAAAATATTGAAACTTCGCACATGGCAAGCACAACTCATGGGGAAGAAGTATAATTTTGTTTTTTTTTACGGCATCATAGGTGCCTTCCTTATGACGTCAGAATTGCATATGTAGAATGTTACATCCGATCAGAATAAAAAATTGAGGGTCATCTAGGGATAAATTGGTCCACCAAAAAAAAATTGATGATGTCATCAGTCACGTGATTCGGCAGCCAGAGATATGTATCTATATATTATTTTTTTATTTTTTTTTTAAACCTTAAAAAATCTTCTTTTCTGAAATGGCTGAAAAGATCGAGGGGAAACTTTACAATTATGACCACCTATGCATGATGAACAAAACATTCACACATATGACATCAAAGGTGACATGGTTTGGCAGCCATATTGGATTTACCATAAAACCTACAAATCTTCTTCTCCAGAACGGATTGTCAGATCAAGCCGAAACTTCACACAAATGTTCCCCAAACCTCGGGGATACCTGGGTATTTACGGATAAATGATAAGTGACATGGTCGATCAGCACTATTGGATTGCGCAAAAACCTTTTAAAAATCCTTTCTCTTGAACCGTTTCATCGATCGATGTGAAACTTCACAGTTATGATCCAGTAATGAAAGGGAATATGTGTTTTAAATTTCAACATGATTGGACACATGGTCTGGCAGCCAGAATTATTTGATTTTTTGAATCTGGGTTCTTTTTGATTTTTTTTTTTTAATCAGGCTTACGTGGCTGTGCCTGAATGGGTTCCAGGGAAAGGAGTGGCAGCTGAAATGTGAATCCTGTTCAGGTTGCTCCTGATGACTCTATCTTTGGTTATTGCTTGTTTGGGTTCTTTCAGATTAAGGAAAGAAGTCAAATTTACCTATGCATAGAGTCCTTTAAGCCCTCACCACCACCTCCCTCCCCATCCCCATCCACACGTCCCGCTCCCCCCCAATTGGCCCCCATGCTTGGTGTTGGCTTAATGGTCAGGGTGGTGTGCTTGCAATCGAAGGATACAGAGCTCAAATCCCTCTTGACTGTTGAATTAATACCAGGTGGGGTTGACTCTGCCTGTCATCCTTCTGAGGTCGACAAAATGAGTGCCAGCTTGCTGGTATCCTGTGTCGGAGTGGCGACCCATCCAGGATTGTGCCAATTAGCCAAGGAGACTGCTTAGGCAGCACCAACTCTCTGCACAGTGTATGGTCCCAATGGATGGATGGATTAAACAGCAATGTTATTGATGATTTGCCAAAGTCTAAGTGACCCCATCTTGATCGGGTGACCCAACTTGTTAGGTTATATGGATTATAGTACAAAGTAGCATGAATGAAAGTTTTATTATCGTCCAAATAACATGTACTATATACCGGAGTGGTGGGTGGTAGGGGGAGGGTGCTGTTAATACAATGTGGAACCGAACTCTGTCATTCCCATTAGTTTTACATCTGTTTCAGGCTTCGGCCAAGAACACGTTTCAGTACATGTGCACACATCGAGCATTGTCCTCGTGTACATTTATTTCCACCTCCTTTGTCTCTGCCTCCCTTTCCTTTATCAATTATTTTCTCCATTTGTGCACTCTTCCTTTTTTCATATGCATCATTTTGGTGCTCAACAAAATGAGAAATTCATTTAACTAGTGCTTAACTTTTGAGAATTATCACAGTAAATTTTACAAGTCTTGTGAAGATTAATAGTCCAAGACGTTCAAATAATAGTTCATAAATACTTATTTATTTTATTGCTATTTTTATCAAAAGATTGTCTTAACAAGACACTATAATTTATTGATTCACAATTAATGTCATGCTGTAATGCGAAATTTAGCTTTTCCATACAAGCATGCAAAAAGGAAACTATCTGGCTCATTCTCCCACAACACTGAGGTCAATCAAATTGATGACAGTGACAACAACATTCTCCTCCCCACCCCCCACCCACTTCACAACCCCCTCCCCACCCTCACACACAATGCTCACCAAAAGGCCGAAGAAGCAGAGCGACTTCTCCGGATTTGTGGCCAGGAGGCACGTGCTTGTCGTGAAGGAGCTGAGGCTGCACGGATGGCTGTTATGGCGCAAGGCCAAGAGCTGGCCAACCGTGCTGAGCTGCTTTTACGCACGGTGACATTTCAAACATTGGGTTTTCTTCGTTAATTATTATTTTAAATAAATTATCTGTCCTGATATGACATTTTCATTTTGTTTTTTTTTAACCTTTCACTTTTGGTGTGTTACTGTGTGATTCCATAGGTAACAGCAAATTACTTTGAGCTGCTGCACCGGCAGGTGGCCAACCGGCCTGAAAGTTACCATTCTTTGGCCGACAGCTGTGGCCTCTTTGAAGCAGGAAACCACTACCAGATTTATGCCCATGCTCTGGGCCTCTCTGATGACCTTGTATTACCACTATCTCCAAAGCTGCTTATTCATGGGTATGGCGAGTCTGTTTTTCAGTATTGCAGTGTCCTATCAAGTTATCTTTGCTTTAATTGTAATATAAAAAGGTAACATAGGTTACTACTATTTATTTACCGATGTATGTCCTTTTTGAGTCCTTTATTTGCTTCCTAAATTGCCGAAACAATGAGTGTTGGGGAGTTGAAAGGGGAGGAGGGGTGAAAAAGTACAACCCATGCTGATTTTTTTGGGTCACCAAAATGTACAACCAAAATCTGGCTGGAATTCTGTGCATATTTATGTGTGGGTGCTTCATGATTTACCTGGACCTTTGTTTATAAAAGGCAGAGTAGTGCATGCAGATTTACCATTTATTTAATCCATTTGTTTTTCTGGTGTTGATAGTCAATGAACATAATTGACGTGTTTTGTGTGTTAATTTGTGTTGCAAATTTTGGTGGGAGAAAGTGAGTCACAAAGAGGTTGGGGCATCAAATAAGTCGAGAATTTATGGTCAATTAAAACATAAAACCTGTTGAAATTTGCAGATGATTGGCTGCGCAATTATAGAGGGATTGCTTGGAAAGAACATCTGCACAAGACTGGTTTAAAGTTATTTGTCAATTTCAAAAGTTTTCTAGAACCTATGGCAAGCAACTTCTGTGTTTGCCAAGAAAACGATCATAATCTGAAATCTAAGAGATAAAGCCATGTTGCCAGATAATGAGCCACTCATGCTTCAAAAAATCCCAAATGGCTAAAAGGGGAGAGCAAAATGTTTAGTTGAGTAGGACGAGCCCTGATGGCGGACTGGATCAAACGCATGAGGAAATCCAGGCGCTGAGGTCACCACAACTAAAAGTTGACCACTGAGCTTCTCAAACGTTCACAAAATTGGAACATGGGATTTGAGGTGAATGAATCAGGGAAAGTTAGATGTTGTAAAGAGAGATATAAAGAGGACAAGAACTGAAGTTTTGTGGATAAGTGAACTTAGATGGACTGGTTTGGGGCAGTTTCAATCTGATACCAGGAAATACAAGGAAATCAGACACAGGTGGAGGCCATTCAGCTCATCATGCCTGCATGAACACCATAGTAATTTATCAACATGAGATACAAAGAATAAAATAAAAAATATATTTTTTTTATTTTATGTCATTTTTTTATTTTTTAATATATTTCCTTTACGTTTGTGTAGTTTTTGTATTTTATTTTCTTCTTCTCCTCAGGGGAGGGGGAATTGGCTTTGTTAAAAATACACAACCACACAACACCCCTTGACGAGACCCCCAGCAACAGCACTCCGTACACGTGCACACAATCACCCATCAATGCTCAAACTTCCGAAAAATCTTATAAACATCCCTATACCCCTCTACCTCCACAACTTCCAGGTACCTGTCTAATTCTAATTTAAACTTTATACTGTTTCTGCTGCCACTACCTTTCTCGAGAGGCCATTCCATACATTAATGGCCTACATACTAGAGAGGTCTTACCTCTCCTCTTCTTTACTCTCAAGCTATGGTCCCTGGTCCTATCACTTTCTACTCTGTGGAATAATTCATCTGCACATATTTTGTCTATACCTTTCATTATCTTAAACATCTCATTCATATCTCCTCGTAACCGCCTCCTTTTGAGTGAATAAAGCCGTCTCCTTCAGCCGCTCCTCATAGCTGAGTCAAGCTCGGCCCGGAATCAATCTAGTAGCCCTGCACTGAACCCTCTCTGTGGCTTCTATGTCTTTCCTCAATTGTGGTGACCAAAACTTCACACAATATTCTAGATGTGGCCTCACTAAATTCCTGTACAATGTTGTCACCACCTCTTTTGATTTAAAAATGATCCCCCTCTGAATAAAACCTGAAACCCCATTTGCTTTACCTGTAGCTGCCTGGCATTTTGCTGCCTGCTTCCCTCCCATATCTATTACCACTCCCAGATCCTTCTCCTGTGTGACATGCAAGATGATTACAAAGTTTTCTTTTCTGGTCAAGAAGCCCGTAAAAGACAAGGAGTGGCAGTGATTTAAAATAAGAAGATGGAACATCTCATCTAACCTTACTTGTGCACTGCATTGGACCAATAAAGAGAAACAACCGAGACAGATTGGAAATAGCAACAAACAATTATTTATTACAAACACACAATCAGGCAATCATTTCAAAGCAAGTATTTATAAAGAAGAAAGCAAAAGATACATAAGAGCATCCATCCATCCATCGGGACCATACTCTGTGCAGAACGTTGGAGTTGCCTAAGCAGTCTCTTTGGCTATTGGACACAATCCTGGACGGGTCGCCACTCTGACACAGGATACCAGCAAGCTGTCACTCATATTGCGAACCTCAGAAAGATGACAGGCAGAGTCAACCCCACCTGGTATTAATTCAACAACCAAGGGGGATCTGAACTCAGGATCCTCGGATCCCAAGCCCATCAGCCGAACCATTACGCCAACACAAGGCATACATAAGAGCAGATTTAACCAAAACACCAGATTTAACCAAAACACCAGATTTAACCATCGCACATATTCTCCTTCAATCTCACTTAAACAAAAGACTTGACCATCATTCACTCGGGGGCGAAGAATAAAACAAGAAGGACTCGAGAATAGAATACAAGTAACGTTTGGAGAAAAGGAAAGCAGTCTTTCCTTCTCTCCATTACCTTACACAAATACACAAGAGAATGTGGAGGAAAATGGGCGGGGAAGATGGACAGTGGCGATGTGATGTGATGTGACGCGGACACACAGCCGCATGCCTGAGGTGCTCGACTGAGTCGGTGAGTCCCCTCCGGCATCCCAGATATGCGAGTTGCAGTCCTGTGCCTCAGATTATTCCTCCTCAGGCTCCCATCGATGAGGTTTTTCCGCTCACCTTGCTCATGCTTTATGCTTGGCAGGATTGATGGGGACGACGCTCGTAGAAGGATTGTTCTTTTTCCACAAAAACTCGACACCAACTGCTCATGAAACCTTCCTTTCTTTCCCCTCACACATTTTTGTTCCTTCCCGCATGAGCCTTCACAGTCTTTGAGTCTTCTGCTCATATGGGCTTGTCCCGTTCATTTCTCCTTTCTGCCATCTCTTCTGCTTTCTGACTTTTGCTTCTTTTACCCTTCCTTCTTTCTGAGCCATCTGCTCAGGAGCGCTTTTCGTCCCTGCTCGCCTGTACCGTTCATGTCTCTTCACGTTTCTCCTGCTTCTTCTAACAATTTTCAACCCATATTGACCCTTCAGACCCTTAACACCACTTTGACTTGTAGACCCATTTCGACCCCTTTAGACCTTTTTCGTGATCTTAAGACTTTGTTTTTGTCCCTTTTAAGACCCTTTTAGACCTTTTTCGTGATCTTAAGACTTTGTTTTTGTCCTTTTTAAGACCCTTTTATTCCTTTTAAGACCCCTTCAATACTACCATCCCCTTTAGACCCTTACAACCTTTTGAACTATGAGACCCTTTAGACCCCTTAATTATCTAAAATGGTTTAAGGGTCCTTTCACTGGACCTAAAACAAAAGAATGTTTTTCATTAATGCAGGACCCATTCATCCTTCAGGATTTCACTGCACAAATACAACTGTTTTCTGGCCTTTCAGACCCGGGGGACTCCTAATTTTTCATTAAATGAAACTGAAAATCAACCTCATCACCTAATGCACACTGACTACGACTGCCCTCCATCAGGAGACGAGCGTCTGCTTATTTTTTACATTTTATTTACATGCCACTTTACATGCAATGGCTCAATGAAATTTA
>NC_140961.1:90525764-90633264 GCF_056783735.1 Eptatretus burgeri
ATATGAAGTCTCCTTCTCACATCATCTTGACTCAGTTTATGCCGAATGGAGATGATGTATGGAAAATCTTCTGTTCCTCAGTGAGGATATGCCAGACTGATGTTGGTTTGATGCCGAGCTTCTGGGAGTGTCGGCAGTGGGACTTCTTGAGACTATCCACTGCAGAATCCTGCACTGCGTCAATGTTGGCTTGGCTTTTGGTTACTGATGCTGGCCTGACACTGCTGCCCTTGCTCTGGTTATGTAGCCTACTGTACCCCTGTGCAAAAATGTTTCACGATACGTTGAATGGCACAATTTGTGGGTCCAGCATGTGTTCTGAGGTCGTATTCCTGGCAGAACCTCCGCCGGGTGTCCACATATGATTTAGTCTCTTACCACAGAGCCACCACATTTGTCTTCTGCTTCACTGTCAATGACATAGTTGAGCTCGGAAATTTATAGAAATTCCAGGGAACAGATCACACGATATCACCACCAAACACTGTAAAGGAAAACCGTGGAGGTCAAAAATCAACGAAATGGCAGGAAGTCAAAGTTGTATCAATCTTTAGGAAACACTGTGTGTGTGTGTGTGTGTGTGTGTGTGTGTGTGTGTGTGTGTGTGTGTGTGTGTGTGTGTGTGTGTGTGTGTGTGTGTGTGTACATATGTGTGTGTGTACATATGTGTGTGTGTACATATATATATATATATATATATATGTACCAGAAATACATCACGTACACCTATTACCATGGTCATTAAAAAAATTGGCACTGTAGCTAAAATATACAGTTGCAACAACTAATACTACTACTTTAATGGCCTCATTTAATGGAACCACATTCTTGATCAGCTACAAGCACGTTATGACTCCATTTTCCAAATACTGGTACTGTGTGTTAACTTCTTCATTCTGGAGGAACGATTGTAAGCACATCGTCGTGTGTTGATCTAAAGGAGGAGTAATAAGTATTGAAAGAAGGTTATTACAGCCCTTCCACCAGCTTTAAATCCTGTAAAAAAAAAATGTTTGTGTTGAATGACTGGTGTTGGGTTGTGACAGGCAGATGTTAGCGGTGGCACTTGTAGAAGCAAATGACAGCGGGAAGGTTGATGTAAAGGATTTTTAAAATAGATAAGATTATTTTTTAGCATATCTGGTGTTGGCGTCATGGTTCGGGTGGTGGGCTTGGGATCCTAGGGTCCTAAGTTTAAATCCTTCCCTGCTGTTGAATTAATACCAGGTGGGATTGAGTCAGCCTGTCATCCTTCTGAGGTTAGCAAAATGAGTACCAACTTGCTGGGAAGAATGAGCCATTTGAGTATCCTGTGTTGGAGCAGTGACCCGTTCAGGATTGTGCCCAACAGCCCAGGAGACGACTTCAGCAGCACCGATACTCCATACCGTGTATAGTCTCAATGGATTTGGATTTTTTTAATTTTATTTTGCAACCGACTGAAAGCAAATTGTGTAAGGAACTGCTTTTTGTTATTCTTCCAAAGATAGTGAAGGGAATACAATTTATGAGTCCAGCAAGAGATACAAACCTATTATTGGGAGAATCGTGTATGCAGCAAGATTTTAGATTGGAGAAGAAATGGAAATCATTTCAGGGTCAAAGGGATAGTTTCCAGAATACTGGCTATAAGCTAAAACGAAAGGGGCAGCAAAAATTGCAGTCAGAATTTAGGAAGGAATTGGGGCCTTCTTTGGCTGGTAATTGGAGAGCAAGAAGGGCAGGCTGAAAAATGATAATTGCAGGAAGGGAAAAGTAAAAAAAATTCTCCATGCTGCAGTGACAACCAGAATGACACTCAATGGATTGCATACCTCCGCCAAACGGTTTACATTTTGTTATCCCACTGAGAGGTCGGATCTGCATCCGGACTTCAATCAAAATATAATCAGCTCGTTATTTTTACTTACCCGACTCATCCACCAGGTTTTGTCTTAATCCGTCCATAACTTTTTGAGATATCCTGCTCACAGTCACAGCGGTGAAAACATAACCTTCATCCACCTTCGGTGGCAGAGGTAATAATTTAAACAATAAGATTGAAGAGCTGAACTGAAAGTAGATAATGAAGCAGTATGATCTATTTACAGTAAGCTCGATGTGGTTTGATGAAGAAAGAAATTTTAGGACATCATGAGAAGACTACCAGATTGGTGGTTGTGGTGATTAAAAAAGCTTCCAGAGTATATATATATATATATATATATATATATATATATATATATATATATATATATATATATATATATATATATATATATATATATATATATATATATATATATATATATATATATATATATATATATATATATATATATATATATATATATATATATATACTGAGTGATGCTGCAGTTCACAGTCGAGCTGCTGACACTGCTTTATGCACTGGCAGTTCCGTGTTTTTCACAGATTGCAAGTGAGACGAAATTGTTATTTGATTGTGATATCTGTCTTCTCAAGCTATAATTTAGAGGTATTGTCAACTGTTTAATGGATTTGTAAACAGGGTGGATGTGTGGTAAGTAGCCCACTGTTGGTCAGGAGCCTGGCACCAAATGCTAGTGTGGCAGAGGGATTCATGGTTATTCCAGATGTGTGTGTGTGTGTGTGTGTGTGTGTGTGTGTCTGTGTCTGTGTCTGTGTCTGTGTGTGTGTGTGTGTGTGTGTGTGTGTGTGTGTGTGTGTGTGTGTGTGTGTGTGTGTGTGTGTGTGTCACTTACGGGTCTTTAGGCCTAAGTCACATTTGCTCTACGGCAAGGATACGGCGGCCGTACGCCCTCTGAATTGACAGAAACGTGCGGCGGCCGCAGAGTTTCTGCGGTGGCCTCAGGGTGACCTCTCCGCCGTTTGGCTACATTTTACCGGCCGTAAGGTCGCCGTGGAATTATAACGCGGTTATAACTTTTTTTCATTTCTACGTTCGCCATAGCAATTCGACGAGCCAAAAAAAATAAAACTGGTTAAAAAAATAAAATAAAATTAACCCACTCGTTACCGTCCGTCTGGCCGCACGATCGTCTTCGGGCCCCCCTGCGGTCGCCTTGCTGGCACCTTGAGGCTACCTTGCGTCTGCCTTGAAAATTCTATGGCCGCCACAGGGCCCCCTTAAGGTCACCGTGCAACATCAAATCAAAGACCGTTCGGCAACCCCACGTTTTCGGTCTCCACAATTTCTAAATACCCCGTGCGGGTCCCCGAAAAATAAAAACATATGTGACTGCTACATTGTGTGACCGTGGAAATACTGCGGCCGCCATATAATTGCGAGTGGCCGTAGATTTTGGAGACCCCTCGGCCGCCGTGGCAAATGTGAGTTAGGCCTTAGCAGAGATGTAGCCTCAAGGTTGTCGAACAATGATTGGCTGATGACAACACTGTGAGTGTGTCCTTGTTCCCATTGATAGCTCATAACTGTTGTGATAATGGTGTCTTCACAAAAGAGGTGATAAACAAACACTTTTCAAAGCAATTTATGATAATAAATGACATGGCACTTATTTCACACATTCTACAATTCTGGAAGTACTAAAGCCTACAGGAGGTATGAAAGCGACGGAGAACGGAGCACGGGGCCACATGCGCACACACATAAATCCCTCTGTCACACTCGCATTTCGTGCCAGTCTCCTGACCAACAGTGGGTTGCTTGCCACACATCCACACACAAACACATTCTAAAAAAAAAACTACCTATGATAGGACCACAAATCTGTACAAACAGAGGATGTTCAGGGATTAGCAGGGTAAAAGTGTCCCTGCCTTTGACTCTGGGCATAACCGGAGCTTGGGGCAACCCATCTCAAACAAAACAAACTCCATGGCTGCAATGACTGCTGAAAGACAATTAATGCCAGTGCTAAGCCTGGTGTTGGCTTAGTGGTTAGTGTGGCTGGCCTGGGATATTATGGTCCTGAATTTGATCGCTGTTGACAACTGAATTAACACCAGGTGGGGTTGACTCAGCCTGCCATCCTTCCAAGGTCGTGGAATGAGTACCTGTGTACTGGTATAGGGGCACAGCATCAGCGGCATCGTCGTGCCCCAACAAAATGATCGCTACCTGGCAGCCAAGCTGTGACAAATGCAAGAAGAAGAATGCCAGTGCTCAAACACAGCCCTCATATTCAATGGAGTAAATGAGTGGAATTAATCACTTATTTCATTCTGTTCTCGCCAGAACTCAACTCCAAGTTACTGAACTCAATTTCAACTAATCAAGGGATGCACCTCTGACTTCACCCCTTAAATTTACAGACTAAAGGACACCCACAGTGCCCACCATATTTTGCATGATTTATATCACTCTGCTCCACCATGCACCCCCCCCCCCTATTTCCCACTCCTAGGGCATTTAATCAGCCCCCTGGTCGATACAAAACCAGGCCAAAGGGAATGATAAAATAGGAAGAGAGGCAGATGGAGTGACTGGTGAACAAGATTATGGGATACTTGCTGCTACGATAAACGAACTCCTTCATCAACATATCCATCTTTGCTCATGCATAAATGTCGTTGCACAGATGTGGCAATATGTATGCAAACTTTCATTATCTTACAATAATGCAGCTATCATGTGCGTTTGGTTTTTTGCATGCACGTAGCCGAGATAGTGCCCCCTGGTGGTCTGTGTGCTCACCCAGTCATGAATGTGAACCAATTGTAAAGATACTTGTGCACACAAAATAATTTAATTTGAAACCAAATAATGCAACTATTGGAGAACATCGTGATATGAGCAGTTTGAGAATATTATGGTATTTCAGGGGACTTCCTGTCTATTTTTAGGTCATCTCCACCAAGATGACCGAATAAAGCCAGACCAAATGTCCGTCTGTACGTACGTCCATCAACAATTTTTATTACTGATCTTGATGAAACTTAGTATGTCGGTAGAGGTCGATGAGTGTTGCACAACAATATAACTTTTGTCCGGGTTTCAAGGTCAGGGAGGAGGTCACGACATCACGTAAGTTATAAAAATTGCCATTTTCAAAACCTATCTAGTCTGCCATTATACAAGATATTCGGCAACTGTTTATTGATTATGATAATAAAAAATATTATCTTGTATCTAACCTGACATATTTTTGAATTTCCGTCCCGTTTGGCCGCCACGTGACCTGGAAGATGGTCAAAAACACCTCCTGGTACAAAGAAAACTTTTTACTTCCGACCTTGATGAAATTTGGTATGTGGGTAGAGGTCGATGAGTGATACCCAACGACTTATTTTTTTCCCAGATTCGAGGTCAGGGTCAAGGTCACGAGGTCACGAAAGTTGTGAAAATCGCCATTTTCAAAACCTATCTCGTCTGTCATTTTAGGTGATATCTGGCAACAGTTCATCGATTATGATCGTAAAAAAACATTATAGAGATGACCGTCACCCCCACACAGGGGTAATTTTTCTCTTATGATTGCGTGGAATCATAAAAAACGGTCAATATATTTCAATTCAACTTGGAAATTGTTTCCGATGTGATCGATATACCGACAATCCATGGCTATCTATAGTATTTCCTGAAATGAAAATTGTGTGAATCCTAAATACAATATCACTGATCAAAACACACATTTCTTGTGTTGCTGTTGATCTCGAAAAGATCCCGAAAGTGTTGAAATTGAATTAGATCAGTTTACACAATTACACTGGCCAGACTGGCCTGATTTTTGAGTACATGACTGGACTACATTTTTGTGCAGGAGTCAAAGGGAGCCCATATTGGGGTGAGTAAGGAATTAATTATTTAAAGGTAGAAAGAGATCTGTGTGTTGGATTATTGTAAAATGTATATGGTGGGACAGAGGAAAATGTGGTACATGCAATCTCACACACACACACACACACACACACACACACACACACACACACACACACACACACACACACACACACACACACACACACACACACACACACACACACACACGCACACATCAGACACACCGACTGTTATGGTGAGCATCCCTGCAGATTATGTCTCACACGGTAAAACCGCATAATCTGCAAAGAACAACCGTACGTCTGCCACCCAGAAGATTATTCCCGCGAATGCAAATCATTCAACCATGAGGCACGTGATGTGATCAGCGGGTAAATTAAAACATGTGGAGTGTGACGAGCACTCCCTAAATCTCCATTGGACATAGTCCAGCACCAAGGCGCCATCTCCAACCTGGAGGCCTCGGACCGGCGACTCTGTCAAACAGACAAAGATTACATGGTCAACATCGGTTAAACATCAAACGGAGATGCCTATCTGGATTTCGGGCTTATTTGCCCTCATCAGGACGGCATTCCGATAAATATCTCACCAATGATGACCACATTCGTCGTTTATACATTAGACACAGATTCGTCGTTTATGATGTTCTGTGAGATATTGACATTCTGTGATGGTTGTTAACTTCCACTCGAGTGTCTAGTGCCTAGGACTGAATGAAGGAGGTGAAGCTGGACAAGGGACTTCCGGGGTCTGGCGGCATGGTAGCCGGGGGCTGACTAAAGCAGCATTATGTGAAGCATGTTCATGTGTCCAGCACATACATCTGACACACTATAAGCATGGTCAACACAAGGCCAAGGACAAGGATCGATTGGTATTCTTGATTGTACGACAACTTTGTGTGATCTTGGTGAAATGAAGGGATGGAAATGGACAGGACTGTAACTGGCTGGATAATTCTTATGAGTGTTGACGATGCACAAATGTTCTGTGAGATAGTGACAAGTTTTGCTGATGTACCGTATGAGTGAATGACAATTATGCATTAATGCATTTGGTCTTCTATTGAATATACTGTTTGTACTGTTGAAATTCCAGACTTTGAGTTTTCTGTTGATAGATAGCAGTATAGAATGGAGTGGGGGATATCCTACACTCCTGCAATGTATTATTCTGCAACACAGGAACAATTTAGTAATGACATAATTTTAGAAAACATGACATGACAATCATATATATATATATATATATATATATATATATATATATATATATATATATATATATATATATATATATATATATATATATATATATATATATATATATACACATACATATATATCAACATGCTCAGGCGGCAAGAGCATCTAAATCTTCTGAGCAAAGAGAAAATCGATGTCAACAAATGGCTGAACATGTCAGTGAACAATGCTTAGCTGAATCGCCATCAAGAATAAGCAATCACTTACTCCAAATGGCCAATCATGCTCAAAATAGGAGAACAATTGAAACTACATCAGATAGAAATCATATTGTGGCATTTCAACGAAAGATAACAAACAATATTATGCCAGGCATCACAGGAGAGAGAAAGAGAGAAAAAGAGAGAGAGAGAGAGAGAGAGAGAGAGAGAGAGAGAGAGAGAGAGAGAGAGAGAGAGAGAGAGAGAGAGAGAGAGAGAGACAGAGACAGAGACAGAGACAGAGACAGAGACAGAGACAGAGACAGAGACAGAGACAGAGACAGAGACAGAGACAGAGACAGAGACAGAGACAGAGACAGAGACACACAGAGCTATATACAAGATTTCGGAGAAGTTGTAATTTGAAAATAGCAGAAAAAAGAACAGACATTGTCAAATATTTTCGTCTTGCAGCTCGTCAGCACACATGCAAGAATACCGGATGTGCAGACACAAAATGAAACAATTTATTTGTTCAGACAGGTCGTGATTGGTTATTTGGACTGTCACTGACACAAACATATACATCATGGTCTTGAGGCACTGAGTGAACCCATGACCTCCCATTTTTCTATGGATCCAGGTCAGAACAAGATGCAGTGTTTGCACACACACTCTTTTTGATTGCAAACACCAGGAGTTCGTGTGTGTATAAATGTGGCTTCCAGGACACGTAACTGCACTTCGGTACACGCACTTGCCACAATTTGGACCATTCAGCGTGATAGTCCTGGAAACATTCGGGATTGTTCAAGAGGTGCTGACCAATGGGACAATCACTTTGAGCAGGCATTCTCGTTGAGTTCTTACATGTACGGGATGGTTGTGTACGACCCGTCTCCAAGTTGTTCCACATTGCCAATGAATGTGCTGCTTGATCCACTTCTCCAGTCTGAGTGATGTGCGACCTACGTACCTGGCATCACACCGGCACCGAAATTCATAAATAACATTGTTCAGTTTTATGGTAGGGAGCACATCTTTCTGGACTGGGGGGGAGCAATTTGTGGGTCGTAAAAAATCACTCGTTGCAACAGAGTTCTAACATTGTGAAACTGACCGTTTCACCTGTTGTTGAAACTTTTGAGAGATATTTTACCTCTCCATGGCAGCATTGGATAAACCGGACACCTTTTTGGTCCAAATACAGTTTCCTCAGACCGATTGGCAGTTTTGTGCTGTATGAACCCACATACGAGTCGCTCAGGGTAGCCATCATCACAGAGATTGGTTTTACTGCGCTCCATTTCAGCAGCAAGTTGACAGGATGAACGGATGGCCCATGCTCTATCAAGAAGGGTTTCCATAAGGGCAATCTTGTGGCGTGTTGAGCTAGAGGATTCCCACCATGTGCAATGCCCAGTGAAGGTAGCCTTGCGGTAGATCGTCATCAATAATCCATCTTCAGTCTTCTCGACTCGCACATCTAGAAAGGGGAGTACATCTGACTGCTCGATCTCGAACTTAAACTTTTATACGAGACGTACGAGAAAGTCAGTGCAGGCATGAAGAGGATTGAAGATTGCAAGTGTGTTGTCCACATATTGGTAGTATACCGTAGGTCTAGCAGGCGTGTTCAAATCGTGGAAAACACGCTTCTCATGAGGGCCGATGAAAATGCTTGCGAGCGGTGCACCTAACGGTGATCCCATCACTACTCCGTCACTTGCGTATACATGTTCCCATTGAAGCTGAACTCCACATTTTGTGTTTCCTCGCTTATGAGTTCCACAAAGACTGCTTCAGAGACAGAGGGTGGCACAAGGTTGGTATGAAACAGCGATGCCATTCATATGTTAATGGTTTCTTGGAGAGGAACGTTCGTGAACAGGCTGGCATGTCAAAGGAATACATAGTCACGGCATTCTGGTCCCGCTGTAATTCACGCGTGGTTTTAGCGAACATGAGTGAATCAAACTTAAAGGAAAGGTATGAACCGGCATTCTATCAATTAACTTCTTCCATGATTGTTTTCATGCTGAGGTTGCTCCAACATTTATTTACACACGTATCTATAGACAAGGCCAACGTTGGACGTAGTCTCACTATTGAACAAGAATTTATACCTGATGAAATACAACGATTTACCGATATACTAACGCGTATGTCATTTGTCAATCTGATCAGGCTTTGGTGGTACATTGCCTCGATCAATGAACGGATGGAAAATAACGTGTGCTTGAAGAATGCCTATTATATGGGGGCATTGAAGTGTACAAACTATGATATTGTCATTACTGCACCCAAGCTATTGATAAACCTGTCTGATGTTGTGCTTGCCGACATTGAAGAGTCTGTCATCGCCCTTGGCTCTGGTTTCGGTATTCCCAAAGCCAGTATCAAAAGAGAGGAGGTGTTTGCCGACTTTGAGATCTTTTTCTGCTCAATTGCCTCATCATATTCCTATTTCTAACGACGAATCAAATTCTTGTTGGGCACAACTGACTGATATTGCATGTGCTTATTGTGGAACCCCCTAATGACACATCTGACTTCCACATGGAATGTGAATATCTGGCTGTCGTTCGAGGCCTGAAGACCAACCCAAATGCATTTATCTGTAAACCTCATAAAGGATCTGGAGTAGTTGTTATAAACAAGTGTGATTACATAGTAAAGATGCTTGGGGTTCTGAACGATGAAACAAAGTTCAAATTACTTGGCAATGTGTCTCATTGTGATCGCACAGCTGCACTTGAATGGAAATTGCAAACGCATTGATTGCAATTGTGCAAAAGCAAAGAACTCCCACATGATGAATATGAGCGGATCCATTGACATGGTTCACAGCATCATCGAATGTATGACTTTCCCAAAATACATAAAGAAGGTGTCCCACTCCGTCCGATCCTATCTATCATTGGTTCTGTGCAACATAAACTCTCCAAGTGGTTGAGTGAATTATTGCAACCTGTTCTCGAGGGATTCTCCAAGTACTCAATCAAAGATTCCTTCACTTTTGCTAAAATCATGCTAAAATCGTGTTATTGAAGCCACATTTATAAACACACGGGCTCCTGTTCTTTGCAAACAAAAATAGGATGTGCAAACACTGCAACTTCTCTGACCTGGATCCAGAATAAAATGGGAGGACACAGGTTCCATTGGTGCTTCAAGGCCATGATGTGTATGTTCAGGTCAGTAACCATCCAAAGAACCAATCCCCAACTGTCTGAACAAATATATTGTTTCATTTTGTGTCCTCACATCCGGTATTCTTTTGGGTGTCCTGACGACCTGCAAGCCGAAAAGCTTTGACAATTTGTGTTCTTTTTTTTCTGCTATTTTAAAATTTTGGTTGACCAAATATTTATTCAGGAAGTTGGAATGAGTGATTTCATTTTATAACTTTCTGTCAACACCACGAAGCTTACAAATGATCAGCCGAATCAGAAAGTGTCTGCTGTTTAAAGGGAACAGTTTGTATTGATAACAACACCACCTGATCTATTGAAGAAAAATTGTACGACATTCAACAAAGTGGTGGCTCCTTCATGAAACAAGATTACAGCTGACAACAACTTGATGTCATTAGCGTCCTTCAGATACAAAGAGCCAGATGATGGCTTGCGTGGTTTCCACTCATGTTTGAAGATTCAAGGACGTGTCCACTATCGCCTTGAGTCGTTGCAAAGGATTTCTTCACCAATGGGAAGTTCAGATTTAGCAGGATGGAGGATAACAAGTCTCTGATCATATTGAGCCTAACTTGGAAATATGATCTTCCCAGTAGATGTGACTGATTATGTTAATGAAGACTTTATAATATGCATATTTTTAAGGCTATAACAGAGGTAAGTAAGAAATGCCAAACTCCAATTTTTGCCGAAAAATAATTGTGATGGTTACAGCGCTGTTACCAGAGTTCTGTTTATTTATTTCAGGAGATTTCATGAGGAAATTACCACGGACACCATCTACAGGCACCATGTCCTCCACAGATGAGCTTGATGAGCGGGAGCGACAATTGACCTATGAGCAAGGTGGGCACGAACGCATCCATTCAAAGATATTTACTGTTGTATTGACAGTTCTTTATCCAAAAAAGTGTTTTATTTTTCTTTATTCTCCATTTAATTATGCATTTTCATTCATGATTATTTGTCTTTAAGCCTGGGGTTGGCTTAGTGGTTGGGGTTGTGGACTTCAGATCTTAGGATCCTGAGTTCAAGCCCTGTTTGCTGTTGAATTAACACCAGGTGGGATTGACTCTGCCTGTCATCCTTCTGTGGTCGGCAAAATGAGTGCCAGCTTGCTGGTTTCCTGTGATGGAGTGACGACCTGTCAAGGATTGTGCCCAATAGCCAAGGAGACTACTTAGGCAGCACCAATGCTCTGCACAGAGTATGGTCCCAATGGACGGAGGGTAATTTGGGCATTTTCCCCCAATCCTCCCCCCCAAACCCCCCCCATCCACCTTCTCAACAATCTTCTGGAAGAAGTCCTTTCTTTCAAGCTTGTGGGTCTCACTATCTGCCATGACCTTTCTTGGGAAAGCCACATTTCAAACCTCGCCTCCAAAGCCAGTCGCCGACTGGGAATCCTCCGTCGTGCAAAGTCCTTCCTCGGCCCACCTGAGCTCCTGACCACTTACAAAGCTTTTGTCCGTAGCCTGATGGAGTACTGCTCTCCTCTCTGGGCTGGTGCTCCTGTTTCCCACCTTTCTCGGCTTCACGCTATAGAAACCAAGGCATTTCGGATCATCGGCATCTCCCGCAATGAAGCTGAGTCTTTGGGCCTCTCACTCAATCACCTGCAGGTTGGTCGGTGGTCTTTCTATGTTCTACTGTCTCCTCTCCAGCCTCGCCCCCCCCTGCTCTCTCTGCGATTTGTCCCCACCACATTTCCGCAGGGCGCTCAAGGTCCGCCAACAACCCCCTTCTGGTAAAACTACCAAAATCACAAATCACTGCTCACCTTCACTCTTTCATTCCCCCTTTTCCCCACCTTTGGAATAAACTCCCTCACTCTATTTATTCCCATTCTTACATCCAGGCCTTCAAAACAGCTGTTCACCACCACCTCTTATCACCCCCCATCCAAATCCTCGATCTTTTTTACCCCCGATAATCCACCCAAGCCCACCTCCTTCAAATTCCCTGCTTTCCTTCCTGATAGTCCCTGTAATGTCCATCTTGTATTCCCCATGTTCCCCGTCCCATTGCTCTCCCTTCCACAGATGTCCTAATGTCTCTGTTCCCCACTGTTTTGTCCTTCCCACTCCCTCCCCTCCTGTATCATGCCCCCCTTGCTGTGCATTGTGTGTTCGCTCTCATACGAGCCTCGACAAGGTATCCAAAAAAAAATAAATGCATCAGTGGTGCCCCCATACTCTGCAACAGTGGTGATGCACCATTGTTCATAGCCAGTTGAAAGCATGAAATCATGCCAACACACTAAGTAGAAGTATTTAAAAACAAAACTTGTCTTTGTTGTCATATATTTTCTGATTGTGGAGTTGGATAAGACCTACCTGGTTAAACAAAGCTGGAGGCGGTATTGTGCAAGAATACAGTTTATCGTTTATTGTTGGGGAATGTTTCACCACTCCTCCTTGATGGATTTATCCATTCATATTGGGGTGGTAGGATGTCTTTCTGGATTGTATTGAAGATTCTATCATTAAGTATGATATATCTCTTGAGCATTATTCAAAGCTCCCCTCAAATACTTATACCAACTTTTCATGAGACTCCCTCATAAAACGTGTCTTACCGTTGCACCACTCATCTCTGTGTGCCTCTACTACCCTTCTTTCAAAGACATGCAAGGAAGCTATTGGTCCCAAGCAACTTGCCTTTTCACACGAGAGAGCCAACTCCACCAGTTGCAACCTAACATTATCACATATGGCTTTAAACAAGTACATATTATTCCTAATGCAAACCGGCCAAACATATCCGAACATTTAGGATAAGTGCAGGGACCCAAAAATCTGCACAGAAAATTTGGTGGGACTGGTCTCAAAACTGAGGCTGAGCTCACAAAATCACCTGCCCGACATCTCTTGGCAACCAAATTTTTTTCTGTCTGGCAAGTTATTTCCTTGCTAACGTCCCGGCACGCAAACATTCAGTTTTTAGCACCTTGTAAATAATAAATCACACAAACATACAATTTAATTGCTCCTCCAGATTTTTGGGTTTGTTTGTAAATCACCTTCACCCCTCTATTTGTAAGCACAATGATTATTATTATTGATAAACAAATACTGCTGACTTGCGTTTATTTGAACGTACAGATTTTATTTCATGTACTCCCGTTTTTATCCCCCGCCGCATGGCGGAAGGGGGATATTGTTGTCACCCGGGTCGTCCGTCCGTCCGTCCGGCTGGCTGGGCGTCAACATTTATAGCTGTGAGTGCGATAACTCATAAACTGTTCGCCATATCAATTTGAAATTTGGGTCACACATGTACCACCTGAAAAGGAAGAACCCTATTGATTCTGGGCATGGCCGGATCCAAGATGGCCGACTGGGGCCGCCATCTTGAAAAAAATGTTTTTTGTAATAAATGGAAAACCGCTTATCTGATTTCAATTATGTTTCAATGGCGGGGGATTCCCCATCTCTGATGGGTATGTTTGGGTTTGGCGGGGGGGGGGAGCAAATAACTGCTCTTGTGGTTCTTCTTCCTCTTTGCACGAGCTGCAGAGTTAACGAAGGCATGAACTGTGAAGGCTCTATTGTGCTGTACAGTTCTATTTGGAGATATAATTACTGCCCTTGCCGCATCTCACGGGTCGAAACCGAGAATCTCCTTGTCCTCCATTTATGGTGAAATAGAATAGAAGTTCAAGGAAACAAGAAAACAGGGGGAAACTCATACATAACACCAGCCAACGTAACACCCAAGGGGTGTTTTATATTTATGGATCACGAGTCACGTTGCCGCATTGAGTACAATGATCTTGTTCTGTATGTTCGAGTGTCAGCAATGGGTTACAATGTTGCTCCGGGTTCTAATCCTCTTGTTATCATCTCCAAAGATTCTACTGCAAAATCGATGTCAAATACAATAATGTTCCGATTACGGCAAAATCTCTATCATGATAGTAACAACTCATGGCCTTATTCCTGAGATATTTGACATGACCTCTTTTGAGATATTTGACATCTCCCTGTTTCCACATGCCCTATAACATGTGGCAGTCTATGGTGACAAGGAAATTGAAAATCTCCATGAGCACTTTCCAGCTGTTCTGACTGAGATGGAAATCTCAGAAATTCCAGATGAGTCGTCTCATCTGAAAAGCTGGATGACAGCACACAGAGGAAGGAATCATCTGGATTTATACAGTGCAGAGACTTGATCAGAGAGAATCCACAGCATCTGAGTCACCTACTTGTTTCGGTTCAAATGTTCCTGACTCTCCGTCCATCCACTGCTTCTTATGAAAGGCGGTTCTCTGCATGAACCAGATGAAAACTGCCCATACAACCTATTTGTTGCATGATACTTTGAATGATCTCATGCCGATCTCATCAGATGGATGTGAAGTGAATCAATATTCACCCGAATAAGGTTCCAGAATATTGGTTTTCCTCAGCCAAAGTTACCAGGCATCTGGACCACAAGTCTCCAGTAAAGGCAACATGACCCAACAAGGGTCAGCAGGCCCTTAATGCAGCAACTCTAGTGATAATTAACAGGAGCAGGAGGATATTAAATGCTCCAGGAGCAGGAGAATTAACTCTCAGATTCTGAGTCAGAGCAAGAGGTCCTGCTGGTTGAAACTTCAGCGATGAACAATTATGATGTGCAATTGTATCATCTGATTTTGATTCAGTGACTTTCTGGTCATACCTTATAGAGAAAGCTATTCTTTGTGAAACATGGGAACACTATCATCAAGGCTTTCTACATGTAGCAATCAAATGCTGTTGTAGATTTGCTGTATGCATTCATCCAGTGACTGTGTTCAAGGTTAATTTTGTATAAATTGTTAGAGAGAGAGAGAGAGAGAGAGAGAGAGAGAGAGAGAGAGAGAGAGAGAGAGAGAGAGAGAGAGAGAGAGAGAGAGAGAGAGAGAGAGAGAGAGAGAGTCGGGGAGAGAGAGGTCGGGAGAGAGAGGTCGGGAGAGAGAGGTCGGGGAGAGAGAGGTCGGGGAGAGAGAGGTCGGGGAGAGAGAGGTCGGGGAGAGAGAGGTCGGGGAGAGAGAGAGACAGAGAGACAGACTTGACTTTTTAAAATTTATATTATTCCTAAATGCTGTACGGTGACGACAGCAGAGAAAGTAATAGTTCTGAAAGTAAATATTTTGTTGGAAAATGACAACCTTCGGGGCGCGCAAAATTTCGAAAATTGTTTTTATATATATATATATATATATATATATATATATATATATATATATATATATATATATATATATATATATATATATATATATATATATATATATATATTTTAATTGAGTTGGGTATCTGAGAAGTGACTGAGGGCAACCACATTTTTGCTTTGGCCTGCCCAAAGGGCAACCAGAAAAATTTTGCAAGCCCTGTATGGGAGGAATACTGTGTAAAATCAATGTACCTTAAATGATGATGATGAAGTTCATAACAATGACGATGTTGATGGTGATGGTCTTGGCTGGGGAGGGGATATTTGCTATTTTGTGCCATGATGAAGGAAATGGGTTATTCCACAAAAATAGCAAAACGTTTCCAGCGAATGTGGTGTGATGTTGACGGAGTAAAAAACTTGCCGCAGCTGACCTCACCAGAAGGTGGGTTAAGTTTCGAAATGCGGTCATTCGAGAAACTACAAATTCCGAATCCGCAAATGTGTGTACATCCAAAAAAAATTGCGGAATCTCACAGGTGGAAACCGAGAATCTCAATTGTATTGAGAAATTGCTGAAGCTGCGAATGTGTTTACACATGGAGAAAGATCAGTGTCGTACTGGTGGAAACGCAAATTCTCAATTGTATCGAAATATTAGTGAACCAGCAAATGTTTACACTTTGCACATGCAGTATATGGCAAAACTGAGAATGCCAAACCGAACCCACAAATGAGTTTACATGCGGAGACAGAGAGCAGTTTCATATGGGTGGAAACTCAATATCATAATTGTGTTGAGAAATTAATGTAATCTCCCATCCACCTTAGGACACCCACTGGGACTCAAAAAGGTTCCACAGAAAGTTTGGCAGAGGGAGTAGTTTGGGGACAGATGGATAGACAGACAGACAGACAGACAGACAGACATTCATGCTTTATTATATAGACTAGTGGGGCACCCGTGGGAAACCCACAGGCATCAAAATGTTTGGCACTTGGTCATGTTGATTTAGATGCTGCACGTAGAGTCTTCCAAAATGTGTACTGGCAATTCATCAGATCAAGAAATGATGCATCATGTATACAATTTATTTACTTCACATAATATGTGAAAACATCATGTATGAATACATGTCCATGCACAGGTGAAATAGTTGGTTTAGAAATCCCAGCTATGTGAAATGGCTGTGTTTGGAGCAAAGCCGAATTGCAACTTTGGATATTGTCTCGGAAGTTGTGATATTTTCCATCATTATCTTGATAAACTTGTTGCTGTCGAGCAGGTATGGCAAATCTATGAATGTGTGAAGCCCCGCCCTGAATTGACAAGCCCCACACCAAATAGACGGACAGACTGGCGCAGATTGTATTTAATATTATATCGATATATGATGGAATCGTGCCATGTTTGGTGGTAGCCAGTATTACAAATGCTCTTACTTTATATTCTTCATAATTTGATGAAACCTTGTCAAAATTATGACATGGAGTATGAAATGTTGTAAAAAATAAAATTTCTTTCAAAAACTATTTCCAAGAATGTGCCAAGAAAGTGCATTTCCAAGAATGTGCCGCAGCACATTGCTCACCGAAGGTGGGCCGAGAAGGGTACTCTTGCTGGCGAGCAGGAGTGCTCACTTGTCTATTTAAATTGGCAAGAATGAACTGTATTTTTAACAAGTGAAAGGTTGTCCGCAGATGAATCCCAAGTTTGATGCCTCTGTTGGGGACTCTCCATTATTGTGGCACTTTATATTTTACCTCCTTGTCCTTTTTTTGTAGAATCTCGGGGAGTACAAAGTGCGACTGGGCCTACAGCTGATGTTGCTTCCCCAAAGCCTACAGTGCCTCTGAGCCTATCTCCTGCTGCACGCACACACAGACTGCGACGACTCCGAGGAGCAGCACGGTGCCGAGGGTGTGATGGCTATGTGCGCCTTCATGGGGCTGAATGCCAGGAGGTACAAGAGACATTGTTGTAACTGGTCCATTTTCTCTTTCTTAGTTTGGAAGGACATAATAATGAGATGAATGAACAATTATTGATAATCGCCCAATAATTGGGAATGAAAACAAGATTATTGCTTTAACATGCACATGCTTCATTTTTAGGAAAAGTTATGATGGAAAAGTGGCATCTAACGTCATACTTTATTAATCTCTTAAGTGGCCCCTCCCCTTCCACCACAACCCCACCATTCATTCTCATTTCCAATGCTTAACAAAAGACTTTTTATTTAAGAGCTTTCATGCATTCAAGATTAACTTTTGGTCCCATCAGGATTTCATTCTTGGTTTTAGAGTATCAAAGATAGAAAAATAACAAAGTATGCAGATTTATAATAGAGTTATTCAGCATTATACAAGGCATGCTGAAAAGTTATGCCTACTATTCTTTTTCTCCAAAACAGGAAAGTATATTCGAATGAAACAATGCATAGTCTACACTACACATTAGGTCTGTCTGACACTTGTAGCGAAGTTTCATGATTCTGACGTTAGTTGTCTCAGTGATACATTAGTCAAGATGGTATAGGGAAGCACAACCTTGTCAGTGCTGTGAAGCGTGAAGCACTGGAGATGAGAGTTAGTATGACTGACTGGGAATAACATGACTGGAGATGAGAGTTGGTGCACCATTATGATCCTAAAAGTAAGAGGTGTTCAATGTGTACCACCAGAAAGAATCACCACCCCAACTTGGCTCCCTCAGATTTTCATCTCTTCCCCAAACATAAGGAACACCTTTGTGGAGAACATTTTTCTTCCGACGATGATGTTATGACCTCTGTGAAGCACTGGTTCAGTCGGCAGGACACACAGTTCTATCGTGACGGCATTACAAAACTACTTGAACGTTGGCAGAAATGTGTGGACCACAGTGGTGATTATGCTACAAAATAATTATGCACCTTGGTAGAATAAAGATTGATGTTAGTATCTGTCTTTAATTCATTCTATCTTTACCTGTTTTGGAGAAAAATAATTATAGGAAGCATTACTTTTCAACATACCTTTGTGAAATATATGTTTTTGGATGGAAAAACTTCTTACCCCATTAAGAAACCTAATGTGTATAATATAACTCAATAAGTGTAGCTGAAACAATTTAGACCTTGAACTGTTATTTTGTTTCCCGAAGTGTTTACTTAGGTTGACAATTGTGGAGAAACTTTCGTTTGTAAATTTCTTTTTTGAATGAAAAATCTTCCTAACAATCCCTTTTTAGCTTTTTCAGATCCTACGTATTTTTTTTTAATCAAATCCTCACCATTAATTATTTTTCCTTTTTTATTATGTTTTTTTTAATTCCCCAAATACTTGTTTCATAACTATTATTTATGAGCCATTCTCTGCCAGAGTTCTTTCAGAGCTTGGAGAACCTTGTAATAAATGTCCACTTTTCTGATATCCTTATTTCTCATTAAACTATTCTCAGTGCTCCATGGCCTGCCACAAGAAATGCCTCAAAGTGCTATCTGCCCCATGTGTGAGCCGCTGCCCACGCAGTCACCCACGCCTTTTTGGGCAGCCGTTGGGGCGTGCTTCACGTGGAGCACCAGGTGCTGTTCCCTTTGTGATCCGTGCTTGTGTGGCTGAAGTGGAACAACGAGCTATGTCACTGAAGGTAAAACTTTCACATCGGGAATGATGAAGCAAATGCTTTAACAGGTCACCTACACAATGCATTTCCTAAAATTTTCACCTCCTTCCTTGTCCCCTTCATCTTTGAAACTTATCCCTTTCCTCTCCTCTGCTTAACTTTTATCTCCTCCCAACCTTCTTTTTATTTTTTTTTCTCTCTTCTCCCTCGTTCCCATACCTTCCTTTTTGTCCCATTCCCTTGACTTCTTCTTCCCACTTTTATTTTTTCGACTTACAGGTTTTCCCACCTGCCACCTACTCCCTGCAGATATGGTTAGGAGCTATTGGGTTAATTCCTTGGATTAAATAAAGTGCAATGTCATCTCAAGAGAATGTTTTTTGGGGTTCACGAGCGCCAGCCAGAGTGACCACTATATTCGTTATGTCTGTGTGTCTGTCTGTCTGTGTGTCTGTCTGTCCAGAGCATAACTCCATGGACTTTGATCCGGCCTTGATGAGAGTTGGTTATGTGTTCGATATCAATGTCTAATTGTGTTTTCCTGGATGAGGATGTGCTACGCCCATTGTGGGCGGAGCTACACCCAAAAATAACCATTTTTTGGGGGTAGTTGGATTAAAAATCTAGATTCTCCTTGGGAATTGATTGAATGGAATGGGTTCTTCGGTATTTGAATAGCAAAATGAATTATCTAAAAGTTGTCATTGTCTAATTTTTCATTTTCATCCCAAGGTCAAGGTCACAAGGTCAAAAACCTAGAAAATTGCAAATTTTGACATAAAAATCATACGACCGCCCAGACTTTGAGAACTAGGATGACAATATTTTTTATGCATAATCTTGAGGTCATTCCCCACTGAAAGTCTTCAAACCATTTTGCTTTATCGCGAACACCTTGCCCGTGGCGCCCCCTTCAAGTTTGTTTTTACGCTGATTTCATCAAAGTATGGATAATAATCCGAGGAGTGTGAAATGCCATATAGCCTATATGATGTTATATTGTTCCTGGAATGTTCCAGAGGAAGTTTTGCACCAAAGGTCATAATCCTTGCCCTTTGACCTTTAAAGGCCACAAAGGTCAAATTTTCAAAGTTGTGGGAATCGAACTGGGTTTTCGACCTTCTTCGATGAACTAACTCCAATAAGCTATAGTATGTCTCCTGTTTCCTTATTTTAATGTCCACAACATTGTTTTGTGACCTTTAAAGGTTATGCAAAGGTCAAATTTTGAAAGTTGTTGAACGAAAATGGGTTTTCGACATTTTGCAGCTAATAACCTGTCACTCGTACCACATTATGTTGATCATTTTTATAACTTGGTCAAACATTATCACATTGTCTCATCCTTGACTTCTGAAACAATCTACATCATCAAATACTGCTCGTGAACCATTGTCGTCTTCAGACTTGTTCTTTTCTTTTTGCAGACATGAAAAACAAATTAATACCTTAAGCATCAATGTTTGATTTAATTTGGTGGGATTATTTTTCTTTTGTGAATTATTTTACACTGAATATCCCAAATGGCTCATTTGAAATCAAATGCACAGCGACATCATTTGTTTACCCTCTCACAAACTTTTGATGCCATACAATTGAAAATTGCAGTAATTCGAAATCCAGCTTGTAATGCAGCATTTGCAATGATTTGATGCCTCTGTTAGGGAATCTACCGGGTGAACGGTGTGAAATCTCGTGTGGAACATCTTTGTCAAGTGCTGGAAAACAAGCAAGACAGTCGCCTGCTGGCAGAAGCTACTCCACATGATGTTGGAAATGTTCTCAAACTTTATCTTCGACAAGTAAGTGCAAATTGTGGTCTGGCTTGTACTTTATTTCTTAACTATTAAGTTTTAAATATACTTCCTCCAAACATTTTCTTCCCGATTATTTTTTTGACGTCGGGGGTTTCAGATCGTATTGGACATTAATAAGATATGGAGTTATTGGCCTCATGGTGGTTACCTGTTACCCCTGGGCTGGTGGCAACACTTCCTGACCACACATCCCTTATACACTTTATAGCGGCCTTTGGTGACCTCAAAATGGCTGTCAAGGCCAGCTTGCAGAAGCTTAAAACCTTGCCCAGACTGACGAATCTACATTAAAAAATTTGGGACCTCTGGGTACTACATTTCAGAGTAACAAACAAAAACTCAAATAAACACACAAACACTTGATATTTTTTTCTTAAAGATTTTAACGTTTTTAATGCACAACATGTGCCATTTTTTCCCTCCGTGCAGTGCTAGGTACTCCATTCAAGCTGGGTCACCCGATCAAGATCACATTGTTTAGACTTTAGAAAGCCGTCAAGAAGGTTGATGTTTGTAGCCGTAGCAAAAAAAAAATTAACCTGAGAGTGCACTATAGCAATGATGCGCCAATTGACCTCATTTCCTTGTTTGTGGTAAGTTTCTTTATTTTTCAGACTTACAAACACACAAACTTAGAGAGTTTCATTTCCGGGATTGGGGTGTTTCCATGACCCAGCTCTGGGTCCCATTTTTTTTTTTTTTATGGAAATTGCCCCAAGCAAAGCATAAAGCCACTTGAGGTAAGGGGTTAAAACAAATGCAAAAGTTGGTGTGAGTTAGCCCAGCCATTTTTTTCTCTGATTTTTCAGACCTACACAAATATACATGCAAATAATTTCCTTGTGGGGGAGGATTTTGTGAGTATGGGGTTCAGCTTCAAACTTTGCCCAGATTCTAAAGGACCCACATCCAAAATTTGGGGCTTCCAGGTGTTATGGTTCGACCATAAAAGACGAATGTACAAACTCACAAACAAACACATAAACACATGAAAACAGTGATTGGATTTCCACTCTCCTAACCTTCTTTTGTCTTACTAGCAGCATGATTACTAGTTGCAATGTACAGTCTTCCATGTGATATACATATTCTTTATAATGTAGAATATCCAGCATTCTGTGTTCCACTACTGGAGGAACTTGTGTGTTTGGAGAATGCAATGTTACGTTGGTCTTGTAATTTGAAGAAATCACAACCTAATACTATGGTGAACCTCAAAGATTACATATGACAGATTATCTCTGCTTCTCTTAATGTCAAACACTCGTGGCATGCATGTTGGGATTGAAGTGTATTTTGTCTGTGTTTCATGCAGCTGCCCGAACCAGTTGTTTGCTTTTCATTATACAATAACTTCATTCAATTTGCAAATGAATGGCGGCCACACTCTGGTGAACTCCAAGACGGAGCATGTTCTTCACCTGGTGAAAAAAGTACAAAAGGAGATGAAAAAGAGCACCTGGTAACAAAGCTTCAAGGTCTTTTGGGACGCCTGCCTGGGCCCCACCAAACCACCCTCTGTTTCCTTCTTGCCCATCTGCATAAGTAAGTGGAAGGCAAATACATCGAAAATATGGAAAAATGTATTTAAAATGTTCTTTGCACAACTATATTAGTGTGTGTGTGTGTGTGTGTGTGTGTGTGTGTGTGTGTGTGTGACATTGTCTCCTCCATATCTCCAAAACCATGAAACCGAGCAGCCTGAAACTTTGCATGCATACTAAGAAAACTCCAAGGAAGTGCATGACTGAAAATTGGGTGTTTAGGTTTATTAAAAGACCCTTTTTGGAGATAAGTAATGGCCTTATTTAATTATATCCTTTATCAGGCACATCCTCAGTCACTGCTCTCTGCGGGGTCCAAAGGCATATCCTAGGTTACCTCGCTGGGATCTGAAGCCGCAATGTTTTTTGGCCTACTCACCCATGCCTTGACTTGGAACAGGCCGCAATGATTTCTGAACGATAAAGTTTTTTTGTTGTTGTTTCAATTTCCTTACTCATGTTATTCATCAGAGTTATGAATCGCTGGGTACTTTGCAATGCATATAAACACCTGGAGATGCCAGCATTTGTGGCTTTATTTCATTTCTGCACATCCGCTAACATCAAGAATCTCTTAAAGTAAGCAGAATTACAAAATTGAAGCTCCATATTTGAACTTATCAGCAGTTCCGACTCCTAAAAAAGTGTTCATTGGTCGAATTTGGACATTGGACTTTCAGACATCATTATTGCATGCCAATCGTTTCATTGGAGTGCTTGCTTTTGTGCTTAAGCTGCCTGACAAGTGCCCTACAGTGGACAGCGGTACAGTTCCTGTCCCGATCGAAGGTACAGTCGGCAGTTGCTGCAAGGTAGATGTACATATGTGGGCACATTTGGATCTGTAATTTGGGGACTCTCTGCGTGTGTGTGTGTGTGTGTGTGTGTGTGTGTGTGTGTGTGTGTGTGTGTGTGTGTGTGTGTGTGTGTGTGTGTGTGTGTGTGTGTGTGTGTGTGTGTCAGTGCACGTGAGTGTATCAGTGCGTCGGCATGTGTATATTTTCCTATTTAAAAAAAAAAATACATTTCCTTTATCAGTCTGGAAGCCTTTTGTTTCCATTATTGACAAATGCAGAAAACATTTATTTGCACTTTCATCGGAAGTAATGTTTCTTCTTTTCAGAGTGTCACAGCTGGAAAAAGAGAACAAGATGTCTGCCAGCAACTTAGGCATTGTTTTTGGACCCACACTGATGAGGCCTCAACCTTCTGAAACACCAGACTCGCTAGCATCACTTGCTGATTATCCAAGCCAGGCTCAAATAATTGCCTTGTTCATTTCTAACTGGCCAGCTCTGTACCTTTCTGAAAGTCCTGCTGGAGATCAGCATCAGAAACAACCATTGGATGCTGAAGATTTGGGTCTAGAGTTCAGCTTCTCTCCCAATGTGGGTGAAAAGGTACAATTTTTTTTGGTACTTTCAAACAATTTTTTGAACTGTCATCTTTATTGTGACTCTCAAATTTACAAACAGACATCCATATCTTAACTTCATCAATCACAATTTAGATTTGCTGTATACATTCATTCAGCTTTAACTTGTTTCAATGATCTTCCTCATCGTCTGATGTCAACTATTTAATTGATTAATAACTTTTTCTTCTCATGCCGTGCTCACATCGTCGAGTTACTTTCGCCAAAATTGTCTTAAGTTGGTATGTCAAACCTTTGAACTGCTTAATCCACCTGGGACCTTGGATTAGTTTTATGGATTAAATATTTGTTAACACTGCATGAATATTTGATCCAGTCCAAATCGCTATCTGAGAGCACTGCCTGTTGCAATTCTTTCCACAACATGAGTGGTTTGAAAAAAAACCATTAGTCGGAATTTGTGTTCTCTGAAATGAAATGAGGGAAATTATTGAAGACCAAAAATTCAGCTTCAAGGTGTGTGATTTTCTTCAAAATAAACATGATTTTAGTTGAAGACAATTTTTCACATCACATTGTATGAACCTGTGCAAGCGTGTGTGTGGGTCGGCATGTGTGCACGTGTGTTGGCGCTTGTGTGTATAAGTTCCTTTCCTTTTTCATTTTTTTTATTTAAGATTTTCTTTGTCATTCTGGAATCCTTTTGTAACCATTTAGTTCAAGACAATTATCCTTGTACCTGTGCTTTGTAGGAGTACAAAAACAAACAATTTTTAAATTTTTAGATGTACATTTCATTCCGAGATGATTTTTGTTCAAGACATATGTTTTAATCCAAGATGCATGTATTGAACGTTCACATGGCCTCACGCTGTGGTGATGTTATCATTGACGTACACATTACGAAGGTTGGTCACTCAATAGGGTCATCATGCAGTGACCCGTTTTGAGGATATGTCATCCAGCTAACTTTCTTCGTCAAATGCTGTCTTTGACTAAAATGAATGTCTTCAAGGGATTATATTGTTTATGTTGCATTAAAAAAAAATCGTCTTGAAGTTGAATTCTCAGTCTTGAATAATTTCCCCGATGGCATTCCACAGTGCACTTCACTTCTATGACAATCTGAGGAGATAAAGGGCAATCAACAAATAGTGCAAGTTGTCCACACATTACCGTTCCAAATTCAAACTGTAATAAATAAAAAAAAATGAAATATGATACAATGATGCAGTTTGCTGCAGGTAAAAGAACATTTCTTAAAAATTTTATTGTCAAGATTTATCGAGATCATCATTTATCATCATCATTATACTTCTATGTGAGCATCCCTTGTCACATCTAACACTTTGAAGTGATACTCTATCTCCTTCCAGGTTCAGTTCAGCATTCCTGTATTTATGGTCTTGATTGCCTTCCATTGGTCATCCTGAAACGTTTTGTAGCTGACTTGATCTCGATAAACCAAGCAACACACTGCACTTTTTCTTGTAGGGAAGCCATTTGCAATAAATGTGACATCATATAGCATATGAGATCTGGAAATGAAAAAAAAGATCAAGAAAACTATGAGAAATGTTCTTTCACATGCAGCAAACTGCATCATTGTGTGCCATTTCAATATTTATTTATTTTTATTACAGTTTCAATTTGGAACGGTTATTTGTGAGCACCATGTACGACATGGGGATTTGATGCTGCTATTCCAACATTTTTAACTAAGTGCTCTGATAGGGGTCTATTTTGTGGCCCGTTTTGATCTGATGTTAAATTTACTTCTGCTACTGACGATTGAGTGAGTGATTGAGTGAGTGATTGAGTGAGTATTCAGTGTGGTAACTGAACATTGCTTGCTGAGTGATCTTGTTAATGTCATGTTCATTGTGGAACTGGATGTTCATCATGATTGTGTTATGGTTTCGTGGATTGCAATAATAAAACTGGATGCACAATGTTTGTTTCCTGAATATATTATTTTATTTTATTAGTCCCCAACTGGTTTCCATGCTTCTTCATGTTGGTAAATTTAATATCAGATGGGGGCTATAGATTTGCTCTGTCTATCCGTCTGTCCCACCTGTGTTTTCCGACTTTTTCCCATACCCTTTAACATATTCAACTGAAACTTGGTACATGGCTTTATCACGATAAGTTACAGAACAAGTTCAGATTTCAGAGCGTTTTGTCAATTTTTCACAGTTCTGCCCTTTTTAAACATAGAAAATATCACACCGGTTGGGGACATTTATTGAAAAGCAATTCTCGCTCTTGTTTGAATTGTTCTAATGTTTATACCATTAATTTGGGTTGATTTTCTCTGTTTGTCCTTGCAATGCAGGTAGATTTGATTTGTGTAATGGTTATTTCCATGTGTTGGTTGTCAGAACAAAAAAAAAGAAGTAAGATTGTCAAGCTAAGCAAAAAACACAAACATCTCATTCCAAAAAAGAAATTCTCATTCATGCTGAATGGTCTCCCAAACAATGGAAAATATTGAGAGATTTGGGATGAGGTGTGGGATTAGGTCTTTAATCAGTTTTGATGCAATGCTGGTGATTTGCAAGAATGTTGTGTGTATTTTTTTTTTCTTAATCCTTTTAAACCTTTCCGATTTAACCAGTTGCAGAGATTTCCATCTAGTGAGGGATGTCAGTGGAACATCTGCCAACGTGAGAATGAGAAACCACAGCATACCAGTACAACTTGCGGTTATGTTCCATGGCAAGTCCAAAGTAAGTATTGTTATATATGTTGGTAAATATCATTATCTTTTTATTTCCCTGACAAATTATTACATATAAAGCAGAACCCAGTCTCATTCAAGTATCATAAAGTGTGTACAAGAAATGTCTGCTGTGATGAGACACCTGTGTGCTCTGCTAGCATGTGCTTGGAGAAATGATTATACGTATTGGTGAAGAGTGGCAAAAGGCAAATTGGGTGTATATTCCAAAATAACAAGAATGAAAAACCATAATCCAGTTTCGGTCAATATCCCTGCTGAATATTGAAGGAAGGATATTCTTCTTAGTGCAAGCATTCAGACCAAGTACCTGATGTTAAATGGGCATGTTGATACATCGGTGCAGAAAGGAGATTCAAAGATGTTTTGAAGACCAACATGAATAAGTGTAAACACCTGGGAAGAAACCACTGCTGATCACACCGGATGGAGGACAATGTGCTTACATGGAGTTAAGAAGTTTGAATGTGAGAGAATGCAGCATCGTGAGGAAAAACACAGGCAATGGATGGAGCATCAACTCCACCCAGCGACAATGGCATCTTTTGACTCCCGCAGCTGCGGCTCCCACATCGGTCTAACCAGTCATTTATGAGCACACCAACGGTGGGGTCATCTTGACCACTGCCCATCGACTTTTTAAAATTACATCATGATCCATTTCATGATCTTCAACACCACTTTTGCTGGATGGACGTGATCCTCAGACAGAGCTCAAGGGATAGCCACCACAGAAAGGAGGTTGGACCACCTAAGTTGGACTTGCTCGTGATTTGGTTAGACCTGGTAAATACCTATAGGGCAGTACCCCTCATCTGTTCATTTGTAAAGCACTCCACATTCTCCAGTAACAGTTGTATCAATGTTGAAATGCTATTTTGGGAACTTTTACATGTGATTCTCTGTTGGCACATACACCAATGAATGGATCCAGCTGAAGTTGGGCATTGTATTGAGATGTACAATTTCTCAACTCCTATTTGTTCAAGAAACGCAGATGCTCGAAAAGGCAGCAGAGACCTACTCCAAAGTTATGGAACTCTGGGAATGATTACACATGCAATCCTTAAAAGCTTTTGTGAATGACGCAACATTGTTGAACAATAATGAGGAACAGAGTTGCCAAATACTTTCCTGGTTGGACACTTCAATGCATGGAGTCAGGTGAGATTCAAGCCTGCAAAATACAGAAGCCTTCCAATCAGGAAAGGCATGTTGGACAACGACAGAGTTCTCAGTGGCAGGCTATAAGATACCAACAGTGTTGGAGCAACTTGTGAAGATCATGGGCAGATGATACAATGCATCAATAAAAGATACAAGGCAGTCAGAAACTGTGCAAGAACAAGCCAAGAAACTTTGAAACGTCGACACAACCAAGCATCTGAGAAAATTCAAGGTCTGGATTCTTCATTTTACGATGATTCTAAAACTACTGTGGCTGCTGCTGATATATGAAATCACTTTCAGCACAGTAGACTCCATGGAAAGGTAGATCAAGCACTACACCAGAGAATGGTTGGGTGTTCCACCTTGTCTCGGTAATGTTTCACTGCACTCAAAGAGGTGAAACTAAGACTTCCCTTGAAATCTCTGGCAGAGGATTACAAAGCTGGGAAAACAAAACTTCTCATTATGCTGAAAAACTCAAAGGACCCTGCAGTGAAATTCAATTCATTCAAGCTACAGACAGGGAGAAAATGGAAAGTCATCAAAGCAGAAACAACTTTCCAGGTCAAGGAGGTCATAAGTGAGACACAGCAAGGATGTAGGGGATTTGGGCATAATGACGTGAAATGGTGGTCCACTGCAACTTCCAAAGATAGAAGGGACATGATGATCACGGATATACAATGAAGGACAATCCAAGTGAGTGTACGAAGCAGCTTGGCAAGGCCAACAGTGACAGTGGAGTACATGGGATGATGTTCTGCAAAGATCAGTGTGTGGAATGAGGTGGCACATGGCACCCCTCCACATTAGCTTGATCATACACTCCATTTACGACCAGTTCTCATCTGGAACAAATACGATCAAATGAGGTAAAACTAAAGTCGAAACACAGTATGTGGTGTACTTGAGAGCATGGCGCATGTGCGATCCATGTGCAGAGTATCCGTATCAAACAGCAGATATACATGGAGGTACAACCAAGCCTTCTCAGAATTGGTAGCTTTTGTGGACAATGCCAGATGCAGAGCTAATATGAAACAGTTGACAGTTCCTCAGAGAGGGAACAAAGATCAACCAGAAGTATAACAAGGCTCGACCATTACCAAGTGTACCAGACCGCACAAGAGACTGGCAATTGGCAGCACATCTTGGTGACATGAGGAAGTATCCTGAGAGTGTCGCAAGCACAGGAGTGAGACCAGACCTCATCCTCTCACCAGATGCATCCAAAACGGCCATAACAAATGAGTTGACAACTCTGTGAGTCACAAATGAGCAAAAGCTATGAGTGTAAAATGGTAAAATATGAAGAACTCGTGAACAAAATGCAAGCCCATGGGTTCTCAAGGCATAACTGTTTACAGTGGAAGTTGGAACAAGAGGGTTGGTTTGTGCTTCAGGGTATAATCTCCTCAAACATCTATGGCTGCACAACCACTGCCATTTCAGAGTAAGTGAGACACTTTCAGAAGCAGCTGAAAAAGCACCCTGCTGGATGTGGGGGGAAGAAAAGTCACAATGGTGAATGAAAAACTGAACCTCAAATCTAGAAGGATTACAAATCCCCCAGAAAAGCAACAGAATGTGTGGCCGAGTGGTAATATGTGTGGAAAAGTTACCAGAAAATGTGATGATATACCAGATGATATACCAGATGATTACCAGTCAAGAGGGTTAAGGGTTCCTATTCCACCAGAACAAAAATTCCACAATGATTGCCCGCAGGGGAACAATGCTTCTCTGTGAGTGTGGTCCAGCCCCCTTAGAGTGTTAGAAAGTCAAAGGCCAATGCTCTTGTCTGATGGGGGGGGGGCACTTTTTCTCTGAAGATTGCCTGGTACCTTTCTTTGCTGCTAGTGAGTTTCTTATCCTAAAATGATATCAACATAAAATATGTATAATTAGAATAATAAAATATTTATATATCATAAAATATATATTATATATAATAAAATATAAACAATAGATTAATTGTTTTATAAAATAAACTTTAGAGTGTGACCTCAACAAGTACAATTCCTGTCCACCTCCTCCCCCCCAAAGTCCTTCAAAGAAAAGTTTCCTTTTACTTCTGCAATGTTTGGCCATCAGTAAATAATGAGAAAGGAAACCAAAAATATGCTTACAATTCTGACTATTATTCTTCTTTCACTTGCAGCCTGTGGCTGCAGAGGTGCAGCTGTGCCACTGATGCGGTGTCCCCTGTAGGTTAGAACACAAATTTGTAACATAGTATTTCTCAGGAAAAATTTTCCCCCTCGGTTCTCTTGAATACGGATTATTTTACAGGCAATCATCAACATATTGTGAAGACTATCACAACTAAATTTCAACCAACTTAATAATTTTATTGACCAAAAATTTCATTGGAATTCCACGTTCTGCCTACCCTCCTTCTTAACTCTCTTACCGCCATCGTGATTTTCAGGACATGCACTTATAGCGGGGAATACTTTATTATTTGCTTTGGTTTCCAAAACGAGAAAGCCAAATGCCCTCAAAATGTATTAATCATCGAGAAAAATTATTTTCCTTTGAGAAACTGGCCCAGATGAATTTTGAAACACTGTTGTGCAACAAGACTAAAAAAAAAGTGCACACAGCTTACACTTTAAAACATATAGTAGAGAATTTATAAGCTGCAGACACTTTATGAAACCCAACCTAATCTCACGAGGATTACTACATCTCTATTAAATGTCACCAAATAAAACTCAGCAGGCTTGCTAATGAGGGGGTAATTTGCTTTCCGAAAATCATCCAAAATCGTTTAGATGGGACCATACATGCCTGGTGTTGGCTTAACGGTTAGGGTGGTGGGCTTGGGATTCTAGAAGCCTGAGTTCAAATCTCACTTTCTGTTGAATTATTGCCAGGTGGGGTTGACTCTGCCTGTCATCCGTCCAAGGTCGGCAAAATGAGTGCCAGCTTGCTAGTATCTTGTGTCGGAGTGGCGACCCGTCCAGGATTGTGCCCAATAGCCAAGGAGACTGACTGCTTAGGCAGCACCATTGCTCTGCGCAGAGTATGGTCCCAATGGATGGATGGATGGAACATATAACCATCTACTACATTACTCAGCAGAAGGCACTGGATCATGGAGCATACAGTGAGAGGAAATTAAGCCAGCTTTCTCATTTGCAATAACTTGCTTGGTGGAGGTTAAAAGATGCCACACAACCTTTTCAAATACAAACTAGACTGGCACTCCGACATCTCGACATCGACCGATATGCCTCCGCCTATATTACTTCATCATCGTAAGACTTGTAGCATGTTTGTTTTAAATCCCTTGAGCTCTTCTCAAGTATCACATTTTTACCTGACATGACCTGTAACCTGTTGATGACAAAATCGAATTAGTTCATCTTCACATCATTATCCATACTTGTATCAAGCTTGATCAAAATCCAATCAATGGTTCGCAAGTGAGCACGGTAACATAAGTTTTACCTAACATGACCTCTGACCTTTGACCTCTTAACTCCAAAATCTAATCGGTTCGTTGTTCATACTTGTACCAAGTTTGACTTAGATGCATTCAGCTGTTCTTAACTTATCACAGCAACGAAAACCTATTATGGACGGACCGTCGGATGGACAACCTGAAAACATAATGCCTCCGGCGACTTCATCTGTGTGGGCATAAAAATAAACCACAGCCCTTGTGCTGTTGCTTCCACAATGCTATCTTATCTCAGTGATGTTTCCAACAAAGCATTTATTACTTCTGCCACCGAAAGTGGATGAAGGTTATGCTTTCACCCCTCTCTGTCTGTCTGTGAGCAGGATATCTCAAAACTTTACAAACAGATTCAGCCAAAATTTGGTGGACAGCTTGGGTGTGTAAGAAGGACAAATTGATTTTCTTTTGGTGAAGATTTGACTCCAGATCTGGATATCAGAATTTTTAAACTCTTTAAGTGATTCTTCACCATTGAGAGATTGGTCCAAAAATGATGTACAACATGATATTTCAAAAAGTTGTGGACGAGTTATGACAAAACGAGGTGGATGAGTTTGTTATGTGACAATATCAAGCCGATTTGATTTTGGTTTAGGTCTGGATCCAGATCCGGCCTCTCAATGGGATGCACAACGTAAACTGTTCAGCCTGGCGTAGGTATGCGCTTGACTGAGTGCCGTTCCGGTTAGCCCACACTTGCAAAGCGAAAAGTGGGGTTCAGGAATCTTGAGTGTGTTTTTTAAAATTAATGGTATCTTTACTTTTGCAGGGGGTATATGAAGGAATCCCATAGTGAAGATAGGATTGTATAGTATAGCATGTATAAGTATAATTTGTACACTTTTACTTCAGAAATGTAGATAGATGCAATTAGAAATTTGCTGCCAAAAAAGTTGGCTTACACCAAATCCTTCTCTCAACTGTGTGAGGTAAGTATTCCCTGAATACCATGTAGTTTTCAAATGTTTTGATTGTCTTGAATATTGATCTCTTTTGAGTGATATCTCCATTACTGCTTAGAAAGTAATACACGAGTACTTTTTTGTGATTCCGTTAAAGACAAAATATATTGTAGCGGTTTTTTTTTATTATTATTATTATTATTATTTTTTTTTTTTAACCTGACCATTTTCTTTATCTTCCATTGTACAAATCCATCTGTAACTGCTTTTGTCTCCATTTATCAAAATACGTTCATAGAAAAACAGCTAAAAACTTCTCTACTTTGAATATGACATCTCATCTAAATGTTGAAGTGTCTTTTCTTTTTTTAGGCAGTTCTACAGAGAGCGTTGAAGGCACAAACGGTGGAAAAGTGGAGCAAATTAATGAAAGCAAGCCAAGGGTGTTGAAACCAAGTGAGGCCCTTTTAAAAGGAAGGGATCAAAATACAGAAAAAGATGGTGGCGGCAATGATATAATTGACGTCATGCATAACCCTTCCAAAAAGCCTGTGAGAGGTTCCCGTTTAAAAAGAAACCGAGTGGTTATCACACGTAAAACTGTGACACTGAATCATGGTGAATTTTTTCCAAAGGACTGTCATGGAGGTTTGCAACGGCCATTGCTTTCACCCCCAACCCAGATATCTGCTCCGGCGGAAGCAGCAAGCTCTACATTTTCAAAGGAGAAAAGTCAGATACCACCTGGTAGCACTTCATACTCATCTGTAAATAACTGTGAAATGGATGAAAACTTTGAAGTTTTGAAACAAATTGTTCCACCACACGTTTTTGCATTACCATCACCTCATACAGCATTCAAACAGCAAAGAAGCCACTCATTGGATGCATCAGCATCAATGAATTATTGTATTACACCTGAGTCTTCTTCTCATTTAGCAGACCATTGGAGTGATGGAAAGCTGATAAGACGGGAGAATACTTGCCACAATATTACAGATGATTCTGTGTGTGGAAGGCAAGTGAAAAGTGCCAGTTCTTTGACCCAAAATGAAACA
Source organism: Eptatretus burgeri (assembly GCF_056783735.1). Classification (NCBI taxonomy): domain Eukaryota; kingdom Metazoa; phylum Chordata; class Myxini; order Myxiniformes; family Myxinidae; genus Eptatretus; species Eptatretus burgeri. The sequence goes on from NC_140961.1 coordinate 90,558,931, forward strand.
AAAAATTCTGAGGCTCAAAGCTGTAAAACCCACCAAAAAATTAAAGCAAGAACAGGATCCCTAGATTCTCTACTTCACAAAGCACACAGCGGTTGTAGCAATGTTGCAAAGAATATTGGAAATGGCAATGTAGATATGTCATGTTCAAACCCCAACAGAACTATTCCACATTTACTTTCAGAAAGCAAAGACACCAGAATCATTTCTCATAATACAGGTTGGGCAAACGAACTGGAACAGGAACTTCCATGTCTTGGGGATGTGAAGAAGCAAGTGCCCGAAAACATTGATGTTCATTGTCTGGGTTCAGGTGAATCGGAAACAACAAAGCAGATGCTCACCTGGCTTCACCCACATCAAACTGAAGCTAACTTGACTCTGCAAGGAGTTTTGGATGGAATGGAGGCAGAGTTTGTGTGAACTTTTTAAACTTGCTTTTTTCCCAAAGTTCACTTTTTTTCTTCTTCTATTTTTTAAACTTGCAACACTTGAAATATCATATTGGTCTTTTTCAGAATTTGTTTTCATTTAAAAATAATGCATTTGTGATGGAAATGTATCTTTAACATTGCTTTCATTTGTGTACATCAGTGATGGCATAATCTGGTGTTGTACTGTACAATGGAGGTCCAAAATACGTTTTGTATCATAACTACAAACCCATTGTTATTAAAAAAAAATATTCAAAGCATTATTTTACTTCCAACTTCCCGGTGCGTGCCCCAGTTTAGAATAGGTACACTGACCGTATCCCTGCGTGCCGTAAGAGGCGACTAAAAGGGTTGGCGTCAGCAAGGTCAGGAAGAGCATCCGGCCATAAAACATTGCCTCAAAAAGGGAACCATGATGGAGAAGAATGTCATGGGGTCCGCAAGGCTAACCCCTGCTCTTGCAGGGGAAATGGCATAAGAATACCTGTTGTTGTTGTTGTTGTTGTGTATTTTACTTCCAACTGCCTAGTTTATCTATTTTATGACTATTTGTAAGTTACATATTTAGAATTAGTTAAATGCCTATTTATCATTACTGTAATGTCACTTTACTTTGCTGTGATTGTATGATATTGGCTCAGTGTTTTCTGCTCATTTGACCACAACTCTAGAATGACTTTTATTGTCATTTATACCACATTTCAACATGTACTTTGCAAGATGTATTTGCACACTTATATTTTTCTATCATTTAAAGATAACACGTGCACACATTGCATTGTAAACTTGCAGTCTATATTGTTGCTCATTCATTATTATTTTAGTATCCCCTGCATATTTTTTATCTGTTTCAAGCAACTACACAAGATAAATGTTGACTTATTTTGCAGTTTAAAATAAAGATCGAACAAGGCACTGTGCACATGGAGTCCTTGTAAATACATATTTTCATGAATACGTGTATAATAACCACGGTATCATAAAAAAAAAAAAACCTCAGCATACACAGACACCAATTTATCACATCATTCACACCCCGTTTACTTATTCTCTCATTAATTATCGTTTATCTCCGAACCCTATTTTCATCATAACCTTCAATCTTACCAAACATCCCCAATTTTATATAATAAGCTTGCTTACCCATGATTATCTCAAATTAGGCCAGCATTCTGTCACATAATGCCACACTTTTTAAGTGATGAATGATGAAGTCATCTTTCTGGTGAAGGCTCATGTTGATCTGCATCAGCATATAGGTAGAACAATGTTTGAAATCAACAGCACCTTAATTGACATATGTTAAATGCTATTAGACTGGCATTGGCTTAGTGGTTAAGGTGACTGGCTTGGGACCTTAGGGTGTTGAGTTCAATCCCGTTGACTGTTGAATTCATGCCAGGTAGGGTTGATTCAGCCTGTCATCCTTCCGAGGTGGTGGTGTTGGCCTTGTGTTGACTTAATGGTTAGGGTGGTGGGCTTTGGATCCTTGGGTCCTGAGTTCAAATCCCGCTCAGCTGTTGAATTAATACCAGGTGGGGTTAACTCGACCTGTCATTCTTCCGAGGTCGGCAAAATGAGTGCCAGCATGCTGGTTTTCTGTGTCGGAGTGGCGACCCATCCAAGATTGTGCCCAATAGCCAAGGAGACTGTTACAGCAGCACCAATGCTCTGCACAGAGTATGGTCCCAATCTCTCTCTCCAATTCTTCCAAGGTTTGGGAAATGAGTACCAGTGTATTGATGCAATTACCATTCGGCGTAACTTGCATCGGAGTGGCGACCTGTCCAGGACTGTACTCCTTGCCAATGGTGCCACCATGGAAGCTCTATGTCTCTTTACGGCACAAAAAGAATGGAGATAGGAGAGGTAAGATAAACAAGAGAAGTTACATAACAGGGGTAAAAATTGAAAAGTTTTAAGATCATCAGCTTTCTTGAACCTTTTCCCTCTCAGCCTTGATCCAAAATTTCATTTCACCGCACAGTTTTGCAGCGACATCAACTTTTCAGCTGGTGCTTAAAAGTACAAAGTAATTCCAAAAGATTTACATTTCACCAATCTGTTATTCCCTCATCACGTGAGAAGTACCGACAAGAGGTGGAGAATGCTTGTGTGGCTTTTTCAAGGCATCACATGTGATCCACTATTAAGGCCAGAAAACTTCTGTGCAACCTCAAGAATGAACTTTAAAAATTGGCTCCATCTTTTAAAACCTGGTGTTCCCTTCTTAAGTCTGTTTTCCCTTCCATCTCTTCAAATGGCATGACAGCAGACTGCTCATAAGAAGACCAAATGCCTCGATTCTGTGCTTACTTCCAAACATTGTGTCCCCAGCCCCAATCCTCTCTCTCTCTCTCTCTCTCTCTCTCTCTCTCTCTCTCTCTCTCTCTCTCTCTCTCTCTCTCTCTCTCTCTCTCTGTGTCTCTGTGTCTCTGTGTCTCTGTGTCTCTGTGTCTCTGTGTCTCTGTGTCTCTGTGTCTCTGTGTCTCTGTGTCTCTGTGTCTCTGTGTCTCTGTGTCTCTGTGTCTCTGTGTCTCTGTGTCTCTGTGTCTCTGTGTCTCTGTGTCTCTGTGTCTCTGTGTCTCTGTGTCTCTGTGTCTCTGTGTCTCTGTGTCTCTGTGTCTCTGTCTCTCTGTCTCTCTGTCTCTCTGTTCCCACCCTTCCCAGTCGTACCCAACTGCTGCTGGACTCTGCGTCTTTTGCACCGAAGAAGGTGGAGAAGTTTCTGGCAACCTTCGACTCTGATTCTGCAACTGCACCAGATGGAATCAGCTCACGTATTCTAAAATCCTGCTCTGCTGCTCTTGCACATCCTCTTTCTGCTCTTTTCATATTTGTGGGGCAACTTAGCATAATAATTGTACATTTTGTGAGGAAAGCACCAAATTTGGCACACTAGTAGCCTATCATATTATGAACAGATTTGGATATTGGGCCATCTCAAAATTTTTGATGGCAGTGGAAAATGGCTGCCACAGCCATCAGCAGCTGAATTTGAGATGGCCCAATATCCAAATCTAATATGATAGGCTACTCGTGTGCCAAATTTGGTGCTTTCCTCACAAAATGTACAATTGCTATGCTATATTTAGCTAAGTTGCCCCACTCTATGATAATTACTCTCGTCAAAGGAGATGGTATTGCATTTGGGTCCGTTTGTCTGTCTGTCTGTTTGTTTGTCCGCACAGAACTATAGTGTTTTTCTCCACAACCGCTTGTTGGATTGAGACAAATTTTTCACCAAATGAGCGACTACTCATGTATAATTTTCTAATGATAATTATGGCATCGTAGGTCATGTGGTGTGGCAGCCATGTTGGAAAAATGGAAAAACTTTGGACCTCTGTATCCCTGAAAACGCACCAAGTTAAAAATTGAAACTTGGAACATGGCAAGTACTACTCATGGAGAATAGGTGTGATTTTTTGTTATGACATCATAGGTGCCTTCGTTATGACATCATAATTGCTTATCAAGAACACTACTTCTGATCATGAAAAAAAAATTTGAGGGTCATCTCAGGATAAAATGGTCCACATAAAAAATTTTGATGATGTCATCGGTCACATGATTTGGCATCCACATCGTTGTTTAAAAAAAACAAAAAACAACAACCTTCAAATATCTTCGTCACTGAAGTAGCTGAACAGATCGATGCAAAACTTTACACATACGACCGCCTATCCATGAGGAATAAAATGTTCTCACATATGACGTCATAGGTCACATGGTTTGGCAGGCATATTGTATTTACCTGAAAACCTATACAAATCTTCTTCTCCAGAACAGTTGGACAGATCGAGGGGAAACAACACAAATGTTCCCCAAACCTTGGGGATACCAGGGTATTCATGAATAATTAAGTCACATGGTCTGGGAGCCATACTGGATTGAGCGAAAGATCTTAAAAAAAAAAACTTTCTCTTGAGCCACATCATCAATCGACATGAAACTTCACAATTATGATGCAGTTGTGATGGGGAATATGTTTTAAATTTCAACCTGATCATACGCATGGTCTGGCAGGCAGAATTATTTAATATTTCTTGATCTGGGTTATTTTGTATATTTTATTTTATTTAATAAGCCTCACTTGGCTGTTTCTGGATGGGTTTGAGGGTGCAGGAGTAGCAGCTGACATGCGAATCTTATCCATGTTCCTCCTGATGACTTCTTCTTTGCGTTTTGCTTGTTTGGGTTCCTTCTGATTACTCCAATGCAGGACTGTACGTACTTGGTCTTCCATTTGATTTGAATTAAATTTATTTTAATCCCATTCTAAATTCAATTGAATAATAAGAAACGTCATTTGTCAGGCTCAAGTGTCCGATGAAAGCGGGGTTGCATCAAAGTGGGACGTCTTAGTACCCGATCATCACTGCCAGCAGTTATAAAGTATCAGTTCTAGTTATGTCCCAAGTCATCTCATTCTAGTCATATGTTCTAGTCATCCCAATGTACTTTTTTTCATTTTTACCTCTACGACCAAAAGTGAAGGAGGGTTTATGTTTTCACCCCTGTCTGTTTATTTGTTACTTGCAAAATCGAACTTTTTTCAAGTATATTGTTCTGTCGATTTTGTTATTCTGTCTGTCTGTTTGTCAATCGCCCACAGGTCACAATTCCAAACCGAAAATCATGAAACTTTTCCAAGTTGTAAAGGTAGTCTCACCTGAGAAGCCTTTTGATTTTAAGGTCAAGGGTAATCTTGAAGGAAAATTTTGTAAAATCGTGATTTTTCATCCAATTGACTTGAAAGTTGTATACGATTTGTATATTCCATCACTGGGTTAGGAAAGCAACTGTTTGAGGTCAAAAGGCCAAAAGTAAACTCAAGGTCAAACTTCTAAAATCACCAAATTTCATCTGAAAATCGTCAATTTTCATCCGATTAATCTGAAAATTAAGGAGCCATGGCGTAGTGCATCACTGAATATGGAAACCAACTATTTTTGAGGTCAAAAGTTCAAGGGTCATCTCAAGGTGAAACTTCTAAAATCATCAGTTTCAATCTGAAAAAACAAATTTTAATCCGATTGACCTGAGCTTTGAAAATGATCAGCATGGAAGGAGTTACCCGTTTGATATTACATATGTTAATTACCTCATTTGCGTATTCATTATTTGATGGCATTTCAATTTTATTTTTCCATGAAAATAGTTATACCAAACAGAATAAATCTCCCCAGGGGAGCCAAATCATCTTCATAATGGGAAATATTGCATTTTTGGAAAGATATATATATATATATATATATATATATATATATATATATATATATATAATATTCATTTGGCCAAACAACTAGGAGGAGAAGGATTTGAAGACCTTGCTGAGGAAGAAGTAGAGGAGCTAATTGATTTCCACATGGAGTAGTTGACAACAGAAGAATTGGATTAATTCACTAAATAATGGAAAACTGAAGAAGAAGAGGATCAACCAAATAAGCCACAAATGACAGTCAAAATCATTTCAGAACTTCTAGAAATTGGAGAAGATTTGAAGCAAAAGGCCATTCAGATTGACACAAACATGGAAAGGAGCATTTCTTTTGACAGAGGTATAGATCAGCAATTACCACCCTATAAATAAATCTATAAAAACTTTAAAAGCAAATAAAAACAGGAAAAAATAACTAATTCTTCAAGGAACCATGTACCCCCACTGCCACCATGCCATCGACCTCCACTGACACCCCATTCACCTCCCACTAATTTCCACCATCTCCACCTACAAGTTCACCAATTATCGGGGATGCCACCGATGACACCAGCAACCTCAGCCAGACTGCGACACACAACATGACACTGGACACATAATGGAAGATTACACGGTCCTGACTCCACAAAGGCAAGACCACAACTTAATATATGTGAGGGATTTGTGGGTCGCTCCTGGGAGATCAATCGGCTACCTCCATGCCATGGCTGTGTTCAATCAGAACTGACCGGGGCTTCCCACCAACAGTACTCCAAGCAGTAATGTTACTTATATTATCTTATTTTACTAAATTGTTCTTATTTTTCTATGAAATGTCTTTTTTTTAATTTATTAATGATTTTTGGACTTATTTTGGGATGCTGGAATGTATCATTGATTTGCACGTTATAAACTGTTCGCCGTTCGTGGAAGTTTAGAGGAACGTAACCCCAGCGGACGGCGAGGGTTTACTGTATGTTTATTCCAAAAACAATTTTTCACTTTGAATGAAATGGTCAAAAAACCCCAATTTAACTGCATTTCTATGGAAATGATTAAAATGATCATTATAATTCAATTGAATGAAATGCATGTAACTTCCATACTATTTGAGATAGCAAGGTGAAATTGCTGTCAAAATGACCAGTGTGAGAAGAGAAATACATGTATGATATACAAACACATGAAGTCGGATTTAGAATTCTCAAAAGGAAAGAATGCCACCTATTACATGTCAGGTCAGGTCAGGACTGGGAGCATGGGCCAGAGCAGAGCATCGCTGAATCCACTTTCCGCTGGTACTCCAGTGGCCTCTGTCTAGCCATCCCCCAGGCAGATGCGTGCCTCATCCCCATCTCTTTGAGATGCTGATCAACTTGCTGCAACCACGAGGCACGTGGTCAGCCCATTGTCCTCCTTCACTCACGAGGCTCCATCGCTGAGAGAATCTGGTGAGCAGGATCAGTGTCAGGAAAATGAGCAGCGTGTCCAAACAGCTGCAGCTGATGCTCAGGGACAATGCAGGAAACAAACGTCATTCAAGTCTCTTTCCGCAACTGCTCATTGGACACAAAGTCTGACCAGCGATAGCCAAGGATTCTCGTAAAGAGACAACTGGTACCAAAATAATTAGTCTCCGTCTCAGATCCCTATGCAGAGTCCAAGTCTCTCATCTGTAGAGCAAGACTGGAAGCACCAAGGACCAGAAGACTCGGACTTTCGTCCTCCCGCACAGGTACCGACAGTGTCACACCCCATGATCCAGTGAATCCTTGACTCCCCTGGCCCGACCCAGATGTCTATTGACCTCTGGCTCACAGCCAGCAGAGACATGAATATCACTGCCTTTGGAGGTGTTGCTCATATGCCTGGTGGAAAAAAGTTTCTCCAAAACTTCAGGGCCCTGCGATTGGTGACTGAGGAGGTTCTTCGTTCCAGCGTGGCTCAGGCAGAAAGTCATGAAGACTTAATGATCACACTTAATGAACCAAAGCAACAAAGACCATGACTGCACAGCTATGAGTACAGAACCTTGTGAAACCTGTACTCATCATGATGGCGTTTGTTTGTGCTGAGCATGAAGAAGACTGGCCATTGCATTTTGGGCTATGAAGGAGATGCTTCCCGACATCTTCACAGCTGGACATCACAACTATGGAAGATATGGGCTCTGTGACCTTCGATCAATGGAAAGGCTTCATGGAGACATTCTGGAAATGTTCTTAAATGGAGATCACGTGATGCGGCACAAGAAGGGCCGATGGAACGGCATATGGTCGGATATGTACATCGAGTCCACGTTCATGCGCTACGGTCATGGCATACATGGAATTGTTGGCATTACACTGAAGCCTTCTACACTGAAGAAGTGGGAATATAGTATGCACATGTTTAGTCAGGTAGTCCACCATCTCACAGATATGTCTGAGGGGCACATAGTCACAGAGGTGACAATTCACAAGGAAGAGAAGCCATCACGCATACGATCTGATGCAGAGGACGGAGATAACATAAGGAGAAAACTCCAGTCCTGTATCGACCCACTTGACCCAAACAAACATGCAGACAGAGTTGTCAACATTGTAACTGGCAGAATTGGACCTGAGAAGATGAACGTGCCAAGGGCAGTTGACATTGGTCGAGCACAGACGCATTCGTATGAAGAAAGCTGGACAGCAGGATTCAACGCTCCCTTATCTAAACAAGTCATAACTATGGCAGTGACACAGAAAGTCATGCGTGTGGGATCTACTGAGGTTTGTGATCTAAATCTCATCTTCTCCAGGGTCATGGGACTCCAACAAAGTCGAAACATCAAACAATGTGACGTCTTAGAGTACGAGCTTGCACCTGTGCCAACACCAATGTTCAATGAAAAGGGGGAGATGAGAATAGCAAAGACCAAGTCGACATTGAAGAAGAATCTCCAAGTGGAAATCTCAACAAGACTGGCTCCACAACCTGAAGTCACCATCTTAGATGGTTGTGCAATCCTCTGGGTTATTCAATGGCCTAACAGGGGAATTGTGCAAGACTTTGTTGACAACTTCACGAGCTACATCATGGCAAAGGTGGATAAATCAGATGTATATCTGGTATTTGACAGATATTATTTCAGCTTCAAGAGTGGAACAAGATTAGAAAGAGCTGGGCAGCAAGCTCGTAGGCACCACAGGTTGAACCGCCAGACTCCACTGCCTCCACAGCTGGTGGTTCTGTCAGTAACTGAGAACAAAGTTCAGCTGATAGAACAGATTTGCCAGAATTTGATTGACGTTAGTCAACAGAGAAAGCAGAGCCAACACAGGCTCGTCATTATGGGACAGGAGTCTACCCCAGTGGAAATACACCACGGAGCCCAAAGGTGTCGCACTGATTTGAAGACGACGCACGAGGAGGCAGATGTCATCATGATTCATCAAGTCGCTAAAGTTGCTGAAGATGGCGCAAAATGCATCACAGTCATCTGTGATTATACTGATGTGTTCATCTTGCTTGTGTATCACTTCGCAGAACTTCATCTGCAATGCTACATAACAATGGAAGCAACATGTCCTGGCCGATCGTTGATCGACATTGGGGTCACTGCCAGAAAGCATGCCAGAATGGTACAAGACCTACTAGCTTTATACGCACTGACAGGTTGCGACACCGTTGCCCAGATGTATGGTACAGGTAAACTGACTGGCAAGAAGACACTCGCAGCAGGCCATTCACTTCAAAAACTTGGGAATGTGGATGCATCTAAAGACGATGTCATCGCCGAAGCCACTGTGTTCATGGCTGTTTGCTATGGTAGCAAGGAGAGAAGCAACATGTCTTATGTTCGCAAAGAGGTGTGGTCTATGAAGATGGCGAAACCAAATGCCATCAAAGCACCAGACGGAAAGGCTCTGCCACCAACTACAGAGTCCTTTGAACAAAACATGCGACACGCTCATATCCAGACAGCAATATGGAAGTCAGCTGCTGAGCTGCAGCCACCACCTCTGGATCCCACTCAGTACGGATGGAAACGTGATGAGGCATCAAGATCATTACTTCCCATTTTGCTGCTGCCCAATGTCGCTCTTGCACCACCAGAGGTCTTGGAGCTAATACGATGTGAATGTTCCTCCGACAAGCAATGATACACAGCTCAATGCTGCTGCACAGCAGCCAAGTTACCATGCACAGTTTTCTGTACCTGCCATGGAGATAATGGCTGCAGGAATGAGTGCCCAAGACAGCTGCTGCATTTGCCCTTGATGACTCTGACACTGAATGAGACACCAAGCACTGAAGTAGCCTTCTTCAGGTTTACAAACCTGTTATATATATATATATATATATATATATATATATATATATATATATATATATATATATATATATATATATATATATATATATATATATATATAAATATATATATATATATATATATATATTTATATATATGAACATTTGATTTACACAGGAATGTCTTCTTTTGTTCATGTTGTTAGCTGCTTTCATTGCATACTGATGAATTGTTGAATCTGAATGAATAATAAGGTGATCTCTATTCACAAAGACTGAAGTGTTTTTTTTTTCTATCTATATGTCTATTTATCTACATTTTCAATAATGACGACTGCTAATTTGCAAAGTAATGAGCTAAATTTCAATGTTATCAAATAGTAAATGGGTTTATCATGACCAGTGACCCTAAAAACATGGGTTTGGACACCTCAACCAGGCTGTTTGGATGCTTACTTCTGGAGATATTAAGAAAAATTGTTATTTTGATAATGCTGACTGCTACTTTGCATATCAATGAGCTAAATTTAAATGTTATTAAATTGTAAGTGGGTGTATCATGACCAGTGACCCTAAAAATATGGGTGTGGACACCTCAACCAGGCTGTTTGGATGCTAACTTTTGGAGATATTACAAAAAATAGTAATTTAGACAATGGCCACCGCTAATTTGCATATTAATGAGTTTTCTACAAAATTGCTCAAGGGTGCCAGAGTGGCATCAATCGGAATATTCATTCTGATGGTCTGATGATCACAAAAATGCAGAAAAACATTGTGCGGACCCTAATGCAAGGTCATCTTGAAAAATTGTGTTTGACATCCGGACTAAAACTATTTGACTTGGAGCTACCAAGAAAGGAGTGCGTCGCAAACGGGATCCGCAACAACACTGCATTTCACTGTACCTGCAACATGAACAAGTGTTCGATTTGGTGCAATTCCACATTTTGGTACATTTTCACGAAAACAGGTCCCGTCCACAGTCCACCAGTCCACAGTCCACAAGAAAAGAGTCCACCAGACGGCCGTCTCCTTGGGTTAACCTGAGGCGGTCCCTTCGGGTGGGTGCCTGGAATGTCCAATCCCGAAGAGTGGATGATCACCTGTCTCTGTTATCATCTGAGCTCAAGCGTTTGGACATCGGGATTGCAGCTCTCTCTGAGGTTCGGAGACCGGATTGCGGAGAGAAAATGGTGGGTGGTTACACCTACTATTGGTCTGGTGGCTCTGATGGTTACCATACCCAAGGAGTTGCTGTAGATGTGCCCAATAAGCTGACCCCAATGATAATTGAGGTAGCACCGGTCAACGAGCGTATTATGAGATTAAGGATTCGTCACTCCTTAGGTGTCATTTCCTTGGTCTCTGTTTATGCTCCAACTGAGGCGAGTGATCTCACCGTGAAGGACGCATTCTACGCCATGCTCGAGTCTGTGGTTGATCAGTGCCCCAGACGAGATACACTTCTAGTCTTGGAGGATTTCAACGCATCGACTGGAACTGATAGGGATGGTTATGAGGTGTGTGTTGGTCCCCATGGGTCAGGAACTATGAACCAGAATAGCACTAAGTTCCTTGACTTTGCAAGACGTCATGGACTTAGGGTGGCCGGTTCATGGTTTCAGCGCCCACAAGCTCATCGCTGGACTTGGTATTCCAACGCTGGCGGTGTGGCAAAGGAGATTGACCATGTCCTCATTGACGGTCGTTGGAGGATGATCCAGAATTGCAGGGTCTACCGGAGTGCTCAGTTCCTCAATACTGACCACAGGCTTGTTGTAGCAACTCTAAAGCTGCACCTTAAATCCTGGAGAATGGTACCATCCCAGCCTAGGCTGGATGTTGGCAACTTCGGGGATGAGAGAGTAGCTGAGGAGTTTGCGAACAGGCTGAGTGGACACTTGGGGGGTCTGGGTGCTTTGGGGGATCCTGAAGAGTTGTGGAGTGCCTTCAAGACCACCGTCCTTGATGTTGCCGGTGGATGTCTTGGAACTCACCGCGGGGCAAAGAAAAATTTTGTCTCTCAAGGGACACTGGATACCATTGACCAGAGTCGTAGGGCAGGCTGAATGGCAGAGCTGAGCTGTTCAGGGAGCTGAGGCGTAAAACTGTACGTGCACTGAGGGTGGACAAGGAGGCCTATGTGCGAGGAATTTGTGAGGGGGTAGAGCATCACCTGTGGACAGGTGATTCTCGTCCCGCTTACAGGGGAATCCGCACATTGCGTTCATCCAAGCCCATCCCTCGGAGCACTACAGTTCGAGCAGAGAGTGGTAGGCTCTTGACAGAGGAGTCTGAAGTGAAGGCCCGCTGGGCCGGTTACTTTGAGCGGTTGTACCAGGCTGATCCCCCAGCTGTCGAGTTTGACATCAAGGGTGTTACAATCCCTGTTGCTGACCCTCAAATAAACTGTGGTCCACCTTCGCTTGTGGAAACACGGGTTGTGGTGAACCAGTTGAAACGGGGCAAAGCTCCAGGGATCTGTGGCATCCATGCTGAACTTTCAAGGCTGGGGGAAATACTGCACTCGTGTCGTTGCATGCAGTTTTGTGCTCTGCCTGGAACACAGGCATCATCCCAACTGATTGGAAGAGGGGCCTTGTTGTTCCTCTCTGGAAAGGGAAGGGTGATCGCCAAGACTGCAACAACGACCGAGGGGTGACGCTGCTCTCAGTGCCGGGCAAGGTCTTTGCTCGGATAATTCTTGATAGGGTTCGCCACCATCTGCTTGAGCACCATCGTCCAGAGCAGTCAGGCTTTACACCAAAGCGGTCAACGATTGACTGTTTCCTTGCTCTTCATGTCCTCACCGAATGCAGATGAGAGTTTCGGCAGGGGCTGCTTGCAGCCTTTGTTGATCTCTGTAAAGCGTTCGATTCAGTGAATCGGGATGTCCTCTGGAGGATTCTTGGTCTTTGTGGGGTGCCACCAAAACTGATCGATCTGATGTCTGAACTCTACTGGTATTGAGAGTGCTGTGAAGTGTGGTGGTACCATCTCTGACTTATTTCCAGTTGTTACTGGAGTTCGTCAGGGGTGTGTACTGGCCCCCACACTTTTCAGCACTTGTATGGACTGGATTTTAGGGACGATGTCAGAGAGATGAAGCTGCTGTGCATCGTTTGGGAATGTCAAGATCTTGGACCTTGATTTTGCAGATGATGCAGTCATCTTTGCGGAGACTATAGATATCCTTTTGGGGGCCCTCGAGGTGCTGAATGAGGAGTTGGAGCCGCTGGGATTACGGGTTTCTTGGGTCAATACTAAGATCCAGGCTTTTGGTGGCATCTTGGTTGCTGCTGTCCTGTCTGTGTCTGTTTGTGGTGAGGATGTTGAGGTCGTGGAGAGATTCACTTGCCTTGGCAGCAATATTCATCTCTCTGCTAGCTGTGAGTCAGAGGTCAGTAGACGTCTGGGTCGGGCCTGGGGAGTCATGAATTCACTGGATCATGGGGTGTGGTGCTGCCGGTACCTGTGCGGGAGGACGAAAGTCCGAGTCTTCAGGTCCTTGGTACTTCCAGTCTTGCTCTATGGATGCGAGACTTGGACTCTCACCAAGGATCTGAGACGGAGACTTAATTCCTTTGGTACCAGGTCTGTTTGAAGAATCCTTGGCTATCGCTGTTCGGATTTTGTGTCCAATGAGCGGTTGCTAAGAGAGACTCGGATGAGATTTATTACCTGCATAGTCCGTGAGCGTCAGTTGCGGCTGTATGGACATGTGGCTCGTTTTCCTGACGCTGATCCTGCTCACCAGATTCTCTCAGCGAGGGAGTTTCATGAGTGGAGGAGGCCAGTGGGCTGACCACGTGCCTTGTGGTTGCAGCAGGTTGACCATCATCTCAAGGATATGGGGATGGGCCTGGCATCTGCTTGGGGGATGGCCAGACGGATGCCCCTGGAGTACCGGCGGAAAGTGGACGCAGCGACGCGCTGTTCTGGCTCATGCTCCCATACCTGACCTGACCTGAGGTCCCGTCCTTTTCTGCCACATCAGCTCCCATCATGTCTGTAATGGTCGTTGCAGGAAGTTAATGTGGCAATGTTTTTTGCCAGCTTTCGAAAATCCTGACAACTTTACCATGCCACCAAAGAAACAGGCAAGTTTGGGTAGCTCGACGTCAACAGCCAGAAAAACAAAAGAAGCCTGGAAGGAGGAAAGCTCACAAGAAAGACAATTACACCTTGAAGCTGACCGTGAAAGTCGTGCAACAGCCAGAGCACCAGAAACATTGCAAGAAAGACAATCTCATAAGCAGAAAAAAAAACAATTAATCAAATACAGCCTTTTGTTTTAAACTTTGTTTTATTTAAACTGGAGAAATGATGTGAAATTTATCCTGAGAAACACTGGGTACCTCAGCTCATCTCCTATAACAACCTTTTAAAAAACACCATGGTGCGATTTGTTCTTCCAGGGGAAGGGGTGTTTGGCATCTTATGCTGATTTGCCACTGCTCTATTAATGTTGATTGAATGTTCTAGCTTTACTTCCACAAAAAATATGTAACAGTCATGAAATAATTGCAAATCCAGTGCAGAAATATAAAAATAAATATCAAAAGGGAATGGCAAAATGAATGCATTTCAAAGAGGTCAATTACTCATTGCCTGTGCTGCAACATTTCTTGGAGATGCAGTTCTGTTCCCAAACACACATATTCAGGGGAAATATAAACTGGGTTGTCTGCTTTTGAAAAATATTTTTTATAACAGACTAAATATACACTTGTCTTTTTTTATAATCTGAATTCTGGGCCAGTTCCAACATGCCACTGACACATACTGTAATGGATATATCACTTGGGCCAATCAGGCTGTATCATCTAAAAGCCTTGTCACATCCATTTAATTTACCATGCCAAAATTTATTCCATTCACAGATATTGTAATAACATATGTTCGACTGTTTTCATTTATCAAGAAAAAAAATCAACCTCATAAAATCACAAACTGACAATGGATGAAAAATAATATGGACACCATAAATGTTTCAAAGTTAATATATCCATTGCATATGTTTATGCCTGGTGTTGACTTATTGGTTCGGGTGGTGGTTCTGGGATCCTAGGATCCTGAGTTCAAATCCCACTTGGCTGTTGAATTACTACCAGGTGGTTTGACTCTGCCTGTCATCCTTCTAAGGTTGGCGAAATGAGTGCCAGCTTGCTGGTATCCTGTGTTGGAGTGTCAACCCATGGAGGATTGTACCCAACAGCCAAGGAGACTGCTTCGGGAGCACCAACGGTCTGCACAGAGTATGGTCCTAATGGATGGATGGATGGGTATGTTTCATAGCCATATTTGTAAATGAAGAAAATTAATCATTGCTATGTCTGACAGAATATCCTACTTGTCATCATACAGTGAACACTGGAGAAGGCATGATAGATACTTTTTCTCAATTCCATAATATTTGCTGGAAGGGATAACAAGAAATGACTTCTGACAAATAATAGGAGAGTTTGCTGTTGTGCTTGTACCCTGGCAAAACCATAAATTCCTGCATCAATCTGTGGGGGTATTTTTTTTTTTGGGGGGGTGAGTTAATACTGCAATAATACCATAGTTGCATCTCCAGAAATGATGCAAACCCAAAGACATGTGAGGCACATGCATGAGCAAAAACAAACATGGACTAAAAATAACATGAACACCAAGAAAATGTTACCGATATCTGCACCTTGGCTCCTCAGTTGGGAACTGCATTGAGAACTGCGAAACCAAACATCACCCATCACTTCGCTGATGGGAATACTAAGAGAGTAGAGGGGGTGGGAAAAGGGGAGGGGAGGGGAGTGGGGATTGTGCCACACTTTATTAAGAGGAGAAGGGCAGCGAGGAGGGGACAGATAGAGGGGTGAGGGAGAGTTAGCAAAGCGAATGATGCTATATTATGGTTTATGACCACAATCACACACACACACACACACACACACACACACACACACACACACACACACACACACACACACACACACACACACACACAGTCCCAAACTTACGAATCGGTGATGTTCCTGAACTTTGTTTGTAAGTTGAATTGTTTCTAACTTGAAAATTGCCATTTCTCTGCCTCCTCCCCCCCCCCCCTCCCGCCAATGCAGCATCGAGGCTCATGGAAGAGGTGAAAATAGAATGGATAAGGACAAAAAACGAAAATAACAGCGGAAAAAGGAGGGTACAACCACGAGCAGGGAAGAGTGACAAAGTAAAGTGGAGGATGATATGTGGACAATCGCGATGTGGACCGAGATTCCAACAGAGGCGAGACACAGCTTGGAGGTGAGTGTGTGCCTGGACATCCTGTTTAACGTTCATCCGAAGGATGGCATTTTATCATTGATGAATATATTGAATTAAAAGAAAATGCACACAGGTGGAGTTTAAAATTTTTTTCATATTGTTCATTCCCATGACTTTACTAGCACGGAACGCGTGATTCTGATCCATGCTGCAGCCCTTGAAGGAGTTAAGTGCTGCCTCCAAGCACCGAAACAAGTGCCCAGTGGCACAGCATAAATACTTTGCAGACCCCAATGTGTCCTGTCTATTGTTTAACAGATGAAATGACCGTACAAGATTTAAATTATCATGGTTTCCCCATTGTGTTGAAGGTCTGAGTACGGTTCGGAATGAGCCGACCGTTTGGGTGCAAATGTCGCTGCAGGTGAGAGCATTCCCACAGGCAGGCGTTTGCCAAGTTGGTAGTGTGGGTTTGAAATGCTCCTGTCGGGTTCTATACAGAACATGTCAGTTAAAAAAAACGAAATAGTGGGGCAACTTAGCTAAATATAGCAGAACAATTGTGCATTTTGTGAGGAAAGCACCAAATTTGGCACTCGAGTAGCCTATCGTATTATGAACAGATTTGGATATCGAGCCATCTCAAAAATTTTGATGCCAGTGGAAAATGGCTGCCACACCCATCAGCGGCTGAATTTTAGATGGCCCAATATCCAAATCTGTTCATAATATGATAGGCTACTCGTGTGCCAAATTTGGTGCTTTCCTCACAAAATGCACAATTGTTATGCTAAGTTGCCCCACTAAAACGCAGTTGTTTGGGCGCATTTCATTGTTGTGGTGATCCCTATAGAGGGGGACGGAATAGCAAGGCAAATTGGGGGGGGGGGCAATGAAATCCCAAAAGAGCCTTGGAGGAAGGGAGCTGGAATTAAATTCCCGTGGAGTCCCCAGACTCATTGGCGGATTAGCGGGGGCACCACAGACTGCATGAAAAGGTCATGTGGGGACCCTGGGTTGTGTGTGCACCAGAAGTCAGGCGTTCAGAAATTGCTGTTCTTGGAAGCATGGTGTGTGCCATGCTGGGGTCAAAATACAAGTATGACATGAAAGGGCATGACCACTGTGGCTGCGGGTGGGGAATCACGGGACAAAAGATGCGTTCCGTGTGAGCCCCGTTAACAAGCAAGCACTGCAGTGGGTTGGCAGCACATATGATGCGGTGGGTTGCGGCATGCATTTGGTCCAGGGTGTCGGTTTCCTGGCACGCCTGCACGGCACAAAGGCTGGAGCCTGGGTCAGTGGGGGAACCGTGTGACCCAGAGGGTACATAATTTTAGAAGGCAAGAGACTGGAGAATGCAGATGGATAGAGATGATGACAATGCCCAAAATTCGTGATGTGTTTAAATAGACGAGATGGGTTTTTATTACTTTGTGAATTGGAAGACCATGGGTTAGCACCTTCTCTCTTCTTCGTTGTCCCGACGATTGAAGAATGAATGGAGGAATGCATGTTGTGAGAGTGGTGAGGGATGAATGAGGTTCATGGCAATTTTTTTTCGATAATTGAAGCTCGAGTGAATGGTAAAGGTGGGTGATTGTGAGTGGAGCAAGGTACACACCCCCTGTACATTGTTGGATTCAGACAAAACTTGTAGGACAGAGTGAGTGTGTGACATGGGCGAATCGATTCACCTTTGGTGAAAATCGAAATCCGGATCCAGATTTGAGAATTTTAATTTTTTTTTTTACAGTAATCCTTCACCATTGAGAGATGTGGCCAAAAACTATGTTTCTCATGATCTCTCAAAACTATGTGGATGAGTTGGTTCGGTGACGAGAACAAGCCGATTCCATTTTTGGTAAAGGTTCAGTTCCCGATCCGGACTATCAGTGGCATTCAAAATGTAAACTGTTCGGCATGGCGGAGGTATGCTTTCGACCTCGTGTCATCCTAGTTTTCCTTTCGACTTGATCTTCCAACTTCAAGTAAGAGCAATTTGAGTAATATCTGCAGGTGTTCAGTTTCATTGAAAAAAAAAAGTCATCATATGAAAAAATATACTAAAGAAAAGATGTGAATACACAAACCATCCCTTCTCAAATGTCACCCAGGCCCAGAGGCCTAGATAGTGGTTCAACAGGTTTGTTCAAAATGGGTCATGCACAAGTAATGGTATTTGCAAAAATAATACAACCAACCATAAGAAACAGTCGCGTTATAATGTATCGAGGTTATCATCGAATGTATAAATATTTAAGTTGTTTTCTCTAAAGTTATCACCTAACTTCCAGAGGAAGACTCATGTGTATGGCCATCGGCAATAGACTTCCACCCAAGTTTGGCTATGACATCAAAAGATGTAGCAAACAGCAATACCTAAAACAATAAGGTGTAAAACAATTCACCACAACAAATAAATATACAAAAGGTAATCTTTCTCACAACATCCAATCAAAACCTTTTACTTTTGTTATTTAATAATTTCTTGGTTTTGATATTATCTCTTCTTTGAAAGAAAATTGTCTCATCGATTTGAATGATATGCTTACTTTACATGATAACTTAATTGTAAGGCTGTTGTTTTGTTTGGTTTTTTCACTTTTATTTAACCCTCCATTGATATGTCGGATAAAATGCAGGAGTTTGGTTTGGGTTTTAATGGGTTTAGTGCATGACAATTATGACGCAAGCAAGATATTCAGGAGACATCATGCACTGATACTTTTTTTCATTTATTATCCAGAACATATGAAGACAAATCAACGCAATACGTGAGGTATGAACTTGGGATAAAGCATAATCCTACTATATTAAATAAGGCAATTCTCTGCATGCATGAGTGCATGTATATCTGAAAATTCGGGGGGGCGAGGGGGGGAAAGAGCACTGGCCTGATGTGCACCAAATTTTGCAGACATGTTGGTACTTCGTACCCAGGGTCAGGTTATGGACACCAACCCCCCCCTCCTCCCACCCCTCCTGTGGAGACTATTTACGATCTTCACCCAATCTCCACCATATTTTGCACAAGTGTTGGTGGGAGGCCACTGATGGTAATCCCCTCCAACCCCCCCGCCCCCCCTCCCACTAACCCTCCACCCCAATGTCAGTAGGGGAGAAGACTTGTCAGATTTGAAAATTGTACACTACACATTGTTAAAGTGTTTTGTTCTAAAGTTCAGAGGTTTTGATTTTCATCCAAGTATTCATGGGACTTCAAAGGAAAGTATTTTTTTTTAATTTGTGGAATGTTGCATTGCAAAAACTTGTGTTTTTGTCTAACAAATGCAGGTTAAGTTCAATCTATGAGTATCACAAAAAATGAATCATGAAGACGAATAATATAGCACGGTGTGGTCGATTATTTTAAGGGACAGTGCAAAGTCGGCGGCATGGAGTTATGCACGTTGGGGAACATTTCTGCTGTCGTGGGTTTTGTCAGCAAAGGTTGCACTGTTGACTGTTCGTCTTTTATAATCAGCAAACAGGTTCCTGCCCAAACTGCTCTTAAGGATTACAGATTTCGCACTTCGTGTGTGGGTATGTGTGTGTGTGTGTGTGTGTGTGTGTGTGTGTGTGTGTGTGTGTGTGTGTGTGTGTGTATGTGTGTGTGTGTGTGTGTGTGTGTGTGTGTGTGTATGTGTGTGTGTGCACGCACATATATATATATATATATATATATATATATATATATATATATATATATATATATATATATATATATATATATATATATATATATATATATACCTCCATCCATCAAATAGGACCATAATCTGTGCAGAACGTTGGTGCTGCCAAAGCAGTCTCCTTAGCTGTTGGACACAATCCTGGATGGGTCACCACTCCACAACACAGGATAGCAGTATGCTTGCATATATATGTATATATACATAGTACATACATATATGTGCGCGCAAGCTCACAAACACACATAAATTCACACACACACATACACACACACACACACACACACACACACACACACACACACACACACACACACACACACACACACACACACAGACCCTATATATGAAGTGCGAAATATGTAATCCTGAACAGAAGTTTGGGCAGGAACCTGTTTGCTGATTATAAAAGACGAACAGTGAGCAGTGCAACCTTTGCTGACAAAACCCACGAGTATGTAAATATAGATACGTTTGATTTTGATGTATCATTCTCTTCACAGAGGGATGCTTCTGCCAAAACAGTTCCTTGGCAAAGTTTGTAATGGGTGGTTTGCCATTTTAAATGCTATACATCAAGCAAGGAATAAGCATGTCTTAATAATTATAATAATTTTAAAACCGTTTTTGGTATGACTTGAACAAGGTTTGAACCACCAACTTGTCAGCTTCACACTAACCATCATGCCACTGTTTTATACATACACATGTCATGATTATACACACATATATCATATATTGACCACTTTGTTCCGCTGATGAAACCATGAACACACCCTCAGGATAGTCCAGGACTGGAGTAAATGGAAATTTTGAAAATCAATGAGCCAATCTTTCCATACTTCTCCTTTTGGATGGTTGTTCATGTCCTTTGGAGATGATTCATTGCAGAGGTGCAACTGTGATGTCTATGATGTTCAATAAACATGATGCAAGATATTGCATTCAAATACTTCATGTGCTTAAATAATAATTATAATTATTCCGTTTTTCCATCAGAACTTACAAGACGTGATCAGTCACCCCACGGCTTGACTAACATCAACGAAGGTATTATTTTTCAACCTTTTCAGTGGATTATTAACGAAATATCTATACTTTTTTTAACAATATAACTTTTCGCCTGAATTCAAGATAACACCTAGATTCCTGAAGGATGCATACTTCCACATATTTTTGGAATAATCAAATTGACTTTGTGCTGAAGATTACAGCCAACTCTCCACTCTGGCATTTAATGGGATGAAGAATAAACCCACTTGGTGATCGGGAAATTGATGATGATATTAATTTGTTGAACTCAAACTCTATAAAAATGCAAGGAAAAACAATTGCACTTTCAGAACTTGTAAGGATAGCCAAAGTTATTGTCAGCAATACAAAAACAAATATGTAACCAAATTTGGTGGTGGAATGATTAGAGTATCTGCTCTGAATCTGGGAGGTTGGTGGTTTGACCCCAGCTGAGTCATACAAAAGACTTTAAAATGCCTCCTTGTGCTTCCTTGCTTCACACTCTTCCTACTTCCTTGCTTCACACTCAGAATTGAAAATGTATCGAGGTTGGACACAAAAAACCATATGGTGGCAATAATGAGGCTTTGATGGGTGTCATGATCTGTGTTGAATTTACTTAAAATGTTTTACACCATTGTGTGTTTGTTTATGTGCAGGATATCTCAAAAAGTTGTGCATGGAATCAGATGAAATTTAGTGGGCAGTTTGGGTGTGTGACGAGTACAAATTGATTAGATTTTGGTGAAGATTTGGCTCCGGATCCGGATCCGATAATTATTTTAGCCGATATATAGTGTAGCTTAATATCCAAAATGTTGGGGAGGAGTTATGACAAAACCAGGTCGATGAGTTGGTTAAGTGACAAGGACAAGTCTGATTTTTGGTTGTGGTCCGAATCCAGATCCGGCTGATCAGTGAGATACAAAACGTAAACTGTTTAGCCTGGCACAGGTATGTGCTCTACCGAGTGCGATTCTAGTTATAAAACTGTTGATTAACATCACAGAAGATGACATTTTCTGGTGAGGTAGAGATGCAATGATAAAGTCACCAGCTTAAATGCCCTTCAATAATTTTTTGTACATATTCGTAAACCACTACTGACGTCAAATGCAGAACAGAAAAAGTGACATCAGTAATTCAGAAACTCAATAATATCTCGAAGTCAAAGCAGTTTGGGACACAAAACAGAAATGTTTTGATTGCAATGTACTCTCCGCTTTGATGTTTGGAGTGCAGCCATGGAAGCAGTGTGACCACTCCGTGGCTTTTTCACAAGATCTTGGCTATTCGTTGTTCACCTTTGCGTCTTGGTTTTCTGTAGGTTTTCTTGGCGTATAGGTTTTCTATTATCATCGCTTTTCCGAAACCTTGTGAATTTTTGGCTTTTTTCATTGGCTCACCTTGGCATTTATGAAAATGAGGAGTAGTCACACTGCATGGAAGTCCATCAAAGTCATAGAGTAAAGATTAATTAGCTTTGTGAATCGATGTTTCTGATGCATTTTCAATGCTACATTGAAAATCAAAAGATATTGATAAAATCTAAGAGCTCATCGGGTTCATTCGTAGTCTGTAGAAGACAATCGACATACGCGGATCATGTCCACTGAATAATGCCTGATCTTCGACTACCAAGGCAGGTCGTAGGTGGACTCCAGAGGAAGTTGGAAATTCCAAAGTTGAAAGGTGTGTCATTCCTTAGCTGAATATTGCAGTGTATTGTGGCTTGGTGTCGAGGACCTGATGATAACAGCTTCAGACCGAGTGAAGTGGTGACTTTTCTGCTCCGACTTGTATTACAGCATTGTGTCAGGTTGCTAAATGACTGACTAACTCATTGTCCTCCTTTAATTTTCTTCCATTTTAGGTACAGAATTACCAATCAGTCCTTGCACATTCGGTTCTCGCGTCCACCAGGAGCATATACTACAATTAATTAAATTGTCAAAACATTGAACCAAATAATTTGCACAAACTTCAAAACTGCTGTGCATGAATTGAGGCTCTCGATGCAACAAGAACTTGCAACATCATGTAACTTCCTAAAATGACTCTTTAACTGTGCGTGACTTCGACCCCGGTAGAGGTGTGTGCAATGTGGGCTGAACATTGACGTCACGAAAAACAAATCGAACAAGAAAAATTGTACATGCCTCTTTCCTCTGTGATGCTGATGTAAGTGCACAACTCAAGAATGCAAGGCACTGGAGAGAGACCGCCACAGGTACTTGCGATTTATCTTTTATGGGGTATGAATGTGAGAACTCAACATAAAGGACTTTGATTGAAAGGGGTTTCATCTAAAAAAAACGAGGAAATTTTTTTAATCTGGGAAGCAGAATAGCTAAGTTGGTGGCGTATTTGCCCTTGGGCAGTTTTGTTTGGGGTTTACATTTGGCGAGGTTGTTTTTACTAAAAGAAACTGCAGTTTGAGTACAGTGCCGTGAAAAAGGAGCTGAATCTCAGAGCACACCTGTCATTTGGGTAAGGGACCAAAGCAGACTGAATCATCTGGATTTCAGTGAACATTAAAAACGACACACTGTAATTCAAAAGCACGGGCCATAGTCTGCAGGTGCAACACCTAAAGTACCTGCTTCGGATTAGCTCTGTAAATGCATTACCTGCATTGGGTGTGAATGAAAAAGTGTGTGCATGGTAAAAGGGAGGTCAGCCAAATGTTATCGTATGCCAAAGTTTCCTTGTATGAAGCATGCAAACTTGTCCCGAGTATTGGAGGAATTTAGCGACGTTTTTCCTTTAAACCTGGAGGAATAGCTTTGTGTTATTTTATTTCATCTCTTTTTTTTTTTTTACCTCCGCCAACGAAGGTGAGGATGTTATGTTTTCACCCCTTTCTGTCTGTTTGTTTGCCTGTGTACAAGATATTTCAAAAAGTTGTAAACGGATCTGGATAAAATTTTGTGGACAGGTTAAGTGTGTGACAAGGACGAACTGATTAGATTATGGCGAAGATCCAGGTCCGGCTCCGACTAGTAGAATTTTAAAAGTGATTCTTTACCATTGAGAGATTGGGCCAACAACGATATATAGCACGGTATCTCAAAAAGTTGTGGACGGATTTGGCCGAAACTTGGTGGACAGGTTTGGTGTGTCATTAGGACGAAGGAATTCGATTTTGGTGAAGATCAGATTCCGGATCTGGATGTGAGAATTATTTAATTTTTTAGGTGATTCTTCACCAATGAGAGATTGGCCCAAAAAGGATACATAGCCTGATATTTCAAAAATTGATTAATTGGGCCTGATATGTTCTCGTGGATCAGGCATTACGTGGCGTGGCGGAGGTATGCATTCGACCCACTGCTCTTCTTGTTACCCCTCAGCCCGAATTGGCTAAGGGGTATTGTCGTCATAGGCGTTGTCTGGGCAGGCGTCCGGGCGTCCGTCCGTCTGTCAACTTTTGGTTTCAGTCAATTTCGAGGAGAATACCTTGTCCAATTAAATCCATTTTTTGCAGGGTATGTTGGGGTTGAGTAGAGGAAGGTTCCTTTCGAAAATGGGCGTGCGGCGATTTTCAATGTGGCCTCCATGGCAGCCATCTTGAAATTGGTTTCCGTCGATTTCGAGGAGAACACCTTTGCAATGTCCGAGGTGCAGCAGAGCACGGAGAGTGAGAGCGTAGCAGTAACTCCGCTTTATTGCGTGCCCGAATGTACACTACTACCACCCCTCCGGGCGAGTCATGATATATGAAACCCAACCACGTGATACAGCACACTCCTCCCCTCGTAAAATGACAATTCCAATGACGAAATGACAATTATAAAATGACTAAACTAAACCAATCAACATTCAAAATGCTCCAAGAACCGCGGCCGTTTTCTGACCCGCCTTGGGCGGGCAGCGCCGCCAGATGGCCCAGGCTCAGACGCCTCCCGGCTAGGTCGAGGTGACACGCTCGCTGGACTCACCCCATCCGCAACAACAGCTGCCCTGGCTGACAAGCTTGCCCGTCGTCCTCGGGCAGGACTGAATCAGGTGAACACCCCGCGGGCCTCGACACATCTGACCTTGGCGATACAACGCCTGGCCATGGTGACATCACAGGTGGGGGCCCCATGTCGCTCGGCACGGGGGGGGGGGTGACGCTGAACAGGGATCATGCATTTGGTCCATGTGCCGCTTTCACACCTCCCCACCATCAGTCCGCACCATGCAATTTGCCAGCCCCAGTACCACAGAGACCACAGCCGGCACCCATTTGGAACCGTGGAAATAATCGCGCACCATTACCCGCTGTCCCACATAGAAACCGCGCAGCAGCATCGGACGTGACACCGCCCCACTCCCCGACCCTCCAGGTCATAGCAAATCCAGTCTGGACCGCAACGCCTGTCCATAGAGACGAATGGCAGGAGAATCGCCGGTGGCAGGATGAATAGCGTTCCTGTATTGGAGCAAAAAGACATCGATCACTGTCTGCACAGGTGCAACACCTCCCCTAGACAAAGCCCGTTTCAAGATTTTAACAAATGATTCCGCGTGTCCGTTCATGGCAGGATGACACGGTGCGGACCTCAGACGTTGAATACCGTTTTGACGCATAAACTCATCAAATGTACCTGCGATGAACTGCGGACCGTTATCGGAGACCAGAACCTCAGGTATTCCTTTATTAGCAAAGATCGTCCGGAGTTTTTCTCCCGCAATGTTTGCCGATGTATGCTGCATTACTACAACGTCCGGCCATTTAGAGAAAGCATCGATCACAATCAAAAACATTTTGCCTTTAACTGGCCCCGCAAAATCCACATGGACCCTCTTCCAGGCCCTGGCTGGGTTAGGCCATAGTCCTGAAGTTCGAAGTGGGTTATCAGCATCTGTTTGATACATGGCGCAATGCTTAACCATCTGCTCAATGTCTTTATCCAACCCCGGCCACCACAAATGGCTACGAGCAAGACTCTTCGTCTTCACGACGCCAAGGTGACTGAAATGTAGTTCTTCCAAACACTGCTACCTGAACTTCAGTGGAATCACCGCCCTCATTCCCCACAAAACGCACCGTTGGATCAACGACAGCTCCGATGCGCGCGACGCGAAAGGCTGAAATGACGGTGTTGAAGCTAGATCGCTCCAATTCCCCGTAGAAATCGCCTGAACGACACGGGCAAGCACTGGATCATGAGCTGATTCCACTACGACCTGTTTGGCCATGATCGGCCTGCTTTGGACCTGGCTCAGTGCAAACACATCAACCCGGTCGGCTGATTCAGACGAAGCTGGACCCTCCGCACAAGGCAAGCGTGAGAGCCCGTCGCAGTTAGCATACTTCTCGGTGCTTCGGAACTGAATATCGTAGCTGTCGGCAGCAAGAAATAGACACCACCGCTGTATTCGCATGGCCGCCACCACCAGTACCCCGCATTCGGGTCTCAGGATGAACTGAAGTGGTTTGTGATCCATCTGCAAAGTGAAATGCTGCCCCAGCAAGTATTGATGAAACCTCCGCACATGCCAGACGAGGCTGAGAGCCTCGCGCTCGATCTGGGCATATTCCTGCTCTGCTGTGGACAGGGTTCGGGATGCAAAACAAACAGGCCACTCAGAACCATCGTCCATCCTGTGGGAGAGCACTGCCCCGATGCCGTATGCAGAGCTGTCGCATGCCAATAGGAGCGGACGCGCAGGCTATTAGTGCAAGAGGACCATATCCTCTGTGAGCAGCCGCTTGACCCGGTCGAACGACGCCTGGTGTGCAGGCCCCCAGGCCCAGCGCTCGTCCTTCCTCAGCAACTGCGTTAACGGCACACACTGCGAGCTGAGCCCGTGCACGAACCTTTGGTAATTCTGTGCCATACCAATGAATGAGCGCAGCTCCGTCTTGTCACGAGGCGGTGGCATATGGTGAAATGCCTCCACCTTCCGAGGGCCTTTCAACAGCCCCTCCAGTGTGATGATGTGCCCGAGGTATTCTAAGCGCTGCTTGAAGAACGCGCACTTGTCCCTGCTCAAGCGCAGGCCGCACACTTTCAGCTTCGTCAGCACTTGGGCAATGTTCGCAAGGTGCTCGTCCGCCGTTTCCCCGCAATGAGCACATCGTCCAGGTAGGTTTGAGTGGGCAGGCCAATGCAAACCTGATCCATGGCTTTCTGCCACAAGGCTGGGACTGAAGCAATCCCAAAACAAAGTCGGGTATATCAATAGAGTCTTTGACACGTGTTAATTGTCAAAAGCTCGCTACTCCTGGGATCCATCGCCAGATGAAAATATGCATCACGCAGGTCTAGCTTCGTGAAGTATTGACTCCCCGCCAATCGTGCATATATCTCATCGATTGACGGCAGTGGAAACAGTTCCATGCTGAGCCCTGGGTTAACCATGGACTTGAAGTCCCCGCACAATCGGACATCTCCATTCCGTTTCAGCACCATGACGACCGGGGTGGCCCAATCTGAATACGACACCCGTTCGATCACTCCACAGGCCTCCAGCCTATTCAGTTCACCCTTGACCTTGTCCCGCAGGGCATACGGCACCGGTCGTGGTTTACAAAAACGAGGAACCACCCCCTCCTTCAGGGAGAGCTTTGCCTGCACGTCCTAGAGTTTCCCAAGGTCGTCGCAAAACAAACCTTGATGTCTTTGAAGAATCTTCTCCAACTGATCCTCCCATCGGCTCGGCACGGGTTGCACAAGGTGAACGGCGGCCCAGTCTAGCCTGATGCGGGTCAGCCAGTCCCGGCCTAGGAGAGATGGCCCGCTCCCCCGCGCCACATACAACGGAAGCGTGGTGACCTGGCCTTGGTAGACCACAGACATGTCTGCCATTCCGACTGGCGTTATCCTCTCGCGGGTGTACGTGAACAGTGTAAGCTTTGACCTGATAAGCTTCAGGCCGTTGAGTCTATGCGCGGTCTGTTCACCTATGATCGACGCAGCCGCTCCCGTATCAACCTGAAATGTGATTGGCGTTTTGTTCACTTCGATTTCCACCGTCATCGGGCATGCCGCCGCAGGACCAATTGAAAACAGGCTCATCATCGGCTGCAGGTTCCGCCCTAGGTCGCCTCGCCCATTGCCGTCCATGACCTTAACGGTGGCCAACGCCCCTCAGCACACACGCTTCAGATGACCCACCTTGTGACAATGTAAACACATGGTGTTTTTATATGGGCACACACACCGCAGGTGTCGACCTCCACATCCCAAACACGTCCACGGGGTCACCTCACCGCTCGTGCGGCCGCGCGGTGACGTCTGGCCCCATCCCACACCGAAGGTCGTGCGTGCGTCCTTGGGCGCTTGTGACACTGCGTAGACCCCCGGGCCATCTGGTATTCTGTGGCCGGCGATGGCCCGAACATCTCCGAGAGTCTGCTCGACAGCTGTAGCAGTGTCGACCACCGAGTTGAATGTAATGGCTCCACCCTTCAGCCGTAGAATCGCCGAAACCATTTTTGCTTCTTGTAAACCGGAAATAAAGCGATCTCTGAGTCGAGCTGGACGCTCCCCCGCCGTGAACTTGCAGGCTACGGAAGAATGCTTCACTCGTGCTACGAAATCCACGACGCGCTCCCCCGTACCTTTCACGAGGTGATCGAACTGGTATCGAGCGAGCTGTAATGACTTCTCTGGCGCCATGTGTGCTTTCATATTCTGCACAATGTCCTGAAACGACAGCGTGTTCCCACTGAGCTTGTCCGGTGCCACCAAATCACTCAGTAGTCGATAATGCTCCGTCAATAACGAGGCGAGCAAGATCGACTTTTGCTTGCTCTCGTCGTCCACATCATTCACGTGGAAATAGCACCCCAATTGTTCCGAAAACAATTCGAAGTCGTCTCCGATGAAAACGGGCATCTGTCCGTGCGCCGTGACTCGTCGATCAACCATCCTCGTCGCCAACTGTAATGTCCGAGGTGCAGCGGAACAGGGAGAGTGAGAGCATAGCAGTAACTCCGCTTTATTGCGTGCCCGGATGTACATTACTACCACCCCTAGCGGGCTAGTCATGATATATGAAACCCAACCACGTGATACAGCACAGCCTTGTCCGATTAAATCCATTTTTGCAGGGTATGTTGGGGTTGAGTAGAGGAAGGTTCCTTTCGAAAATGGGCACGCTGCGATTTTCAATGTGGCCTCCATGGCAGCCATCTTGAAATTGGTTTCCGTCGATTTCGGGGAGAACGCCTTGTCCGATTAAATCCATTTTTGCAGGGTATGTTGGGGTTGAGTAGAGGAAGGTTCCTTTCGAAAATGGGCACGCTGCGATTTTCAATGTGGCCTCCATGGCAGCCATCTTGAAATTGGTTTCCGTCGATTTCGAGGAGTACGCCTTGTCCGATTGAATCCATTTTTGCAGGGTGTGTGTTGGAGTTGAGTAGAGGAAAGTTTCTTTCGAAAATGGGCACGCTGTGATTTTCACTAGCCGCCACGGTAGCCATCTTGAAGTCTGATTGTTTTTCGATTTGACGTCCAACGTGCTCCAACTGACTGCATCATCGTAATATCACTGCTTCCTTTTACAATGCATGGGCTGAGGGGTTACGCCCGCTTTGCGGAGCTATTTTTTTATTTTGTATGGCTAATGGTGAAGCTTGTACATAAATCATTTGCAGATCAAGCACTCAAAGGACAAATCAACAGAGTATATGGGATTTGAACTTGGGATTAGCATGGGTTAGGCTGGTGATGCCAAACTGAACAGTCAATTTCATTTGCTCTTTGAACCCTCTGTTGACAAAATAAGGTGACATAAGGAAAAAGGAAAGATAAGGTCAAATGAGATAAACTGGATGTTATCACTCACTGCCTGCAGTGCCAGATTAACCTTCTGTGGGCCACAATTTGGGGAAGCATTGTGAAAGATAGGAGATGGCCACAGAAGTTGTCTTTAACACAGAAAAACAGCTGCACATGTTTTATTTACACTATTCGCAAGTTTAAGTTGTCAGTCGAGGTGGTTGTCACTCAGGTACCAACAAAAGTATCCCAAGAGCAGATGGACATAAACACAAGTGTCGATAAAATAAACAACAAATTATAAAATACAAAATCAAACATTGGATTCAAAAAGCATGGGCTCCTTCTTAGTGTGTGTCTGGTGCCAAGGCACCATTGATGCCATTGTAAATATGGCCCAGCCTATATTCAAATAATACTGAAATATATATTGAGATTAGTTCACACTGAACTGATGGTCGTTAAAATATGGAAATATATAGATAATCTTTTTATATATAAAAGTACAGCTGGTGTTGGCTTAGCAGGTAAGATGGCTGGCATGGGACCGAAGGGTCCTGAATTTGAGCCCTCATTGCTATTGAATTAATAACAGGCAGGGTTGGCTCAACTTGTCATTCTTCCGAAGTTGGCAAAATGAGTACCAGTGTACTGGGGTTTTAACCATTCATGGTAACCTGCATTTGAGTGGTGACAAGCCCAGGACTGTACTCAGGTCAGGTCAGGTATGCGAGCAGGCGCCGGAGCAGTGTGTCGCTGCGTCCACTTTCCATGTGTACTCCAGGGGCCTCTGTCTGGCAATCCTCCAGGCAGATGCCTGGTCTGTCCCTATCTCCTTGAGATGCTGAGAAACCTGCTGCAACCATGAGGCATGTGATCGGCCCATTGGCCTCCTCCACTAACAAGGCTCCCTCGCTGGGAGAATCTGATGAGCAGGAACAGTGTCAGGAAAACGAGCCACATGTCCATACAGCCGCAGCTGACAATCACGGACTATGCAGGTAACAAATCTCATTTGAATCTCTCTCAGCAACCGCTCGGTGGACACAAAGTCCGACCAGTGATAGCCAAGGGTTCTCTGAAGAGACCTGGTATGAAATGAATTAAGTCTGTCTCAGATCCCTGGTCAGAGTTCAAGTCTCACATTATAGAGCAAGACTGGAAGCACCAAGGACCTCAAGACTCGGACTTTCATCTTTCTGTACAGTTAACGACAGCACCACACCCCATGATCCAGTGAATCCATGACTCCCCAGGCCTGACCCAGATGTCTATTGACGTCTGGCTCACAGCCCGCAGAGATATGAATATCACTGCAAAGATTAGGGAATCTCTCTGTGACCTCAACATCCTCACCAAAAACAGGTACAGACAAGATAGCAGCAACCAAGACGTCATTGAAAGCCTGGATCTTAGTTTTGACCCAGGAAACCCGTAATCCCAGTGGCTCTGACTCCTCATTCAGCACGACAAGGGCCCCCAAAAGGATATCCAGAGTCTCTGCAAAGATGACTGCATCATCTGAAAAATCAAGGCCAGGGATCTTGACATTCCCAAATGACGCACGGCAGCTTGATCTTTCTGACATCCTCCCCAGAATCCAGTCAATATAAGCAGTAAAAATGTGGGGGGCAGTACACTCCCCCAACAAACTCCAGTAACAATTGGAAATAAGTTGTAGATGGTGTTACCACATCTCACAGCACTCTCCGTACCAGAGTATAGTTCAGACATCAGATTGATCAGTTTTGGTTGGTGGCACGCCATAAAGACTAAGAATTCTCCAGAGGGCATCTGAATGCTTTGCAGAGATCAACATCGACTGCAAGAGGACCACGCCAAAACTCTCGTCTGCATTCGGTGAGGAACCGAAGGGCAAGGATTCAGTCAATCGTTGACCTCTTTGGTGTAAAGCCTGACTGCTCTGGGTGCTGTTACTGAAGCAGATGATGGCAAACCCTATGAAGAATTATTGGAGCAAAGACGTTGCCTGGCACTGAGAGCAGCGTCACCCCTCGGTAGTTGTTGCAGTCTTGATGATCACCCTTCCATTTCCAGAGAGGGACAACATGGCACCTCTTCCAGTCAGTTGGGATGATGCTCGTGTTCCAGGCAGAGCATAGAACTACATGCAACGACATCAGTACAGCATTTCCACCAGCCTTGAGAAGTTCAGCATGGATGCCACAGATCTCAAGAGCTTTACCCCCATTTTAATCGTTTCACCATAGCCTGTGTTTCCACAAACAAAGGTTGATCACAGTTGATTGGAGGCTCAGCTATAGGGATAATAACACCACTGACATCTAACTCAACAGCTGGTGGATCAGATGGATTTCTTGTCTTTTGCTGAGCGAAGGGTTTTACGGTGGCTGGAGTGCAAATCCTGCCACCAACCTCCTAATAAGAAGTAACCCAACTGCAGGAGGATGTCTGCAGACACAGTTGGACAATAGATATGGATGACCGATGGCTCACAAGGAGTTCCTCCACCCTTTGACAGTTTTTGGTTTTATTCCTGCAGGGTGTTCATATCATACACCCTCCTCACCAGAAAACCTGGTGGGTGGTGCATTTAGTTGATGATAACCCGACCATGAAACAGGTTAGTGCAGGTTTACATGGCACCTGTAGCAAGTCAGAGATCTTGATCTGATCTGACCTGACATTGCCAACTGCACTCCTTCCCAATGAAACTGCCTCAGCAGCCCGATGCGCATTCATAGTACAAAAGGAATAGTATTATTAGTAGTCGTAGTATTATTATTGTTATTATAGCTGTGCTCTCAGCCTGGTGTTGGCTTAGTGGTTATGGTGGTGGCTTGTGATCCTTGGGTCCTGAGTTCAATCCCCGTTGGGCCGCTGAATTAATACACCAGGAGGATGACTCAGCCTGTCATCCTTCCGAGGTTAACAAAATGAGTACCAGTGCACTGGTAAGGGGGACACTGCATCAGTGACATAGCCACATCCCAACCAATGATGCAACCAGCAGCCACAGGCTGCACTCGATTGAGAGAGAGAGCTGTGCTCTGTCATATCTGTGTCACCTTTTTCACGTATTATAGCATGAGATATTCTCCAAGATTACTTTCACAGTTGGAATAGTTGGCTGGACAATGGCAAACCTGTATCCAGTAGTATATCATATTTGTCAAATTTTGAATGCTAAAGCACAAGCTGAGAACAAAATTATTTATATCCAGTAAAGAAATGCAAGTTTATTGATTTATTAATTGACTTATATAATCAGTTATGGATTTTTATTTTGTGTAGCTGTGCATATAAAGAGTTGATCCAACGTTTGATTACCCCCTCATTGAAGATCATTGATGAGCTAATTGGAATATTACTGACAATCTGGAAATGACAAAGTAATCCTCATCGAACAGTTTCCAGCAACTTAGATTCAAAATCTTTTGAATCTACATCCTCAACCACCAATGTATCCCTCAACCTCTGAGATTTCCATTAAAATTCTGAAAACCAAATGTGTGGTCAACAAAATTTCCCCATTAGTCTTAAAACAGATTTGCAGAAAATAACTGGTGGAATAAATATTGTTATTAGCTTGAGTAGTATATTATGAATTCAAGTGTTATAATATGGCACTGGTATGCACGAACCTTCTCAGTTTCCAACTGCATAAAGATAACGTCAAGGAAATTCAGACAAAGAAAAATGGTCGTTTTGTACGTTGTACCACGTCCATGTCTGTCCCAGCAATTCCACACTGTATGTGTATCAAGCGTTTCAAATATCATTTAATGGAAATATAGGCCTGTACAAACCAATGAAGGTTTTTGCACAGTCAGAAAAAGACATAAGGAATCATAAATGTAGTAGATTGTGGACAGCAACCGCCCAGTGTGGTACTCCCGTTCTATTTAGGAGCGTTAAAGTGGTGCCCGGAACCATCTTACACTCTCCGTGTCAGGATTGCTGGTCTTACTTTCTGTCTCACTCAAACTATAGCTACTGAGCTCGCTTTAATCTCTCTTTTCTGCAAACAAACATCATATACTTTTCATCATACATTTGTCTTACTCACTCATTTTCCTTCCGCACTTTATTCTCTCTTTTCTTAATTCTCTATGCAGTTCTTTTATTTAAGGATTGGCCTTGATGAGGACTATTTAGTCCATGCCTGTGGCCTTCAACGTATAAAAAAAAGAGGAAATAAGTCCTGTTTTGGTTCCTGTTTGACATTGTCTGTCTTCTCATTTCTGAATGTTGGTTCCATTTGGGGAAAGGGGTGTGTGTGTGCATGTGTGTGTGTGTGTGTGTGTGCATGTGCACACGTATGCATGCAAGCACATCAAGATCATTTGAATTTTTTTAAAAAGCTCTTCTGGCAAAACATTTGCAAAGGATCCACTTAATAGGCATGAGCTTAGCAGAGCTACAGCCCTCAACATCTCCGTAGGATTCTACTGCAGCCAATACTGGGAAGATAATTTAATTCTCAATTTGATAAACCAGTCGACCCTGGAGAGGCACTCCTCTATAAAACTGATGTGTGTGTGTGTGTGTGTGTATATTCCAAAAAAAAAAATGTCCCTTGGGGCTTCCCATTCTGCCAGCTGCTACGTCCAGCTGGCCATATGTGACTGGGGCTCTTGGAGACTGATGTTGACAATCTTGAGGCTTTCTGCTTGGGATTTGTTTATTGTGAAGGCAAAGCAGAGTTTGATCGGAAACTGAATTTGTTGAAAGTCAAAAGGCAAGCTTGTGTCTGATGGAATGATCGGTATCCTTGGAATCATGGCTTGCTCTCCTTTGTTTGGTCCATTGGTGGTGGTGCCATTTAGGAAATTTGGCAGCAACTGCTTGATGATTAGTCGAGTTCCATTGCAAAGCTTTGGTGAATAAAGTTTGCGTAACAACATGACAGGCTCTCCTATTTTAAGGAGGTAGTGAGGAAGCATTCCTGAAGCCTCTCAGCTGTTCATCAACTCCGTGGGGTATGTCACTGATTCATCATCAATCATGGTTTTGTCCACTGATTTGTATGAAGTGGCTTGTCCTGGGAAGATCTGCAGAAGTTTCCAGTGATGGTTTTCAATGAATAATTGTGTGGAGCAAAGATCACATACTCAATCAGCTACCTCTATGCATTTGTGGTGTTGCGGTAAGTGTGGATACCCCCTCGACTGAAAATATTTGGCTAAAGATACAATGGTCCCCATATTCTGTGGTATACTGATGAAATATCCATCGCTAAGATTTTGCACTTGGCTATTTCAAATCGTCAACGGCAGCTTTGCAAATTGACCTGCATTGTGCTAACCATGAAGGAATGACTGCATGTTTGTTATCAAATGAAGAATTGTTTTTTTTGCTTCCAAATATATGAAGATTTGAGGCATCAATCTCATTGGCTTTCATGCCACCACACACAATAGGAAGAGTTTGGCAGAAATCTGATAACACCAACAAAATCCCTCCCATGAGGTTGCTGCTCTTGAGGATGTCCTTCAGAGTTTGGTCTCGAGCTTCCACTGCCAGTCAATGTGACATTGTAGCTTCATTCCAGAAGATGACTTTACACTCCTGAACGAGGGATGCCAAATCTGAGCCACGTTTAATGGCACACATTGGTGATTATGTGCTTGTCAGGTTGAGTGTGATTTTAAATGTAGAATAGGCTGTTCGTCTGCCTTGAGGAAGCTGGGCAGCAGTACCACCCACTTCTTGCAGCTGCCAATGCGACTTAACCACTGGAACAAACTTTTGTGAGAATCAGAGTAATACTCCAATCCTAGAATTGATATGTGCCATCACATTGTAATAAATAACAATTTGGTCGTCTGTAAGCTGCGGCTGTTGGTTCAACATGATTAAGAAATGCAACGCGGTGAGACATAAAACTTCTCTCAAATCATTTCTCTCGCAAGTTGGTTGTCATCTTGATGTCGCTCTGGAATCAACAATCCGTACACATCCAGTGTTTGGCCTCCCATTAGCTCCACAGTGTTTGACAAACACTTGAGTGCATCATTGAAGATGTAGTCGTTGTATTCCTTGTCTGGCTACCTTGCTTTCAAGTGAAATTCAGAGGAAGCATCTTCTGCCATGCATTGCTTGTTTTGTACCCACAGTGAGGATGGGTTTCTATGGTCACAAGTTGTGAGAAAGATGGTGAAGAGTGAGTGCAGCATTGATGGAGAACAGCTTGCATGCAAAAATTGCCAATGTTGGTCATCCTCTCGCAGCTCCATGAGGCAGCTGGCCTCTCTGACAGTGTAACCTTGGATGCCTCGGACAGTGTTGATGTCCTCAAATGAGACAGGGCCTTTCTTGTCATGCAACAACAACCATAGATAAAAGCATTCATGCTGCCAAGGATGGACATTGTACAATCTTCCAAGAGCATTGCTCCTTTTAAAAGTAGGTTTTTTATCATCATCATGAAAGACATCTTCTCCTACATGGCACTTTTGACACTTCTTGCTTGATGTGTTCCACGTGAAAAAAAAAACTCTGGCACACTTGCGTATCATAGATTTTGGACAAAAAGCTTATCTGGAGTGTGGACTGGCCCTTGTTTTTTGCCTGTAAGAAGTGCAAAGGTCAAAGAAAGATGTGAGAGTGGTCTTGGGTGGTTCTTGTGCTTTTTATCTGGCACTCTCCTCAGTGAAGTTGACATTCCGTTCTCCAGGTGAATTTGCAGTGGGATCACTGTTGGGCTGTGTTCAAGCACTCGAAATTCAAGCAACCTCCAGCAAGCTTCAGTGGTACTGGCGTATCTGGCAGTCTGATACATCTGCATCTCATCTCTTGGCTGAACACAATGGAGTCTGCAGATGGCCATGTTGCAACCCTTGTTGACATTTTTAGCACATCCCTGATTGACTGAATACTGCTGCATAGCTTCACATTGAGGTGGGAGTTAAATCTCCATGTCAGATATGGATTGTAAGGCACACGTGATCGATTGGCAATAAGGGGGTAGGTGTTCCTTTGAACATTTTCTCAGCTTCTTGGCTTCTATCTCGTGCTTTGTTACTCTAATTGAGTCTACTTATATTGATTTAGTCGAAATAGATGAATTTATTCTCCATAGATTGATGTGGGTGAGGGGGTGTGGGGAGTGTGGAGAGGGAGGGGCGAGGGGTCTTGGGCATTGTTTAATAAGCAGGTCATAGGGCAAAACCTTCCTGTGGAGAGTGAAAACTCTTGATACCAAGTTTGTGCACCATGTGTCAAAGGATGTGACTGGCAAATCAGAAGAAACACCCTCAGTTAGGGGGTAATGTGGGTGGGGGTGTGGGTTGGAGAAGCTGCTCTCCTGGAAGAGTGGACACACTTCATGCCAAGCATGAGTGAGCTCCATGGGTGAAAGGGTATACCCGGTATATGTAATGGAAGCCAACACTCATAGGGAGGGGGTGGAATGGGGGGTGCGTGGGGAGGAGGTGTTGGGGGGAGGTTTGTGGTGCAAAACTGCCCTGGAGTGAACAGCCTTCATGGCAAGTTTGAGGCCCGTGGGTAAAAAGGTGTGGCTGGCAAATCGTAAGAAAAACACCCACACACACCCACACACACGGCTCAAATATGTATATGTAGATATACATATTTGTGCCGGGTGTGTGTGTGTGTATGTGTGTGTGTGTCCATATATAATGGGGAATGACCTAAGGATTAAGCACAAGAAAATTCATGATTCTAGCTTCAAGGGTTAATGCTGCAGATTGTTTTTTTCGTTAAAATAACCCCACATTTAGAGGTTTTTCGGCCGTTGCTAGGCAACGGAGGGGTCCATAGCAACGGTTCTTTCTCACACATAACTAGGACATACCATGAACCTACCATACCAGTTTCATGTATATCTGACTCATAGTCTCTGAAATATAACGAACTTCGTTTTTTTATTGTTTTCGACCAGGGTTCATTCAAAGTCTATCTTGTCCGACAGTTTTCATAGGATCCGGCTGGAAATTTTTGACAATATGGCTGAATGTACTGCCCACAGTCGCACGTGGCCCGATTTTTGAAAAAATATTTTTTTATGATTTTTCAAAATTTTCAAAGTCCCGTTGCTAGGCAACGGTGGTGTCCATAGCAACGGTTCTCGTTTGCACACAACTAGGTCATGGTATGAACCTACCAATCAAGTTTCATCGAAATCGCCATTGTATTAACTCAAATCGCCATTTTAAATACTGATAATAAGGGGAGAAAAAA
Organism: Eptatretus burgeri; assembly: GCF_056783735.1. Taxonomy (NCBI): domain Eukaryota; kingdom Metazoa; phylum Chordata; class Myxini; order Myxiniformes; family Myxinidae; genus Eptatretus; species Eptatretus burgeri. The sequence continues at coordinate 90,596,708 of NC_140961.1, forward strand.
AATCTCAAAAAAAAATTTTTTGAGATTTTTTTTTCGACTGGATCGACTACCCAACATATCGATGGAAATACTCATAAGAGTGGACTAGATCGACTACCCAATATATATATATATATATATATATATATATATATATATATATATATATATATATATATATATATATATATATATATATATATATATATACAGGTTAGCCCGAAAGTTACTTTACCCCTGATAAATTGCTCGCACTTCCCTCCGTCCCTCCCCCTCTGCCCTCGCCCGCTCTGGTATGCGGAAACACTAACTCAGAAGAATGATGGAGGACATACAGATACAATGACAACTTAATTATTGTAAGTACTGCACAATAAAACCTGTATATTGAAAGAGTTCAAGAACAATAGGGGTAAAGTGACTTTTAGACCACCCTGTATGTATATATATATAACTATATATATATATATATATATATATATATATATATATATATATATATATATATATATATATATATATATATATATATATATATATAACTATATATATATATATATATATATATATATATATATATATATAACTATATATATATATATATATATATATATATATATATATAACTATATATATATATATATATATATATATATGTATACATATATATATATACATATATATATATATATATATAGTTGCGAATTCGCGCCCGCCGGCGTGCGATCGGCCATGTAACTCGAATCGCGGCACGTCGCCCACATGACGGAAAATTCTGTCGTGACCCTCTCGGACTAACGCCGGGAGCTAGTCACGGGTGGGCCTTTCGGCCTCACCACAATCGTGCCAATCGGCCCCCGCGTGGGATAGGGTTGTTCGCCAAATTCGACCTACGTAAGTACCCACGCGGAGGGTAGACCGGGCGATCGCACCTCGCTGCAGGTCGACTCCGGACACGGGCCACTTAAGCGACCCGTTCTGTACTATCGGGATAACCATGCGGTGTTATCGTCGGCCTCGACGGTTCCGATTAATAATCGGGCATATTAAGCCCACTACCAACCCTTTACGTGAAGCAAGATGGAGATTCAATTAAAGAAAAGACGAAGCGAAACGGGAAAAACAGTTCAACATAATACACATTTATTCCGCGGCACACGGAGAGCACACATATACAATTACAACAATTATGCACAAAAAGCAGATGTAACAAAAGAAACACAACAATGCAGATCTACTACCGACTACGCGAGCACGCGGCAACACTTACACAATTTTACTTTACAGACGGCACCAACAACACATTTACTCAAAAGCAAAAGAAAAGGGCCACGCTCAAAGACAAGGGGACAGACGGGGCCTGTGGGCCGCGAGACCGGGTGGATCCTACCCGTGTCTTGTGATGAGCCGCAAATGTGGCGGCGTGGCAATGCCCCGACTCCGCGCTCCTTCGCGGGTTTCGTTGGCGCTGCTTGGAGTGGGCTGGGAACGGGGCCCCCTTTTCGCATTATCTCAGCATGGGGGGAAAAAAGGGGGGGTTTTTTGATGCTCTGAGGAAAGAGGATAGCTGGCTTGCTTGGGTCCCGCGACGAGCGACTCCACTGCGAGCTCGTCGCCGACCGCCGTCTTCCTTGCCTCGGACCTGAGCTATCCGGTCCCCTCCGCAATTCTCCTCAGCCGACTGCAGCAAATCACCTCAACCGTGCTCCAGGCTCCAGGCTTCCTCTCTCTGCAGCTCCCCGACAGACTCCGAACCCCGACAGACTCTGACCTCCGACAGACTGACTCTCCTCCAGACCCGACTTGACTGCCCAAATTCGCCCTGCGCTCGGCGCTTTATAGTCCGGCAGGAGAACCCATATGCAAATTTCTGGATCAGAACGAGCTCGGGGGTGGAGCCACGCTCGCCCATTGGATGGAGAAAAAGGGGCGTGAGTCTCCCCTGATCCTCGAATTTGCATATATCGATTCTACACCGACGCGCCTGGAGGTGGGGCCAAACCGCCCCACGCTTGCTGATTGGACGGATCAGAAGTGGGCGTGTATCATTCCTGATCCGACTTCTCCTCGGAAAGGCCGCACTTTGCACCTGCGGCTCGGCGCGCGTCCCGCACGAGGCCAGGACAGCCTGACGCTCGGTGCCCACAAGCGGTGCGGGAATGGCCTCAGAAGGAGAGGCGAAGGTGGTGGAGGGTTTAAAGTGGTGGTCCATGGCCATGGCGACGTTTGGAATGGCGGTGATGCGATGTTTGCGGGAGCGAGTTGTGAAGGTAAAGGTCGTGGCTGTTGGCGTTGTTGTTGTTGTTGTTGTTGTTGTTGTGAAGCGGCGTTGCCGTTGGTGGTTGTTGTGTGATGGCGGTTGAGACGTGGTTGGTTCAAAATAAAGATAGAACAGAAAAACGGCTATCTCAAAGGGTCGCAGCCCGAATGAATCAGATTTATTCCCTCTAAACAACGGGTTTGGGGGTAACTACACATGTACTTTCAGAGATATCTCACCTACGGGACCTGAATGGTGGTTTGCGAATTTCCTCAACCGTAACAATATATAAATATATATATGTATATATATATATATATATATATATATATATATATATATATATATATATATATATATATATATATATATATATGTATATGTATATGTATATATATATATATATGTATATATATATATATATATATATATATATATATATGTATATGTATATATATATATATATATATATATGTATATGTGTGTGTCTGTGTGTGTGTGTGTGTGTGTGTGTGTGTGTGTGTGTGTGTGTGTGTGTGTGTGTGTGTGTGTGTGTGTGTGTGTGTGTGTGTGTGTGTGTGCCACTAAACATGTGTGTGAGACAATCCAATTTTGGCTAAGGTCTGGATGCAGATTCGGCCTATATCAGTGGAATACTAAACATAAAATATTCAGTCTGGTATAAATATGCGATCTGGCGACCAATAAATATGCGACCAAGTGCCAACCTCATTATAATTACAGATTTTAAATGTTTTCATCGTCTTATTGAAGTAAATGTACCATCATGCGCCTAAGATAGATGTAAAAAATCAAAAGGAAAAGGACAAGGTGATTAACACTAATGCTCTCTCAACTCCTTCATTTCACAGGGAATCTCCTCTGTTTTCCCAGTACCTGTTCAACCTCAGGGATACCCTGTTCATGGATATCCATCTGCTCCCCCTTATCCATCAAACATGCCTGGCCAGCCGAAACCATATCCCCCTGGAAACAATGCACTCAACTACCCACTAAATGTCCAACAACCTCCAGTGATCCATAACCCACCTGCAAGTGAGTGACATCAGTTTTCTGCTGAATAAATAGGAACTTATTTTGAATTCATATTGATACTCTGTGATCAGGATCCATGCAATGTAGGTATATTGGTGAGACTACCGAGCAGATTTTGAGCCTTTCAGTCACTCCACTTTAGGCCATTTATATAGCTTTTTATCATAAAATGGACTGCAGCTTACAGCTGATGCTATTGAGTACTGAAAAAATATATTCTGCTATCAAGAACGGAGCAGGTGAAAAGGTTTGATGTATTTTAATATTTAAAGAAACAGACAAACAAATATTTGTGATTCTTTGATGGTGAGTTCAAATAAAAAGATCACATGAGAAATGAATTAAATATGAATGAAGAAAATTTTTGGACAAATTACGTCTTACAAACAATTCCCTACAAAAAGCCTTTGAACAATTGTATCAATAATAAATATCAAGCCTTGGTGTGTGATGTTGTGAGCTAAGGAGTGTAGCATTATGGTTTGCTTGATGTTTCTTCAAGTTTACATTTTTATCACAGCAGCGGGCACCTCCGCCCCCTTGTTCGGAGTACTCTTGTCGACCCACTGAACTCGGTTAGCCGCTTCGTGTCTGGGTAGTTAAATAAATGTAAAATTGGCACGGATAGCACAGTGATCAATATAGTAATCACCAGCATGAGCCACGAGGTTAGGAAAGCATGTGATTAAAATGCCGCATGCAATCACCAATAATGTAATCACCACCGTGGTGGGTGCCTGGTGTTAGGTTAATGGTTAGGGTGGTGGGATTAGGATCCTCAGATCCTGAGTTCAAAATCGCACTCAGCTGTTGAATTAACGCCAGGTGGCATTTATTCAGCCTGTCATCCTTCTGAGGTCAGCAAAATGAGTGCCATCTTGCTGGTATCCTGTGTCGGAGTGACGACCAATCCAGGATTGTAACCAATAGTCAAGGCGACTGCTTCGGCAGCACCAACATTCTGCATAGAGTATTGTCCCAATGGATGGATGGACTGTGTTAGGTGAGGAAATATGAGACGAAGAAAGCATGTGATTTTCCGCACCATCTCGATGGACCATTGTTTGCTGATGTGGATAGATGCAATAAGAGTAGACACAAATAACAATGCCGCAGAAAACAGTCACACTTAATTGGTCAGTACCATGACCAATCGACGAGTGAAGGGAAAAACGGGCACACCCAATTGGTCAGTGTTACGACCATTCGACAAATGAATATTGCTGACATAGCTACAGCCACACAACCTCTATTTATTAAAGTAGATGATAGCAGCTTTGCTGGTGTTGTCTTAGTGTGCAAATTTGATGTATTTTTCTCCTTATCTCATCTGTCTGACTCGTGTACTCGGTTGTCATGATCTTTTTCCATCCAATCCCATTTGGCAAATATAATTTGTGAATCCATTGGCCTGGATGTTTGGTTGGAAATCTTCTCAAGGCATCTTTGGAGGTGGTAGAAAGGGTTGGGAGCTGTTTCTTAGAATAGAGGCAGGGGGTTCCACAAAATTACACAAGTTTCTGGCCTCACATCAAAGAAATGCTGAGCAACTGTGAAGAAAGGTACAAGCAGAGCAGTGATCTGAATTGATCTTTCTCTTCATTATTGTTGTGGTTCATTTTCATTCCACCTTGTCAACCTGGCATTCACAGCAAAACAGCATAAGCTGGATATTTCTGCAGCTGCTGCTTTTTGTTGAATGGTTTAGTGCTGGCAGTGTTTGAGTACAGAAAGATTGTGCATCCTTTTAGCCCTTGTGCAGCCAAGTACTGTTTTGTGTTTTTCCCCATTCTTCCATGATCCCATGTGGTAAATGGGGAGACTGATTTTCTTCATACTTCGTCATGTAATTCTGCCTGCTGCTCAATTGGTAAGCCCCTGGTAAAAACACCATGATAGTAAAAAAAGGGAAGGAAAAAAAGGAAGCCTTTTATTCTTGCATTGGTTGAAAGAGCTCAAAAACGGGAGGTCCTACAAGGAATGTCTTGAGTAGTTGTATGCACCGAGGGCTTAAAGAAAAGAAGAGAATAAATTAGTTCAAAAACTTGATGCTTAATTCATATTATTTGATTCGGTAAACTTACCATTGATTACATGAAGATCCTTTTAAGCTTCAAAATTAAATACAGGCTGTCCACAAAGTCTTGTTCCAGTTTTAAAATATATTTACAACCAAACCAAAAGAGATACAATGATGCGGGTTTTTTTGCATTTTATCACATAATTCATCAAGTTTATTGTATTTGTCAGCACACGTCAACATGTGCACCTCTAGTGGCACATAGCACATCCAAGCGAGAATCCACTTCAATCGACGTGTTGGTCAACATCCCTCATCACACTGCTGATGCAATTGGTTATCCTGGTGTGTGTGTGTATGTATATATCTTCTTCTTCTTCTCCTTTCGGCTGCTCCCGTTAGGGGTCGCCACAGCGGATCATCCGATCCGCATAGTGATTTGGCACATGTTTTACGCCGGATGCCCTTCCTGACGCAACCCTGGTCGCCTCTTACGACACAGGGATATGGTACACCTATTTAACCGGGGTATACACCAGCCCAGTACACTGGTACTCATTTCGCCGACCTCGGAAGGATGACAGGCTGAGTCAACCCCCTGGTGTATTAATTCAGTGGCCCAACGGGGCTTGAACTCAGGACCTTTTGGATCCCAAGCCGCTGCCCTAACCACTGCGCCAACACACCAGGCTGTGTGTATGTATATATATATATATATATATATATATATATATATATATATATATATATATATATATATATATATATATATATATATATATATATATATATATATATATATATATATATATATATATATATATGTCCATATATATATTTTTATAATTATACAAATTGGGCTGGTGCTCCTGCCTCTCACCTTTCTCGGCTTCACGCTGCGGAAACCAAGGCATTTAGGATCATTGGTCTCTCCCGCGATGAGGCTGAGTCTTTGGGCCTCTCGCTCTCTCACCACAGGCAGGTGGCCTTTCTGTCTTTTACCATCTCCTCTGTCTGCGGTAACCATTTACCGGTATCATCCCCCACCCCCCTGCTCTTTCTGCGATATGTCCCGCCCCCCATATTTCCGCAGGACGCTCAAGGTCCGCCAGCAATCCCCTTCTAGTAAAATTACCAAAATCACGAATCACTGCTCACCTTCACTCTTTTATTCCTCTTTTTCCCGCCTTTCGAACAAACTCCCACACTCTCTTCAATCCCATTCTTCCCTCCAGGCCTTCAAAACAGCCGTTCACCACCACCTCTTATCATCCCCCATCCAAAACCTCGATCTTTTCTACCCCCTTTAATCCACCCCAAACATACCTCCTTCAAATTCACTGCTTTCATTCCTGAAAGTCCCTGTAATGTCCATCTTGTGTACCCCATGTTCCCTGCCCCATCCTCTCCCTTCCACAGATCTCCTAATGTCTTTGTTCCCCACTGTTTTGTCCTTCACTCTCCCGCCCCTCTTGTCTCATGCCCCCCTTGCTGTGCATTGTGTGTTAGCTCTCACACAAGCCTTGAAAATGTATCCAACCCCCCCCCAAAAAAAAAACCTTCTGAGTCATGAATGACAGTGGAATCAATGTCGGAATCTGAGTACAAAATACACTGTTTCTCGATGTACAGCCGCCATTCGGATCAATATGGCTCCAAGGTGTGACATTACTGGTGAAATTAAAAATCGACACTCGAGGGCTTTTTTCGACACTGATTGACCAAAAAAATTCAATTTTTTTTTCCATTCAAATTTGACTGTGACTAATGATTTTTCAATAGTTTTCAGAAGAAAAAAAATATTGCTTTTGGGTTCCCCTTTCATCAGGTTATCTTGGCTGATATATATATATATATATATATATATATATATATATATATATATATATATATATATATATATATATATATATATATATATATATATATATATATATATATAAATTGCAGAAGATTTCTTATACTATGTAGTGGGAAACTACCAACACATCCCTCGTGGATTTTGAAACCTGGTGTGCCAAAATAAAGAAGAATTGGGCTCAGATTAAATACTAGTGCCTGATGGTGGAGTTTCAATTACTCATCTTTCTGTTCATTTAGTCTTACGAACATCGGCCTTTGCTATGTTTAATGTTTCACTGACGCAGTTAGTGCATTGGTTGTGTGCCTTTGACCACAATAACTACACACACTAGTTATCTGCCCACATCCAATATATGAAGTGATTGTGAGAAAACCATTCAATCATCGCTTGAGAGTTCAAGGCTGGCAAGTTCACCATTAAGAAAACTGGTTGACTATTTTCTGTGATTGCTATCGACCATGCTCAGGAGCAAAACCACGCTCACATCAAAGGTGAGGTGCCATCTGAAAATCCCAATGCTTTTCACAGGTGGATGCTGTCAGGTCCTGGGCTCATCAGAGTAATTGGTGAATTTCAGGAATCGTACACATCTGAGTTAAATGATGATGCATGTCACCATGAACAGCAAAGAGTTGTCCGAAAGCATTTTACTGAGCAGGCGATGAGATTATTGTCATCGAAGATGAACTGCACAATCCCTTTCTTGAATAAGGTGATGGTCTAATTTCTGTCGACACAAAACAAATGGCTGATCCATCCGTTCTGAAGACAGGAGAGGGAATCAAAGTATCGGGCAAGAACAGTAGGAGACTTTTGTCGAGGACAAGCTAGCCGAAAGGAAAAAAAACCTCTCAATGCTACTTTACTCAAGAATAATTTGCCATTGTTTCATTCCGCCAATACATCTGTAACCCGAAAGAGTAAAAGCCAACTCACTGAAGCAAAATCTGATTGTGTGCTGTTTTCAAAGCTGTACTTTGGTTGCCAAAGAGGAGGGTGTGATCTCTTACCGAATTCTTCAAGCATGAAAAGCAGGCATAACCCCCTTCAACATCGGGCAGTGGGAAACTACGTTCCCTTTCAAAGTCAGAACTTCTTGATTACTTCGACAGTTATTGCACCATTTACTGAATGCCCAGATGTAAGAGCAATTCTTCTGGATGGAGCTGCAGTTTTGTGGATGCTGAAGTCCATTGGAGTGCATACGTTTGAACAGTATGCGGTTGATATATTCAAGCTGTACTTATTGTCGAGATTCCAGATCGCTGAACAACTTGATATAAGATGGGGCTCCGAGGTGGCAGGTAACCTTAAGTCTGGAAGCAGAGAGAAACATGGAAAAGGCAAACGCAGATATGTTGTTCCATCTGCTTCAGTCCTAAAGAGTTGGAAAGACTTCCTGAGGGATGATGAAAACAAGTGAGAGTTGTTTTCTTCTCTGCCATGGTGTTGTGCTGGCTGTAATACTGACCACGGCAAAGATATCATCGTGACTGATTGAGCGCAGCTCCTCGTGTCACCATCACGTGAAGATGTAGCTTCACTTGCACCATGCTCAAACGAGGAAGCAGATGAGCAATTGTTTGTCCATGTTACTGAGGTTGCAAGTAGGGGCCATAACAAAATGCTGATATGCACAGTGTACACAGATGTAGTTGTACTTGCAATTTTGGTCATACACAAACTAGATATTGAGGAAATATGACTGGAGTTTGGCACGGGGAAACATTGAAGATATATTGTAGCTCGTGCAACATCTCAGGCTATTAGTATTGGTGTCATCATTGCAAAGAGCCTTCTATTCTTCCATGCCTTTACTGGCTACGATACAGTCCCGCCTTTTTGTGGGCATGGAAAGTTAGGTGCATGAGAGACCTGGAACAGCTTCCTAGATGTAACATCATTCTTTGAACAAATGAGTGTGACACCTTATCATCCATCTGCCATTTGCTTGAAGTCGCTGGAAAGGTCTGTAATTGTTCTGTGTGATCAAACATGTATATGTTACATAATTCAACATGGTGTGGAGGCAGCTGTTTACCAAGAAAGGGTGATCCATAGAAGGACTGCCACCATCAGATGTAGCACTTATTCTTTGTTCGTGTGCAGCTCAAGTCTGCGGAGTTGCATCATTGGCTGACGGCAAGGCTGTGCCGCTGATACAGTGTCCTCTGCTGGTTTGGGAAGGAATTTGGATTTTGACCATGGTGCTGGTTATAGCTCACGTACTCTTTGTGAAGGACATTGTGGGATGTTTTATGTGCACGAACGAATGCTGGCAAAGGGGACGACTGTTTTAACATCCATCCGAAGGAAGGCACTCACAATGATGAAACACCTTGCCTGTGAAACACTGGGATGACAGTTTGTAGCTGGGTTATGATTCTAACCAAGGCCAGACACTTGAGAGGTGAGTGTCCGTACCTCTCGAGTCCAGGCCATACTGTCAGCCCCAGAAGTAGTACTCAACCAACACATTATTTGGGCTATATATCAAGGTGGTCATATTTGACAGCAGTTGCTAAATCTGGAACCAACGTTTCCAAGACCTGAACAATGGGGATGGTGAAGTCAGATGATGGGTCATTCTCTCTGTTATGGATACACTTCCTCAGGTATCACAAAGTGCACGTGAGCTTGTCAGATGTGGTTGTCTGAAAGGATGCGCTATGAGGCATTGCAAGTGCAAATGTGCACTTGTTTTCACAGCACTTTATGAATGGTATTGAGAATGTGAACACTCCTGAATTAAACAAAATAGCGCTGGATATGACTGATATTCCAGTTGTATAATGTGCTAGCTGACATTTTACTATTGTGAACTTTTGCCACTGATACTTTTCTCATCTCCCAAAATGCAAGAAAGGACAGTCATCGAGTGCTTCATATATTATAGAACTGGTTGGTGATATCGTTTTACATTCAATGGATGAATGTGAATGGGACATAGTCTCTGTATTGTTGCTGGTACAAAACAACGGTAACCATTGTAAATTTGTATAGGATAGAATAATTATTTGATTTTTACAGATGCTATTATGACTTGCTGTGCATGAGCAATGAATGTATACTGTATAGCAATCTGTGCTGTCTCACAGTGAACCGTTTAGTATCAGATCAGCATCAGAGATATGGAAGACTGCTCCAAATGTACTCTTTTTTTTTTTTTTTGTTAGTTTGGTGAACCTGAGCTCAAGAATACAAATTCCATCTTAATCCAAAATGTTGGTATTTATACCTGAAATGCAACCCCTGCTGCACAAAAAGGAAAAATTGAAGGTGGCTCTATATCCTGAAATGTTCAACATGAAATACTCCACCTTTGTGCCAAATTTGATACTTGTGTACATCACAGCACAATTATTTGGCTTTGTCACTCCGCTATAGATCCATAAAGTTCTAACTTCGATTCGTCAAACCAGAACACACTATTTCATTATTCATTCATCCATTATTGCTGTTGCCTTGCAAATTTCAATCTTTTCACCTTATTCTGTGGTCTCAGCAGTGGTTTCTTTGCTGCAACTCTGCCATGGAGATCTGCTGCAATCAGATTCCTGTGCACAGTGCCAGATGAGATGTTACTGTTCAGGCTTGCTCATCTGCTCTCATTACATTTTCAGCTGCTGACTTGATTTTCTTCTGTCATAAGCTGAGCAATTTCAAGTTCTTGTCTTGCTTTTAGAGAGGTTCTTCTTGATCTTGCTCGCCTTTCATTGTCTCGTATCGAGTCAGTTTTTTACAGGCATTGCAAAGTGTACCTCACCCATTGTAGGAGATCTTCGGCTTTTCTGATATTTCCTTCCGAGTGTGGCCTTCTTCACAGAGTTTGGATCTTCACATGTTGTTCTGTTGAAAGTTGCTTCTTTGGCACCATTCTGAACCTACTCACAGACTTTCAAGCAAGGGAAAAAGTTGATGAAAACTATTTTCACATATTTAATAATTTGCAACTTTTGCTGTTGTTTCTTTTAATGCGCATTAATATAACTGGTGTTGATCACTCAATCATTAGCACTGCCACCGAAGGTGGAAGGAGGTTATGTTTTCACTTATGTCTGTCTGTTTGTTACTTGCAAAGTCGAAGAATTTTCAAGCATATTGGTCAGTAGATTTTGTTAGTTGGTGAAAAAAATGTTTTGCCAAGATGTTTGTCTGTAGCATCTGTCTGTTTGTCTGTCTGGATGTTTGTTTGTTTGTCACACAATTTTTGGCCATAGTTTTCAAGCAATCGTTCTGAAATTTTTTTATGTATGGAGTTGACCGGCCAAGGGCAGCAACACCTAATTTTGATGAAGATACGAATCCAGATCTGAGAATTTTAAAAGTGATTCTTCACCATTGAGAGATAGGGCCAACAACGATATATAGCACAAAATCTCAAAAGGTTATTGATGGATTCACATGAAACGTGGAGAGGTTTGGAGTGCCACTACGAAGAATTCATTTACTTTTGGGAAAGATCCGAATCCGGATCCAGATACGAGAATTATTTAATTTTTTAGTGATTCTTCACCATAGAGAGATGGGGTTAAAATGATATTGCATGATATCTCAAAAAGTTGTGTACAGACTCGGAATAATCTTGGTCGACATGTTGGGTGTGTGACAAGGACTAATTTATTCGATTTTTGTGACGATCCGCATTTGGATATGGATCCGAGAGTTTTTCCAAGTGATTCTTCACTACTGAGAAATGGGTCCAAAAACAATGTATCGCATGAGATCTCGAAAAGTTGTGGACGAGTTATAACAAAACTTGGTGGATTAGTTGGTTAGGTGACAAGAACAAGCCGATTCGATTTTGGTTAAGGCCACAGTTTTCAAGCAATCGTTATGAGGTGTGTGTGTGTGTGTGTGTGTGTGTGTGTGTGTGTGTGTGTGTGTGTGTGTGTGTGTGTGTGTGTGTGTGTGTGTGTGTGTGTGTGTGTGTGTGTGTGTGTGTGAGAGAGAGTAATTGACAGGCCAAGGACAGCAACACTTAATTTTGGTGACGATCCGAATCCGGATCCGGATCTGAGAATTTTTCAAGTGATTTTTCACCATTGAGAGATTGGGCCAAAAACTATACATTGCACAATATCTCAAAAGGTTATGCACGGATTTGGACAAAATTTGGTGGAAAGGTTGGGAGTGCCACGCAGAAGAATTCATTCAATTTTGGTGAAGATCCGAATCTGGATCCAGATACTACAATTATTTAATTTTTAAGTGATTCTTCACCATTGAGAGATGGGGCTAAAAAAGATATTGCATGACATCTCAAAACGCTGTGCACGGATTCAGATTAAACTTGGTGGACATGTTGGGTGTGTGACAACGACAAATTGATTCGATTTTTGTGAAGATCCGAATCTGGATCCGGATCCAACAGTTTTTCAAGTGATTCTTCACCACTGAGGAGATGGAGTCAAAAACGATGTATTGCATGACATCTAAAAAAGTTGTGGACAAGTAAAGACATAACGAGGTGGATGAGTTGGTTAAGTGAAAATAACAAGCCGATTCGATTTTGGTTAAGGTCCGGATTCAGATCCGACCTTTCAGTGAGATAAAAAAAAATGTACACTCTTCAGTCTGGCGGAGGTGTGTGCTCCACCGAGTGCCATGCCGTTTTGCCATGTGTCACTGTGAGTGATTTTTCATTCTGTCAGACTGTCAATCGCCTTCAGGTCACAATTCTAAACCGTTCGTCATGAAACTTTACCAAGTTGTAGAGGTAGTCTCAACTGAATAGCCCATTGATTTTGAGGTCAAAGGTCAAAGGCCATTTTGAGGTCCATTTTCTAAAATGGTAAATTTTCATCCGATTCACTTGGAATTTGAAGAGGAGTTGCATATTTGGTCATTGAATGCAACCACCAAATATTTTTGGTGGTTTGGTCAAATTTGTTTTACGGATTTTGCAACTATCGTGCTCTGCACGACGTCTTTTTCTTGTTGGGTAGTCGATCTATCTACCCTTATTGTCAGGTTTTCCATCGTTATGTCTGTCTGTGGGGTAGTCGATCTATCTACCCTTATTGTCAGGTTTTCCGTCGTGATGTCTGTCTGTCTGTCTGTCTGTCTGTTTGTCTGTCCAGGCCAGTACTCCGTTAATCGTAGGCCGATTTTGATGAAACTCTGGTGGTAGGGTCAAACAATGACCTAGTTGTGCGCGTTTGAGAACCGTTGCTATGGACCCCTCAGTTGCCGAGCAAAGGGCCTTTGAAATTTTCAAAAAAAATCTAAAAAAATAAAAATATCGAAATTCAAAAATCAAACTATGATCGTTTGTGGGCAACACATTCAGCCTTCATGACGAAAAAATTCAGCCCGCTCCAATGAAAACTGTCGGAGAAGATAGAATTTGAATGAACCCTGGTCGAAAAAAAATTAAAAACGAAGTTCGTTATATCTCAGAGACTATTGGTCAGATATACATGAAACTGGAATGCTAGGTTCAGGGTATGGCCGAGTTATGTGTGAGAAAGAACCGTTGCTATGGACGCTTTTGTTGGCTAGTAACGGCTGAAAAACGACTAAATTTGACTTGATCGACTACCCATGTCTGCCAACCGGCTTGTTATTCTGTCTGTCTGTCTGTTTATCACCTATAGGTCACAATTTTAAACCAATCTTCACGAAACTTAACCAAATGGTAGTGTTTTTAATGAAGAAGACCCTTGCTTTTGAGGTCAAAAGGTCAACATCGGCCAAAGTTTAACAACTTTGGTGATATTTCTAAAATCCTCAATTTTCATCTGATTGACTTGAAATTTGAAGAGGATTTATATTTCAGGTCACTGAATTCAACCACCAATTATTTTTGAGGTCAACATTGATCAAAAGGTCAACATAGGCCAAAGGTCAACAAATTTGTCATATTTCTAAAATCCTCAATTTTCATCTGATTGACTAGAAAGTTGAACAGGATTTTCATCGCTTATTGAATTCAACCACCATTTATTTTTGAGGTCAACATTGGTCAAAAGGTCCACAAAATCCAAAGGTCAAGAACTTTGGTGAGGTTTCTAAAACCCTCAATTTTCATCTGATTGACTTAAAATTGGAAAATGATTTATATATCAGGTCAATGAATCGAACCAGCCAATTATTTTTGAGGTCAACATTGGTCAACAATACCAAGGTAGGATTTCTAAAATCCTCAATTTTCTTCCGATTGACTTGAAATTGGAAAATGATTCATATTTCAGGACAATGAATTCAACGAGCCAATTATTTTTGAGGTCAACATCGACCAAAAGGTCAACATATTCCAAAGGTCAACAACTTATGTCGTATTTCTAAAATCCTCAATTTTCGTCCGATTGACTTGAAATTTGAAGAGGATTTATATTTCAGGTCACCGAATTCAACCACCAACTATTTTTGAGGTCAACATCAGCCAAATGGTTAACATAGGCCACATTTCTAAAATTATCAATTTTCATCCGATTGACTTAAAATTTGAATAGGAGTTGCATATTTGGTTATTGAATTCAACCACCAATTATTGTTAAGGCCAAATTTGTTTTGTGGTTTTTACAAGTATCATACTTTGCGCTACATCTTTTTCTTGTTTGTTTGTTTGTTTGCTTGTTTTCTTCTTTTCTTTCTTTCTTTTGTGTCTGGACGATATCTCGGCCATCCTTTGAGCTCGAGAGCTGAAATTTGGGAACAAAAGCAAAGATATGCTTTGGCAAAAACAATGCATTTTATTTTTTGATGAATCAATTAATTGATTAATTTCTGAATTATTATCGATTAATTACTTATTTATTTTCTTTCTCATCTGGGAAATATTTCAGGCACCTTTTGAGGGAGTAAACTAATGGTGTGTGTGTGTGTGTGTGTGTGTGTGTGTGTGTGTGTGTGTGTGTGTGAGTGTGTGCGTGTGTGTGTATAATATGAGATAAACTGTTGTGTCTGTCTGTCTCGTTCAGAGCGGCCACTTCCTGTGCTTCATTTGATGAGGTGTGCACGAAGCAAAAGCTCGACATTTACTTTTGACATTATATCAGAACAAGCCTGAATAATATCAATGCGAAATTTTATTTGGTAAGCAGGATTTTCTGCACTATTTTCAGACAAATCCAACCACCCGCTTCCCAATGTTACACCACCATTTTGTGTTGGGCAGTATAAGTAGCTCAGAGATTTGGCTATGAGTGAAACCAGGAGTGCAACACATTTAACCATTTTAAAGTCCATAAAATAATTTTAACTAATAGATTAAATGAAACTTTTACTGTCGCTGGGAACAGGCACTTTTTCTTGTTACTCTGCACACAGAAGCAAAAAGTGGGGTTAAACTATTGGCGAACATCTGTCTGTGTCCGTCCTTCATTGAATCATCAATTAATCATTTAATTGTTTATTTTTCGATGAATTAATTACTTTTCAAAAAGTTACAGATCTGAATGAAGCATCGGTGGTTTTGGTATTCTATTAGCCAATTGAATTAGAAATTCATTATTTTATCACCATTATTTATTTACTTTAATTATGCAATTAATCAATTAATCAATCAATGCGAAATTGACTTCCGGTTCCGGGTTTGGAGCGACGAGAGGTCTCCTTTGGGGCTCTCTGCTGACGTTCTCAAAGTTAAGTTTCCGGTCGTTATTTGTCCCGTTTTAACTGTTTAATTTTCTCACCTATATGTTACTGTGTGTTACTAGTTCGGTTTTGTTTCAAAAATCGTGCTATTTTGTGAGTTTTTTTTGTCGACGTTCTTACCGGGTGTTTGAGGCCTTGGCCAAGGCTTGAGGCCGACCGGTTCTCCTTGGTGTTCGATCGTTTTTTTTTCTCCCCATTACCTTCAAATTCTATCCTCCCCATTACCTTCAAATTCTATCCTTCCCATTTTCCTAACGTCCACCATTCTCCCAACTAATCTCTATTTCTTATCTCAAAAAAAACAAAAAAACAACAACAATACGCCAACCTTCTCCCGATTGTTCTTCTTCTTCTTCTTCTTCTTATCACCTCCTCTTCTTCTTCCTCGATTTTTTTCCACAACACTTCCATGACCTAATCTGTTGAAAACTCTCTCAAACAATAATAATAACAAAAACGATCTTATAATGCTTCATCTTCCTCTCTCACACATGTGGTACTCTTTACTGTTTCATAATGCACTACTCTTCTGCTATTTTAACAGACTGCTCTCATTTCGAGCTCTCCTTCATTCCTTGCCGAAAATATCCAACTGTTACAGCGTTTCTTCTATCCATTCTCTGAATTCACCTTTATTGCATCCATCAAGAATTGTGTTAAATTGCATCTCTGACCTAAAACTTTTAAAAACCACAGTTTGCCATGGATGTTCGCTTTCCATTAACCATTGTTTTTTTCCAACTTTAGTGACAACTCACCCCCCTCACCCCGCACTCTCACTCTCAAAGCAACCATCCCACTCTTCTCCCTCCAAGCCTCCCTCTCACCTCTCTCAAAAATTCCCCCTTCACCTTTCTCCCACCTTTCATCCCCCTCACTCATCCTTCTAAAAGTTAGCCCCCCTCTCATCCACCAAGCTGCCTCCCTCCACTGCCCTCTCACCTCCATCTCTTCACTCCACCTCCTCAAATCCTCAACTGCCTTCTTCCCGCTCTCTTGTCCCCCCTCTCCCCAGCACCACAGAGCCTTTTCTCCTCGTCATTCGGGCCCCTCCCCGAGCTATTCTGCAATACCCCACACTCTTTCAACAACCCTCCTTACCTCCCCCCCCCTCGTCCCTTGTCCTACCCTCACCCTCCCCCACCCCCTGCACCCAAGGCCTCCTCCCCCACTTCTTCATTAAAAGTGTGGTCCTCAAATATCCGGGGCCTTCACTCAAACATTTCAGATCTTTCCATAAAGGCTGCCAATGACAAACCAGACATAATCTGCCTAACAGAAACTTTCCTCTCCCAAGACATGTCTGACTCCCGAGTATCTCTCCCCGGTTACTCCCTTCTCCGGTTTGACAGACCTGAGCCTGGTCCGGGTGGAGGTGTTGCTCTCTTCATCAAAGACTCTATTGCTCACTCTCCATGCACTGCTCTCACTCCCCTCACCCCCAGGAATACCTCTGGCTACGGCTTCCCCTCAACTCTCACCTCATGTTTATATGTGTACTGTACCGTCCACCGAACAGTGATGACTCCATCTATACCTCACTATCCGAAAACATGGAACATCTTCCATCTTCTCATCCAAACTCTCTCTTCCTCTTATGTGGTGACTTCAATTGTCATCACGCCAGTTGGCTAGGTGTGGGTACCTCTCTCACCTGCCATGGCACCTCAGCAAAAGCATTCTGCGACTCATTGGGACTGACTCAATCGGTCAACTTGCCGACCTGGATCTCAACCAATGGAACTTCATCTCTTCAGGATCTTATTTTGACAAATTTCCCTAACAATATCTGCTGCTCTTCTCCACTCCAATCGGTTCTTCTGACCACGTCCTTGTCAAAGTGGACATCTCTCTGGCTGTTATCAGAGAACCACCTCACCGCCGTCGAGTCTGGCATTTCACTGAAGCTGACTGGCAGGGTCTACAAGCATCCATCAAACTTATAGACTGGTCTCCTATCACTACTTTCTCAAACATCAACTCATCCTGGGAATTCTTTCAAAGAAACTTGCTCTCCCTCATGCACAGATTTATTCCTCTCTCGTGTTCAGTTGTCCTACCCTTCCTCCCGCCCTTGGTTTACTGAAGCTGGTGGTGAGGTAGTTGTCCTGAAACAACTTGCCTTTGCCTCATGGAAAGCAAATCCAACTGAGGGCAATCTCAGTTCCTTCCACAAAGCTCAAAACAAGTGTGTATCTACCCTCAGGAGAGCCAGAAAACAACAACTTTCTCATCTCAAGTCTGAACTCTCAAACCTCTCTCCCTCCTCAAAATCCTGGTGGCGTCGAATCAAATCTGTTTCTGGTGTATGTTCCCCCTCCATCCCCTCCCTTACCTCAAATGGCTGCACTGCTGATACCACACGTGAAAAAGCTGAATGCTTCAACTCGGTGTTTGCAGCTAAATCTTGTGTCCTCAACCCATCACTTTCTCTAGCCACCTTACCAAGTCACACGCAACTGTCCCTGGACTCTGTGTCCTTTTCTCCTGAGAAGGTGGAGAGCTTGCTGTCAAACCTCGACTCGGATTCTGCAACCGGTCCAGGCGGCATCAGCCCACGTGACCTCAAAGCCTGCTCTTCTGCTATTGCTCACCCTCTCTCTGTTCTATTCACCCTCTCATTTGCTCAAGGTCATCTGCCATCTGCATGGAAATCTGCAAGCATCACTGCCCTGAATAAAAAAGGTGCAAAACAGATCCCTGCAACTACAGACCAATCAGCCTTCCCCCAATCATCAGCAAGGTTATGGAATCCATCATTGCTTCAGACATGAAATCCTTCCTCTTCTCCAATGCCTTGATTTCCGATCATCAATTTGGTTTCAGACCAGGTCACTCGACCCTGAATATGCTGCTTCTGCTCTCCCATCAATAGATGGAGGTTCTCAATGCCAGACAGGAAATCCGAGCCGTATCCCTGGACATATCACGTGCTTTTGACACAGTCTGGCACCCTGCCCTGCTCACCAAACTCTCTTCCTATGGTATCAAAGGCCATCTCCACTTATGGCTCGCAGACTTCCTCTCCTGTCGCAGTCAACGTGTGGCCCAAATGGAGTTCTTTCATCCCTTCTTCCTATCCACGCTGGAGTTCCTCAAGGTAGCGTTCTGGGCCCTGTTCTTTTTCTGGTTTTCATCAATGATCTCTCCGACTCTCTGGAAAATCCTCTATATCTATTTGCTGATGACTCCACCCTCTGCCGTACCATCAGTCATTCCTCAGACCGTCAAGCAGCAGCTTCTTCGCTCACTGCAGATCTGATAAAATCACAAACTGGTCCAACACGTGGAACATGTCTTTCAATCCAGACAAATCTCACACTCTCACTATGTCTCTTCGAAAGGACCGTTTAGAAACCCCCCCCCCCATCCACTTTCTCAACAATCCTCTGGAAGAAGTCCTTTCTTTCAAGCTTCTGGGTCTCACTATCTGCCATGACCTTTCCTGGGAAAGTCACATCTCCAACTTCGCCTCCAAAGCCAGTCGCCGACTGGGAATCCTCCGTCGTGCAAAGTCCTTCCTCGGCCCTCTTGAGCTCCTCACCACTTACAAAGCTTTTGTCTGTAGCCTGATGGAGTACTGCTCTCCCCTCTGGGCTGGTGCTCCTGCCTCCCACCTTTCTCGGCATCACGCTGTCGAAACCAGGGCATTTAGGATCATTGGTATCTTCTTACAATGAAGCTGAGTCTTTGGGCCTCTCACTCAATCACCGCAGGTTGGTCGGTGGTCTTTCTGTCTTCTACCGTCTCCTCTCCAGCCTTGCCCGCCCCCGCTCTCTCTGTAATTTGTCCCCACCACATTTCCACAGGGCGCTCAAGGTCCGCCAACAACCCCCTTCTAGTAAGACTACCAAAATCACGAATCGCTGCTCATCTTCACTCTTTCATTCCTCTTTTTTTTCCCGCCTTTGGAATAAACTCCCTCACTCTTTTCTTTCCCATTCTTCCCTCCAAGCTTTCAAAACAGCTGTTCACCACCACCGCTTATCATCCCCCTCCCAAATCCTCGATCTTTTCTACCTCCTGATAATCCACCCAAGCCCACTTCCTTCAATTCCCTTGCTTTCCTTCCTGAAAGTCCCTGTAATGTCCATGTTCTCTTCCCCATGTTCCCCGTCCCATCCCTCTCTCTTCCACAGATCTCCTAATGTGTCTGTTCCGCACTGTTTTGTAACTCCCACTCCCGCCCCTCTTGTCTCATGCTCCCTTGCTGTGTGTTGTGTGTTAGCTCTCATACGCGCCTCGACAAGGTATACAAAAAAAAATAAAAAAATAAAAATCAATTGTTGTACACCATTCATTCCCAATTCAATATAAATGTTCTGCATGGTGGCATTGGCGGCAACCAAAGGCGCCTGGCAATGTCGCATGCTGGAGGATATGTTATTTATTTATTTGGCATGGGGTCGTGTACTTTGAATGGACTGTACTTGTAGCTTATTATGATTTACTGTTCAAAAATGTTTGCTTTCAAAAGCTATTAACTTTCAAACGAAACCATTTTAGCTCATCTTAAACAAATTGTTCAGGTGTCGTTTTAGAATCACACAATTTTGATGAAATGAGCATTTAGTGGCTCTCAGCCTTGTTTAGGGTAAATTGAAATTTTAACAAAAACTTTTGTGATTGTCACCAACGCACCTGAAGTAGTTGGTGATGAAGCACTGTGCAGTGATGATTCTATACCAAGTTACATATAAATTGAGTGAATACTTTTTGAGAAGTAAAAATTGGGGATCCCAGAATCATAATGACCTTTGAGCTTTAAATTGACTTTTCTAATATGCAACTTTTTGATGGAAATTGCAAGGCATCAGGAGGCCTTGGTTCTCATAAGTTCTATAAAGTTTGGTTGCAATAGGACTATTACTTTTAGCATCATGGGTGATGAAGGTTGTGGTCAAGTTTCATCAAAATTGTCAGGAGGCATTGGTTCTCATAAGTTCGACAAAGTTTGGTTTCAGTAGGACTATTAGTTTTAGCATCATGGGTGATGAAGGTTGTGGTCTAGTTTCATCAAAATTGTCTGTAGTTTCAGAGAAATGAGCAAATACCGATTTTGGGTGATCAAACCTGGACCCATTTGACCATCCATACACCCCTTTCGACCCTGATTTTTAAAAAATGCTGTGAACAAACTTTGGTACATCACAGGTGAAGAAGGCTGTGGTCAAGTTTCATCAAAATAATGTGTGTAGTTTCAGAGAAGAAGATCCGAGTGTTTACATCCTGACTCACTGACTGACTGACAGACACTGCAAAATGCTAATATCTCACCAGAACAATTTGTTCCAGGTGAGCTGAACATGCAGATGATAAGCTGTCACATCCGGAAGTCACTCAAAGCTGAATTTAATTGGTCATTACGTTGTGCTGCATCGAAGATTGTCTGAGAGAGTGATTGCACAATATACAATGATGCACAATTATCGACGATAACTCATCATAAAAGTTGAACATGGATGTAATGGGGGTAGGATAATTTATTTTTCTGCATGGTCCAGTTACCCCATCCTGCACAGTGGTACTGTGAATAGGTTTCCTTGTTTCAGGACTACGTGAAGGTTTTGCCAGTTTTTCTCTTCTTATTTTTCTCTCTAACCCTTAGTATTTAGGGGCTCTCAGCCTTGTCTTGGGCGAATTTAAATTAAAAAAAAAAATTTGCGATTGTCACCAACGCACCTGAAGTAGTTGATGAGGATCGTCAACCACGACACATTCCAAAATTATCAAAAAATTGTGACCAACAAAGCCATTACCAACAATTTTGTTGCATGGCATTGGCTGGTGTGTGGTGGCCCTTGGTCATCATGTGTCTATTAATGGGACCCTCTAATCTCATCTGTCTGTTTAGGCTGAAGTGCCGTAAGGCAACGACTTTTGCAACATCTTGTTCCTAGTATTCATAAATGATCTTTCTGATTCTCTGTAAAATAATCTTTACCTCTTTGCTGATGACTCAACCCTCTGCGATGGCATCCCTCATCCCTCAGATGGGCAAGCCGCAGCCTCTTCCCGCTTTGCGGACCTTTATAAAATCCCGAGCTGGTAAAACAATTGAAATATGTCTTTCCACATTGACAAATCTCACACTTTCATTTTGTCACTCTGGAAGGGCCATCTGGTAAACCCTTCGATATACTTCCTTAACAAACCTCTGGAAGAACTTCAGTCACTCAAACTTTTAGGACTCACCATCAACTATGATATTTCTTGGGCAAACCACAGATCTATGAAAGCCTCCAAAGCTGCAATCTGACTTGACATTCTCCATCATGCAAAGTCTTTCGTTGGCACAGCTGTACTTGTATCAACTTACAAGGCATTCAAGAAATCCAGGTTTGACCTTCCCAAATAAGTATTTGCTTTGTTTTGCTTCATCCGAAGTTTAAAGAACTACTTCTCTCCCCACTCACATCCTGTTTGGCTTGACGCTAAACAAACCAAGGCCCTCAAAATCATTGGTCCCTCCCTTGATAAAGGTGAGTCTCTGGGGCTAATACTTTTACATTGCAGACAGACTGGTGGTCTCTCAGTGTTCCACAATTGCCTTTCTGGTCTTGCACCCTCTGCCATTACCATACTCTGCCACTTCAGTAATTTTCTGTTACTCCAGTAATTTTCCATGCTCTTTCTTTCTCAAGGTCCACTATTTTGTCACTCTCGGCTCAACCCTGCTGTTGGTATGTCCCAGTCCCTATTGCCGCTGTTCTTGTTGCTATTTTATGTCCTCGCTTGCTGTGTTGTAACTCCTTCACGAGCCTTGACCCTGTGTTCAAAAACAGAGATCATAAGTCAAGATGGATTTCTGACCTGAAGTGTTGGTGTCATCTCGATTTAAACCACTGGATATCATAAAATTTGAAAAGTAAAGTAATTCCATTAAAATATCCTAAAAATTTTATGTTTTGTTTTTTTCTGTTCATCATTTGATCAAAAAAATTATGATGAAACATGATTGAGATTCTTGACTTATGATGTTGTGTTTGCAGAAAACGGGGCAGCAGGGCGAAGCGTCTTGAGAAAGTGTATCATCTATTTTCTCATCCTGCTTCTTCTCGGAGGAGCCGTGGGAATCGGTCTTTGGTGGTATTGTAAGTTTAAATGCAGTTTTGCAATACAGTACAATAGTGTTGTGTTATTGGATTGTACAGTATTTGGATCAATTGACAATTTATTTTCATATTAGTTTATGAAAATATATTTTGACAGAAACTCAGTGAATGTCAACACTCGTATATCCAAATCAGAAGAAAAAAAAAAACATGAAAAACGAGAAGAGCACTTGGTAGAGCACATACCTCTGCCGCACAATGTCTGATCCAGTGAAACACATCGGGCCCAATTTTTTTCTTGGAATACAATGCTTTATATTGATTTTAGCTCCATCTCAATAGTGTAGTATCATTTTAAAAATTAAAAAAATTGCTGTCCAGATCTCGATTCAGATCTTCATGAAAATCAAATCAATTTGTCCTTGTCACACACCCAATCTGCCACCAAGTTTTATCCGAATCTGTCACAACTTTTTGAGAAATCCTGCAGACACACAAACAAACAAACAAACAGACAGAAAGGGGTGAAAACATAACCTCCTTCACCTTCGGTGGCGGAGGTAATCAGCCGTTCTGAGAGGGTTTCCTCTGCTGGGTAGTGCATTTCACAGCAAAGACTCAACCATGAGAAATAAGGAGCTTTCAAAAGACCTCGGGGATAAAGTTGTGATAGGTGAGAGATCAGGAAAATGGGTATAAATATATTTCAAAGGCCTTGAATATTAATTTGGAGCACAGTTAAGACAATCATTAACAAGCGGAAGGTATATGGTACCACCAAGACCCTGCCGAGATCAGGCTGTCATAAATATATATATATATATATATATATATATATATATATATATATATATATATATATATATATATATATATATATATATATATATATATATATATATATATATATATGATTGACAACAACCACAATCCTCAAGCCAAAGTGGCTGCATAAAGCAACCAAAGAAGACTTACACAAGGTAAGTGCTAACATTGTTCCAAACCCTTCCCAGAGTTCCTCAACAACTATATAGATGTTCACACATAGTACACACATAATCTTATTGCTATACACACCCTCAGCTACTGGACCAGTTTCATCACTTATTGGTGAATCATCAGCGACATCATAGACAGCAATGCATTCCAATGAGGCTTCCAAGCATGTACCATGTGCAAACGTCAAAAGCATGCTTTGGTCCACAGATGATTGGCGGGTTGGCATTAGGGATAGTTAACACCCTTGAGATCCAACTCAAAAGCTGGTCAATCAGCCTGGTCCAGCTGCTCAAAGTAACCGGCCCGGCAGGCCTTCACTTCGGACTCCTCTGTCAAGAGCCCTCCACCCTCCGTTCTTACTGCAGTACACCGAGGGATGGGTTTGGAGGAACACAATGCACAACTTCCTCTGAAAGCAGGTGGAGAATCACTTGACCACAGGTGATGCTCTACCGCTTCACAGATTATTCGCACATAGGCCTCCTTGTCCACCCTCAGTGCACGTACAGTTTTATGCCTCAACACCCTGAACAGCTCAGCTCTGCCATTCAGCTTGGCCCTGCGACTCTGGTCAATGGTATCCAGTGTCCCTTGAGAGATAAAATTATTCTTTGCCCCAGAGTGAGTTCCAAGACATCCACCGCCAACATCAAGGTTGGTCATGTTGAAGGCACTCGACAACTCTTCACGATTCCCCAAAGCACTCGGACCCCGCAAATTCCCATTCAATCTGTTCACAAACTCCTCAGCTATCATGTCATCCTTGAGCTTGCCTAATCCAGCCTAGGCTGGGATGGTTCCATTACCCCGCATATAAGCTGCAACTTCGGAGTTGCAACCACCAGCCTGTGGTTGGAATTGAGGAACTAAGCACTCCGGGAGACCCTACCGCTCTGGAGCATCCTCCAGTGACCATCAATAAGCATTTGGTCAATCTGCTTTGCCACACCACCAGCGTTGGAATACCAAGTCCAGCGATGAGCCTGTGGGTGCTGAAACCATGTACCAGCCTTCCTAAGTCCATGACTTCTTGCAAAGTTAAGGATCTTCGTGCTTTTCTGGTTCAAAGTTCCAGACCCACAGGGACCAACACATGTCTCATGACCATCCCTATCAGTTTCATTCGATGCATTGAAATCCCCCAAGACGAGAAGTGTATCCAGCCTGGTGCACTGATCAACCACAGACTCAAAACTGGCATTGAATGCATCCTTCACTGTGAGATCACTTACCTCAGTCAGAGCATATCCAGAGACCAGAGAAACGACACCCAAGGAGTGACAAATCCTTAGTCTCATAATACGCTCATTGACCGGTGTTACCTCAATTGCCATTGGAATCAGCTTATTGGACACAGCTACAGCAACTCCTTCAGCATAGTAACCATCAGAGCGACCAGAGCAATAGTAGGTGTAACCACATGCTATGATCTCGCCACTATCCGGTTTCCGATCCTCAGAGAGTGCTGCATTCTCAATGTTCAAACTCTTGAGCTCAGATGATAAAAGACAGGTGATCATCCTCTCTTAGTGAAAGGCCATTCCAAGCACCCATCCAAAGGAACCACCTCAGGTTAACCCCAAGGAGACCGCCATCTGGCGGATGACACCTCAGCACTACCCCAATTCACGCTACCGCAATCTGACCCGGGAAGGTTACCTTGTTGTTTTCTTCCTATCATCAAAGACTTGGGGTCCCGAAGGATTTGCCATTATCCCGTCATCTGGTGAGCTGCGATGCAGAGGGCAGCTGCACAGGAGGTAATCCCAAGGAGTGGGTTTTCAATTTTCTTTTTGGTTTTCTTGTGTTTTGCGGAGTGAAGGGTTTGACGGTGGTCGGAGTTCAAATCCTGCCAACATTCTCCTGAAAATTTTTACCCAATTGCAGGAGGACATCCGCAGACAGTTGGGTACCAGATTATGATGGGCATTGTCTCACAAGTAGCTCCTCTGCCCTTTGAGACCGGTGGAAACCCTAACATTATTTCCTGTTATCCTTTCAACACGATATCTCTCTACTTTCATCTCAAAAAACATCATTCTGATCACAAATTAATACTATACCATGAAAACAACAAAATACAATGTTACAAGCACTCATGAGGTAAATGAAGAGAAACGTCGTTCTGATGTTACATCTGGATTGGGAGTTGCTTTGTACGGATCATAACTCAAAATCATAATTGTATTGAGGAATTTATGAAAACTCCCTCGCACCTTCAGAGACTGGCTGGGACCCTAAAACATTCCACACAAGGGTTGGTGGGGCTAGCCCTAAAACTGAGGGAGTAGTTTGGGGACAGACAAATCAACAGACAGACACTCCTGATATATATATATATATATATATATATATATATATATATATATATATATATATATATATATATATATATATATATATATATTGTATCTGGTTCTGTCATCAGAGCTTCACCAAAATTGAATCATTTCTTCCTTGTCACATGTCCACATTGGCACCAAGTTTCGCCCAAATCCGTCCAAACCTTTTTGAGATATCCTGCTACATATACAGTAAACCCTCTACGATTGTGGGTTTCCACCAATCACGGGCAACCTATTGTGCTCCAATTTTATTATCACGGAATTTCATTTCGACCATCACAGTTTTTGTGCTGAGGAGTCATTATTTGCATCTGCATGTATGATTTCCTCCCATTACGAGCCTTTTCTTTATCGTAGCACCATTCATTGTAGTAATCAGACCAGCATATGGGAACGAAGCTAAATTTAAAAATGAATCGTCATCGAACAGGAAATGCCATCTGGAGATCCTGTAATACTCGAGCTACAAGATCTTGTAGACACACAACAGTTAATGATAGCACCTGAACAGAAAATTATCGACAAAATTTATCATGCCAAAAGGCAGAGAAAGGTTATGACATTGTGCGAAGAAATCGAGTTGTTAGATACGTCCGTAAGAAGTGAAAGTGTTGTTTCTGTGGGCTGACATTACTGGATCAATGGATCAACTGTGTGTAAACCTGAGTCAAACATCCATTCAAGGGTTCCCTCCGGCAAAGCGCAGACATCTCATTCCGGTGCCGTGATCATCATATTTAAAGGATGGAAAAAGAGCTTAATGTTTGGATTGAGGATCAAACAGAAAAATGCCTTTGAGTCGATCGATATACTGGAGAATCCATTGTGGATTTACTCGGACTTTGAGTGGACCAGTGTACAGGAGAAACCGTTACAAATTTACCAACGTTTTCATGAGCACCTGGGGCCAAATGCTCCAGTTCAACCATGACTCATTGGAATGATTCAAGGCAAAGGGATTTGTACAGAAGCAGGTTTTTAACACCAAAGAGACAGTATTACTTTGGAAGAGGATGGCATCTCCTACCTTCCTGTCCAAGCAGGGAAGATCTTCTCTGGATGAAGGTGGTTTAGGATTGTTTTTCCTTTCTTCTTTATGGCAATGCAACAGGCGACTTCGTCGTGCTACCGATGATCCAACAGCCATCGCAAGTACTCCATCCACATCTTTCTAACCTTCACCCTCCCCCCTATAGCAGCATCAGCATCATAATTATTATCTGTGAGCTAAGTCTTGTGTTTTCTATTTTTGGCAGAGTACATACAAACGAGTACACAATATATTTACCCTCATTCATTTCACTGTTTTGGAAAAAAATTAAAAAGGTAAAAGTCGTGTGATTTTGTTTAATTTACACCATATTTATTGTGTTTACTTGTTTATTTCAATGATAATATGATATATATATATATATATATATATATATATATATATATATATATATATATATATATATATATATATATATATATATATATACATACACATGTATAGTTTAGTGGTTTATTTCAATTGTAATGTATTTATTTCTGGTTGCCGTCGATCTTCCTCGATTTTTTTTTCGAAGTACGGCAACCGAAACCCCCTCTTCCATTGGCCACTGATTTCCACAATCAGGGTTATATCACGGCATATTCCAGTAACATAATGCAGCAGGCTAACCCCCATGATATTGGAGGGTTTACTGGATGTTGTTTTTGGCTCTATTTCTCAATGATGAAAAATCACTTTAAAAAATTATCGGATCCAGATCTGGATCTTCACCAAAATCTAATCATTTTGTTCTTGTCACATACCCAAGCTCTCCACCAAATTTTGTCTGAATACACAACTTGTTGAGATATTCTGTTCACAAACAGGCAAACAAACAAGAAAAGATACCATGCAGAGCACGATACTTGCATAATCCATAAAACAAATTTGACGTCAAAAATAATTGGTGGTTGAATTCAGTGAACAAATATGCAACTCCTCTTCAAATTTCAAGTTAATTGGATGAAAATTGACAATTTTACAAACTCGGTCCATGTTGACCTTTTGGCCTATGTTGCCTCAAAAATAATTGGTTGTTGAATTCAGTGACCTGACAGGCAAATCCTCTTCAAATTTTAGGTCAATGGGATGAAAATTGAGATTTTAAAAATACCACCTTAGTTGTTGACCTTGGGCCTATGTTGACCTTTTGGCCGATGTTGACCTCAAATATAATTTGCTGGTTGAATTCAGTGACAAGAAATATGAATCATCTTCAAATTTCAAATCAATTGGATTAAAATTGAGGATTTTAGAAATACCACCTCAGTTGTTGACCTTGGGCCTATGTTGACCTTTTGGTCTATTTGACCTCAAAAATAATTGGCTGGTTGAATTTGTTGACCGGAAATATATATCCGCTTCAAATTTCAAGTCAATCTGAGGAAAATTGAGTATTTTTGAAATCTCACCTAAGTTGTTGACCTTTGGCCTATGTTGACCTTTTGGTAGATGTTCACCACAAAAATAATTCGCTGATTGAATTCAGTGATCTGAAATATGAATCGTCTTCAAATTTCAAGTCAATCAGATGAAAGTTGAGGATTTTTGAAATCTCACCAAAGTTGTTGACTTTTGGTCAATGTTGACCTCAAAAATAATTGGCTCGTTGAATTCAGTGACCTGAAGTATAAATGCTCTTCCAGGTCAAGTCAATCAGATGAAAATTGAGGATTTTAGAAATCTCACCTAAGTTGATCTTTGGCTTATGTTGACCTTTTGACCTTCTGACCTCAAAAACAATAGGCTTCTTCCTTATGACAAACTCTATCCTGTGGTGAAGTTTCATGAAGATCGGTTGAAAATTATGACCTGTAGGAGACAAACAAGCACAGACAGACAGACAGAATCACAACATCAAATGACCAATGCACTTGAAAAATCTTCGATTTTGCAAGTAACAAATAGACACAGAGACAAAGAGACAGGGGTGGAAACATAACCTCCATCCACCTTCAGTGGCAGAGGTAAAAATGCAAAAAACTACATTGGGATGAAATTCCAAAAAATATAAAATGAAATAATAAATTCGGAAGGAATGATGCCACAATACGATACCACTATCCTTTTGTGGATCTCCCTCTCACATAGACATTGTCATATAATTGTTACAATTGCCACACAGTCAGTCACCTGTGTCAACAATATCTAAAGATGTATTGATGGCAATCTGGAGAAGGATTGTGGTTTCCTTACCTGTGCCACCGAAGGCGGACAGAAGTTGTTTTTATAAAGATGGAAAAGAGGACTGAATGAGTGGAGGTGAGGTCGTTTTACCAGAAGGGCGTTGATGGTGGACTATGTCCACCCAGCAGAAACCTGGGGAGGGATGGGAGCACAGAAAGAAAAGAGATGAGGCAGAATAAGGCAGAGTCCACTGACCTGTCTGTGATGGGAAAGTGATAGGCCCATAAACTCATTCTCAGCATGAAAGATTCTAATGATCTTGGAGGCTTTGGTTTCTATGGCATCAAGCTGAGGAAAGTGTGAGGCAGGGAAGCCAGCCCAGATGGGAGAGCAGTACTCCATCAAGCTCCGGATGAAGGTCTTGTAGGTAAATCGGAGTTCAGGCATGTCAAGGAAAGACCTTGCACAATTAGTGGGGCAACTTAGCATAACAATTGTGCCTTTTGTGAGGAAAGCACCAAATTTGGCACACTAGTAGCCTATCATATTATGAACAGATTTGGATATTTGGCCATCTCAAATTCAGCCGCTGATGGCTGTGGCAGCCATTTACCACTGCCATGGAAAATTTTGAGATTGCTCAATATCCAAATCTGTTCATAATATGTTAGGCTACTAGTGTGCCAAATTTGGTGCTTTCCTCACAAAAGGCACAATTGTTATGCTGTATTTAGCTAAGTTGCCCCACTAAATGGAGGATGCCAAGATAGCGACTGGCTTTGGAAGCCAAACTTTGAAATGTGTTTTGCCCAATAATTGTTCCTAAAATGAACTGATTCGATATTTGTTCAAAATAAATTATTTATTTGAATGCTATGTAACTTGTGCTGTTCATTATATGTAACAAATTTTTTAAGTAACATCACTGAGATTTTTTTAAATGTTTTTTTCTTTGCAGTTACACAGCGAGCCAGCCCCGAAAGTACTGAAGGGGTGGATGTATATTTGGCAAATGTACAACCAAACCAATTCTGCAATGGAATGGACGAAAACCAAGGACTGGATGAACTCGGATGTGGTCTGTCTTTCATTCAGCAGATGAGAACATTAAATGTTAAACAGCAGTACGATGCTGGTAATGATGTAAACTTTCATAAATCCACTCCATTCCAGAATACAAAAATAACTAGAATGGCACTCGGTCGAGGGCAAACCTCCGCCCCGCAATGCCTGATCCACAAGAACATATCGGGCCCAATACATTTTTGAGATATCGTGCTATGTATCGTTTTTGGCCCCATCTCTCAATGGTGAGAATCACTTTAATAATTATCAGATCTGGATCCCGATGGGATCTTCACCAAAATTGAATCAATACTTCCTTGTCACACACCCAACATGTCCACCAAGTTTTGTCCGAATCTGTCCAAAACTTTTTGAGATATCGTGCTATATATAATTTTTGGCCCCATCTCTCAAAAGTGAAGAATCGATTCAAGAATTCTAGTAGTCAGATCCGGATCCGGATATTCACCAAAATCTAATCAGTTCGTCCTTTTCACGCACCGAACCAGTCCACAAAATTTCCTCCGAATTCGTCAACAACTTTTTGAGATATCCTGCACACACACAAACAAATAATCAAACAAGCCGGTCTGCGGCGATGGGTCGCCGAGCATTGAAACTATAAGATATAGAGCAAAATGGATGTCATATAGCGGATAGGGAATCACCTTAAGATTATGCATATCAAATCTCATCCAGTTCCATCTCCTGATAACTACTCGGTACCCATTTGAAAGAAAAGTACCGAAAATGCGGTTTGAAATCGGAAATCCCCAAAGTTCGAAGGGGTGCTGTGGGTGAACGAAGATCTAAATCGAAAATCCGGCTTGATTGTTTGTGCACAATGTATTCCAGACGATTGGTGTTAATTTTCATGACCATCCGACCATAACCCTAGGAGGAGTAGCATTTGGCACGAAGGCACCTCCAGCTCTCGCATATTATCGATGTTTGCACTAATTGACCTTTGACCCCTGACCGAAGCAAATTGCTCAATATGTCCTGAAGCAAAGTTGTAGTACTAATTGAGTACCATAAACCTGCAAAGTTTCATTCGTATCGATGCACTCATCTGGTCGCTTGGGGGCCTTCAATTTTCGCCAATTTTCACACATACCCTAATTCTAGGGGGTACTGCAGGTAAAGTATTCCATATATCACAAAAACCGGAATAGATTTGATAGAGCATCACGTATAGATCATTCGTGCCAAATTTCATAACCCTACATGGGATAATGGCTCTCAGAATTGATTTCGCATGAACGGTACCGATTTTGAAGGTTTTTTGGTTGTTGCTAGGGAACCAAAGCGTCCCTAGCAACCATCACAATTTCCAAAGCACGAGGTCATAAGATGTACCTACCACCCGAGTTTGGTCAAAATCCGCCCACGTTTACTCCCAATTATGCTGATGACAAACGAACAAACATCCAAACAAGCAGACAGAATTACTGACAATAAGGGGGACCTATTTTGGCGACCCATCAAACAGACAAACACAGAAAGAGGTGAAAACATAACCTCCTTCACCTTCGGTGGCAGAGGGAATCAGCCATTCCTCGATAGTTTCCTCTGCTGGGTAGTGTATTTCACAGCAAAGACTCAATCATTAAGAAGCGGAAGATATAAGGTACCACCAAGACCCTGCCTTGATCAGGCTGTCCCTCCAAACCGGATGACAAAACAAGGAGTTGTTCGTAGAAGGCACCAAGAGGCCAATGGCAACGTTTAAAGAGCTCCATGTCTTTACGGAAAAGACTGCTCACTGTGTGCATTTCTCAATAATATTCCAAGCACTATACAAGTCTGGGCTGTATGGTAGGGTGGCAAGAAAGAATCTATAAATCAAAAAAGCCTAACTTGAGTCCCAGTTGAGGAATGCATAAATCCACTCTGGAGATTCTGAAGCCATGTGGCAAAAGTTTTTGTGGTCTGACTCAACTAAGATGGAACTTTTTGGCCGCAATTCAAAATGTTATGTTTGACGCAAACCGTACAGCACATGACCCAAAGAGCACCATCCCTACTGTGAGGTATGGTGGTGGCAGCATCATGTCATGGGGAAGTTTCTCATCAGCAGGGATTGGGGCACTTGTCATGCTACAAGGGAAAATGGATGGAGCAAAGTACAAAAAAATCCTCGGAAAACCTGCTGCCCCCTGCAAGAAAGCTGAAATCTGGACGGACGTTCAGCTTTCAGCATGATAACGACCCGAAGCACACAGCCAAAGCTTCACTGGAGTGGTTAAAAAACAAAAAGATAAATGTCCTTAAGTGGCCCAGTCAGAGCCCCAACATAAATCCAATCGAAAATCTGTGGCATGACTGGGATTGCTGTCCATCAATGCTCCCTATGCAACTTGAATGAGCTTGAACAGTTTTGTTTGGAAGAATGGGCAAATATTGCCCAATCAAGTTGTGCAAAGTTGGCAGAGAACTATCCCAACCGACGCGCAGCTGTAATTGCTGTCAAACGTGCTTCCACCAAGTATTAACTCAGGGGAGTGGACACTTGTCCAACCAAGATATTCCAGTTTTGTATGTTTTGTTAATTTTTTGATATTTGTAGAATTTATTTATCAATTGGAAGTTGTGGGTTACGATGTGTAAATAAAGGTGGAAAAAAGTCTGATTTAATGCAATTTAATTCCAGGCCATGAGGAAACAAAAGGTGAAAATTTTGAAAGCGGGTGTACACTTTCTATAGGCACTGTTTCTATCTGTGCGTATGTGTATGTATATGTATATATATGTATATATATATATGTATATATATATATATATATATATATATATATATATATATATATATATATATATATACACATTCACATATATATACATACATATACATATTCATACATATAGTTGAAAATGTCATCAAATTTGGGCAAGCATTATCCTAAACCTCCTGTTTTTCTTCATTTTTATAATTTGATAGTGCGCATCAGTGATAAGACCAAAGTGCTTCAAGTGTATAACCACAATCAGCGCACCTGGTCTACTGTTTGTGCGGACAACTGGCAGGAGGCGGATGCTTTATTGGCATGCAAGCAGTTTGGCTTTAAAAAGTAAGTCTCTCCATTTCATTTTCTTTCTCATTATTGTTTGGAAAATTACTCCATGTAATATTATTTTAGCCAGTCATTTTTCTGTCGAGTGAACTATGAAATGTTTTTATTTTTATTTTGAAGAATTAAGGTGTTATTACTCAAGCCGTGGCTGGAGGCCAAACACTGTGTTGAGCTCATCCAACGTGTGGGTTTGTCAGTTTGTCAGCAGAATCCCTCGACAACATTTCGAGCTATAATTCCTTATTTAGTTCAGAGCTTAATTCTGTGAATGTCTGGGAAGAGTTCACCTTTGAGATGACAAGGAAAAATATCAAAGGAAATTTTGTGGAAGATTGTATTTACTCATGCCACAGCCACATACCAGCTTGTGAGTGTTGCGAAATTCGCATTTGGCAATTCTCGCTGCTCATAGTGTCAAGTTATTCTGCCGACAATGAGGCAAACACACAGATGCTTTGACTCACAAATCACAGAACTTACTGAGCAGAGACAGGGAGCTCATCAAATGAGTAAGTTTGGCACAAAAAGCTCAAGAGACTCGAGTTGAGAGGGAGATGTGATTTTCACAGGTCAGGCAATCTCTATTCAGATCAACAGCCGCCATGACCAAGGAGCAGAAACAGCTGACACAAACAAGGGATAGAAAGTCAATGTCATAAGTCAGAGTAAATGAGACAATTGTGGAGCAAGACACGATCATTTTTCAAAAGGTACCATCAAAGCTATACACAAATATAAACATACACCCTATCTTAGAAATTGTCTCCCCATCCCTGTATGGTGTTTTTTTTTTATCCAAGCACTTAAGAAATATCTCGATTTGTTCTCTCAAGATCTCAAGAAATATCTCGGCTAAATTTGCCAAGCAGTTTTCGATCTTTAAACTGGAGGTAAAATGAATTGCAAAATCCAACATTCAGTTATTGATGTAAAATGCATCTCCGCCTCTGTGGCGGTGTTCAGACCTATCAAAATGGAGGAGACAATAACTGGGGAGAAACACTGAGGAGTCAGTGACTTCCTGTGGGTGGAAGGATTCTATTAACCAGATGATGTGTAGTTTATTTTCAGCAGCCTGGATTGGGAGATCCATTTTGTTGAGGCAGAGGCCTCATATGTTGGAGGTCCACAGAGTTTGGGACAGGGGAGAATTGTTAGTGTGCAAGAATGTAGAAAGTGGGTAGGGGGGAGTTTGTGAAGGGGTCGGGGAACTTGGAGAGGGGTTGGGACAAGGGGGAAGCTGAGTAAGAAATTGGTGGCGTGAAACTGGGGTGACCTGTAGAGGGGTGGCAGGGCGAACGATGAGCGGGGAGGGGGGAAGGGTGAGAGGATGCTTGGTGGGTGCAGGTCAAGGGGGAAAATTGGAGGGCATGGTGTGTGAGAAATTGGAGGAATGGTGTGTGTGTGTTTCTGGGAAGGGGCAGGGCCAGGGAGAAGCTTGGTAGAAGTGGGACGAGTCAGAAGCTGTGAGGAGGTTAGGGTGATTGAGACTTAGAAAGTGGGATCATGAGGTGGATGGATGATGAAGAGGGGGAAAAAAAGAGAAGTGGTGGGTTCAGAGGACTTGAGTGTGTAGGACATGCATGGCAAGGGGTGAGGTACTGATGTGGAGGATGTGGAGGGGTTTGGTACCATCATTGAATGTGAAGGAGAGTTGATGGTCATGTGCAGTCAACTTTTGCAGACTGGACTTCTCATGATCCCCATTTCAGATACATGAAGACAGACATCACACACGAAGTGAAATGAGGGGTCATTGAAGGCATGGGGAAAGATCATGCTGTAGGTATGGAAGGACAGTCGATGAACCAAGTGATTTTGAGTTTGACAGGTTGGGAAAAGAAACCTGTGAAGAAGAAGAGAAAGAATAAAAGGATTAGATTGAGATGAAGAAGAACATGTGGGGTGTTCCTGATGGGGAGATAGGGCAAATGAAGCATTTTAAAATGTGATTAAAAAAATTTCAAGTAAGAGGCAAATGAATTCACTTCGTAAATTCCATTGAACCTGATAAAATTAGCCACGGTAATGCTGTGCAGGGATGTTACCAGGACCGAATCATCAGCCTGAATAGTGGGGCAACTTAGCATAACAATTGTGCATTTTGTAAGGAAAGCACCAAATTTGGCACACGAGTAGCCTATCATATTAAGAACAGATTTGGATATTGGGCCATCTCAAAATTTTGATCACAGTGGTACATGGCTGCCACAGCCATCAGCGGCTGAATTTGAGATGGCTTAATATCACAAATCTGTATATAATATGATAGGAAACTAGTGTGCCAAATTTGGTGCTTTCCTCACAAAATGCACAATTGTTATGCTATATTTAGCTAAGTTTCCCCACTAGAGTGCTTAATGGTTCATACACCCGACGTATTTGAGCAGAAGTATCCTGCACATATCAGATGTAAACGACAGCATTGATTGTTGTTAGTTCAATCGGAGGAATGTTCGTTTATTAGGGAGGTATTGAGAATAGAAGGAATAAAGGATGAAGTAAGGAAGGAAATAACAGATTTAGTTCATGATTTTGTGGATTTAAATTTGTTTGTTTTTAACCCGTGGGGTCTTCCACCCCTCGGGGTCTTGGCGCCGCTCGCGTTCTCTCTTTTCTTGTGCACAGTTCATTTGAACGTCTATTTCTCCATTATTCGTGAACAGAATTCGATGAAAATTGACAGGCATATAGTAGATACATATGTGCATGCAATAACTGAACGCAAAGTGCAATTGCGGCATTTCTGGCTTAGGAACGGCCCATTTTGGCCCATTTTCTTAAAATTGTTATTTCTCGGTTATTAGTAGATGGAACCGAACCAAACTTGACAGGTATATTCTAGAGACCATTCCCCAGGCAATAACTGAGCACAAAGTGCGATTCTGGCCCTTTGGGCTGAGAAACGGCCCTTTCAGCCCATTTTCTGAAAATTATTGTTCAAAAAAAAAGTTAAATTTGCTGGGTGATGCCCAATGCACA
This sequence comes from Eptatretus burgeri, assembly GCF_056783735.1. NCBI lineage: Eukaryota > Metazoa > Chordata > Myxini > Myxiniformes > Myxinidae > Eptatretus > Eptatretus burgeri. The sequence continues at coordinate 90,633,168 of NC_140961.1, forward strand.
ATTAAATCGCAAATGAAGATATGAAACTAGCCTCACTCTTGTGAGGTGTTCTGGTTTCTTTTTATGATGCGATGAAAATCTTATCAAATTTCAAAAC
>NC_140961.1:90638264-90640764 GCF_056783735.1 Eptatretus burgeri
GGGAATGACCTGATGATTAAGCACAAGAAAATTAATGGTTCTAGCTTCAAGGGTTAATGCTGCATATTGTTTTTTCGTTTAAAATGCCCCCACATTTAGAGGTTTTTCGGCCGTTGCTAGGCAACGGAGGGGTCCATAGCAACGGTTCTTTCTCACACATAACTAGGACATACCATGAACCTACCATACCAGTTTCATGTATATCTGACTCATAGTCTCTGAGATATAACGAACTTCGTTTTTTTATTGTTTTCGACCAGGGTTCATTCAAAGTCTATCTTCTCCGACAGTTTTCATAGGATCCGGCTGGAAATTTTTGACAATATGGCTGAATGTACTGGCCACAGTAGCTCATGGCCCGATTTTTAATTTTCGAAAAAATAAATTTTTTATGATTTTTCAAACATTTCAAAGTCCCGTTGCTAGGCGACGGTGGTGTCCAAAGCAACGGTTCTCATTTGCACACAACTAGGTCATGGTATGAACCTACCAACCAAGTTTCATCAAAATCACCATTGTATTAACGGAGCACTGGACCGAGCAGACATACATACAAACAAGCCAGTAGGTGACATGGCTGCTCGCTCGAGATGGAAAGCTGGCCGACGTGACTAGCCGATATTCATGTACATGCTATCAATTAATTTAGCACAATAAATATGATTATCACAGCCCTCTTAGTTTGCGCCCAGAAACCCGCCTTGTGAAATTTCAGGCATGTTTCCAAAGAGACTCCAACAAATGGCAGCCCTGATAATTCCATTTATCTATTCGCAAAAGATTTTATTTTTTATATGATGCTGTAAGACATTCTCCTTGGGCACAAAAAAACATGTCCCTCAGAGGTCCAATTTCGGAGGTGTTGATTTTTTTTGTACAGTCCACAATAAGTGTACGATGTATGATAAAGTATTTTAGCTGTTGCTTAGCAACAGAGGTGTGCATAGCAACCATTTATTTTTGTGTACATGCTCGCCACATTGTACACATTTCACCCAAGTTTCATCAAAATTAGACTCTTTCTCTTAGAGATATTCGCAATCAACCGTTTCTGAAATGTTCTACATGTAATCGCCCAAAACCTATCTCCTCCTACAAATATTTTTTGTTAGGGCTGCAAATTGGCATGGAGGGAGCTAGATAGATTGCGCACAGAACTCTAAGCTTCGATTTTTCGATTTTTTTTGTTGATATTTTTCGATTTTTTTCTTTTGATTTTTTGCGATTTTTTTTTTTTGACCACTTTGAAGGGCCGTTGCTATGCTGTTGCTTGGGCCCAGGGTCCCATATTCGAAAGCACACGATTCCCAGAAATATTGGTCCTACCTACCAAATTTCATTGGAATCGGTTGAGTGGTTTAGCCCCAAGGCTTGACCAAATTTTCGCGGACAGACAGACAGATGGAAATGTCCAGAATAAGGGTGCTCGAAGAGCAGCCAACAGACAGACAGACAGACAAACATATCGACGGAAATACTGATAATAAGGGTATAAAAAAGAATCTCAAAAAAAAATTTTTGACTTTTTTTTCGACTAGATCGACTTCCCAACACGACAAACCAACATACTTGGTAAAAAAAAAAATTCCAAGTAACAAACAGACAGACAGGGGTGAAAACATAACGTCTGCCCACCTTTGGTGGCAGAGGTAATGAAAAGCTGAAAAGTCTTCCATCTGTAAGTATTCAACCACCTGAGTCAATACTTTGTCGAAGCGACTTTGACAGCGATTGCAGCTTGCGAGTCTTCTTGGGTATGTCTGTATCAGCTTTGCACATCTGGATTTGGGGATTTTCTCCTATTCTTTCCTGCAGATTTGCTCAAGCTCTGTCAAGTTGTATGGGGAGCATCAATGAACAGCAATCTTCAAGTCTTTCCACAGAGTATCAGTGGGATTCAAGTCTGGGTTTTGGCTGGACCACTCATTGACTTTCACATTTTTGTTCTGCATCCATTCCAGTGTTGCTTTGGTTGTCTGCTTGGGGTCATTGTCCTGTTGGAATGCAAATCTTCACTGCAGGTGAAGGTCTTTTGCACTCTGATGCATGTTCCCCTCAAAGATTTCCCTGTATTTAGCTTCATTCATTGTTCCTGCTATCCTTGCAAGTCTCCCAGTCCCAGCCACTGAAAAGCATCACCATAGCGTGATGCTGCCACCACCATGCTTCACAGTCAGGATGGTATTAGATGGGTGATGAGCTGTGCTTGTTTCCCACTGGAAATAGTGCTTTGCATTCAGGCCAAAGAGTTCAATTTTCGTCTCGTCAAACCACAGGCAAGATCTTTTGTCTCATGCTCTCAGAGTCTTTCATGTGCCTTTTTTCAAACTCCAAGGGTGCTGTCATGTCCTTTTTTTTTCTCAGGAGTAGCTTCTGTATGGCCACTCTCCCATAAATCCTTGATTTATGACATGCTGCAGAGATTGATGTCCTTCTGGCAGGTTCAACCATCTCAGCCAAGGAACTCTGTAGTTCGATATGTCTGGTTATTGGGTTCTTG
>NC_140961.1:90643264-90653264 GCF_056783735.1 Eptatretus burgeri
TCAAAACAATTCACAAACATTGGCGTTTTGCTTGTTTTCTTGCAGTTCTACATGCCCTTCTGGAAAAGCTGCAACACTAAGCTGCATCAGTAAGTATTTTGTCACCATATATCATTGGTCCCCAACCTGCGGCCCGCGGAGCCCAACCTGCGGCCCGCGAGGACTTTGAAATCAAAACACATTTCCATGTAGCAATTTTAAAGGGGTTTACACAATGCCGCTGCCGGCCACGGCCGCTTACCGCCGGGAGGAATCAAATCAATTTGATTTTACCTTCCGGCATCTTGCGGCAGTATTTAAAATTAATTACACCCCGAACGGAAATTTGTTCAGAATTACAGTGCGTGAACAATCGATCGATCGAATACATATAAAATTTATTAATTAAAAAACAATACTCCAATAAACCCCAAACGTTGTATCGATTTCTCAACACAAACGCTGTGTGACAGTATCAAGTTTCTCAATAAAATGCATCAATTTTTTTTTTGGCTCCCAACATCCTTGGGAGTAGTGAATGCGGCCCGTGGGATCAAAAGGTTGGGGACCACTGCCATATATTCACAAATACGTGGTAATCAATTGCATTAGTAGAAAGCAATTACATTGTTATGAAAATGACCTGAGAGAATGGATAATTTAATTAGATTAGTTTGCGATCTCACAGTTTGTGTTTAAATTACCTGTCTTGTTCAATTACCCCAAATTGTATCATCAGATATCAAGTCTTGAGATAGCACCTCGTCATTTACTTAATCCATCTGTGTGATTTCACAATTAAATAGTGATTTTTTTTTCTCTAATTAACACCCTTCACCTTTGAAGTGTTCACTGGTGCAGAGATGGTGTTGAATGGACTGTTCCGTGATGTGTGCAACATCACGTAGCCAGTCACATGTGCCTTGGCTGATTTGTGCACATTTTGTCCAGTAGGTTTTGAGCTTAAATTTTGTCCAGTAGGTTTGTCTGGAAATATAATGAATAACGTCCTTTGTGATGCATGAAATAGTCTCTGTGACATCACTCAGCCGTTCGCATCAATTGGTTATTTTTTGCATCTCGAGACCAATGATATTTGAAGTTCCAGCCAACTATATTAGTCGTTTGAAATTATAATGCTTTCACAATTTCTGCAATATGCTTTTAACAATGTATATGAATATTTTATTGCCTACCTATATACTGTAAATTATTCAATGCAGCAAAAGCTGACAAGAGTGCAGTCTGCCCAATAAATTTCTCTTGTCAAAAGGTGTTGACTGAGAAAGTGTTTATGTTTCATTTGAATTGGCTTACACTCTCTGACAGATTGTGGAGTTCGAGAAATGCAACAAAGAATTGTGGGAGGAAAAAATGCTAAAGAAGGAGAGTGGCCTTGGCAAGTCAGCCTACACTATAACCATAAACACATGTGTGGTGGTTCATTGGTGGCTCCCCATTGGGTTGTCACTGCAGCCCATTGCGTCGCAACGTAAGTTTATCTTTTTTCCTTCCAATCAGAATGCAACAAGCATTCAGAATTTATTTCTATGTATGAGATATTTTAAAGTTAATCTTACATTGCCTGGTGTGTAAAACACCAATCACACCAAAACTACTTGGCCAATTGCCACCAAACTTGGCACATGGACCAAGTTTGACGTCGTGATGAACGTGGGCGACTTGATTTCATCTGCAGTCGTTGGGGTTTGGGAGAACGATTCGGGAAAATGTCAACAAAAATGCTCGATGTAAATAGTGTCGCGCCACCCGGTGGTGGTGGCAGGGGGCATTGCAAGTCAGCTATGAAGATAACTTGCACTTTTACACTGCACACATCCCCAGATCGTGGGAACCCCAAAAGCCAACCTCCACTAATCAGTGGAGGTAGTGGATGGGGAGGTGGGAATCTGGAGGGAGGGAAAGGGATCATAGAATTTAGATGGGTGTTGGAGGGAGGGGAGTGGGAGGAGGGAGGGGAAGGGAAAGGGTGTGGTGGGAGACTGGAGGGAGGGGTGGGGAGGGAGGAAGCAGGGGAAGGGTGGGATGAGGAAGGGTAAGGGGCGGGAGGAGGGACCCATCCTTGCCCGGCAACGCCAAGCACCCCTGCTGGTATTTATAATGATACATGTCAGTGTTTGTCAGCATGTCAGTCAGTGTGTGTGTCTCCTCCATAACTCCAAAACCATGAAACCTAGCAGTTTTAAACTTTACAGTCATATTACGGGAACTCCAAGGCAGTGAATGAATGAAAATTGAGTGTTCTGGTTCATTAAAATGCCCCTTTTGAAAATAATTAACAGCCTTATTGAATTATTCTTTATCAAGACTCATTCTTTGTCACCTCATTGTCACTCTCTGTGGTCTGAATTCACCAATTTTTTTGGCCTGCTCAACACTTCCTTGACTTGGAAGAGCTCACAATGATTGCTTAATGACAAAGTTTTCTTTTTCACTTTCGTCACTCATATTATCAAATGCCTGTTCACCGTAGCTATGAATTGCTGGATACATTGCAATGCATATGAACTTGCGGAGACACCAGTGTTTGTGGCTTTATTTATTTCATGTCTGTTCATATGCCAAAACCTCGAGAATCTCTTAAACTAAGCCGAATTACAAAATTTAAGTTCCAGAATTGACCTTAGCAGCAGTTCTGACTGCCATAAAAAGTGTTCATTTGTCCAATATGGACATTTTTGACATTTCAGCATCTCCGGGAGTTGTGCGCTTAATGTGACGGATATGCATTGCTCATCGCTTGTCAAGCCAACTGTTCCTTATCAACCATTTTATTGGAGTGCTTGAATGAGGACTTAAGCCAGTTGGCGAGCGCTACACAAGCTGCTTCATTGTTCCATTCAAAGCTATGGCCATGCACAGAAAAAGTATTCACACTGTCACTGAATATATTGATTGACTTGAACAAAGTTGAGGCCCTACTCGCCTGCATTTGGCCCCGCGTTGTCGTGCAGTCCCTTGGATGGTGGCTCGCTCACTGAAAATGTGCATTTTATTTCGACATTTCCCCTTTTTGTATGATTTACTTTCATGATACAACTCGTCACTTCAACATTGATAGATACATTAAAAATATTAAAGTTTCGTTTTTAAAAGTTTTTTCAATCATTTTGTTTGAATGCTTGCTTGGAGCACTCTTCAATCTTCTATCTCTCCAAGCTTCCATGGCGATCTTGCCGCACGGTTCTTCGGGGGACATCTCTGGTGTTCGGAAGGCAAAATAAATTAGATGATTCCAATGAGTAAAAAAATGTTTTGAGTTGTTACAGCAGGCAAATTGTTTTAAAAATAAAAATGGAGAAAAATTTTCTTCTCCAGAACCATGTTACAGATCAAAGAGAAACTTCTCACAAATGATTGACGAGTCATGCTCAATAAAATTTGAGAATTATGACATCATAGGTCACATGGTCTGGCAGCCATCTTGGATTTACCCTCAAAACTTCAAAAACCTTCTCCAGAATGGCTAGACAGATTGAGGGGAAACTTCACAGACATGTTCCACATGGCTTGGGGATACTAGGTTGATAAAGAATAATTGATAAGTCACGTGATTTGGTGGCCATATTGGATTGAACAAAAATACTAAATAATGTATTCACTGGTACCGTTTATCTGATTAAAGCAAAATTTGCCAACTATCATCCAGTCATATAGCTTTGTACAGTGTGTAAATGATGACATCATAGATCACGTGGTGTCGCAGCCATGTTCTATAGAAAAAAGAACCTTATCCGATCAAAACAAAACTTCAAAACGTGTTCCTCCACTAAATCTTGGGCAGAGTCCAAATTTTCAATGCCGTAGTCCACGTGGTTTGGCAGCCATGTTAGGTTGAAAACCAAAAAGTAAAAAAACGTTTTCTCCAAAAACGCTGAACAGATCAATGTGAAGCATATTTCTCAACTGCAGTGAAGAACTGACGTTCAAAGAGTGCATCCATTTGCACCTTCCCACTGTAAAATACAGTAGATTGGTGTTTAAACCAAGTTCATAGCTTAAGCCAATTTTGAGTTTGGCTGTCAAAAAAGAAGAAGAAGAAGGAGCATGACAAATGGGCACTTTTGGGTCTCTCATTTTTAGCTCACCTGGACTTTAGTCTGGTGAGCTTATGCAATAGAGCAGTGTCCATAGATGAGGAATGAGTGAGTCATTGCGTCAACACTTCAGTCGTTATCGCTTGAATCAAACACAATTTTTTTCATGAAACTTGGCAACAAGCTTCATATCTGATTCCCAATGAAAGACCTTTAAGTCTCCTAAGACCCACTTTGTATTGACCAAATCAAAATTTGTGCTCATTAAAGAGGTATATGGGGGCGGGTGGGGGTTGATCCCCACCAAAATAGGCTTTTGCTATCTTCTCCGAAAATAGATGCACAATTTTGATGAAACTTGACCACAAACGTCATTCATCACCCATGATGTGCCAAAGTGTATCAACCTCATCTAAATCTGTGCTAATTAAGGGAATCTATGGGGCGTGAGGAGGGGGTGGGGGGAGGGGCGAGTTTGTTTGTCCCCATAAAATTGGTATTATCTCCTCTCTGAAACGACACACACAATATCAATGAAACTTGACCACAACCTTCATCACCTGTGATGCACCAAAGTTTGTTCTCGACATTAAAAAAAAAAAAAAACGTTGAAGGGGATGTGCAGGGGGTTTGAGTGACTGTTGCTCCTGATCCAGGTGAGCTTCAGGATGTGCGGTCCTATTTTCCAGTTCAGCGATGTTGTCCCAAAGTTTAATGAGTGTTATTGGATGGGAAATTCTCTGCAGATGAATGCTGGGGAATTAATAGGTTTATAAGTTTTATCGTGGCAGTTTTTTTTGAGGATTTACATTGTATTGAGCCAATGGAGTGTCAAGGTCATCCCTGCATATGAAGTCCACCAAATTCTTTATGTATGTATACATGTATATTCTTGCAGCGCCGGGGTCACTGGGGTACTATGACGGAGGAGATATCCCTTGTTTCTCCCAGGACTCACCGGGAATCACAGGCCATTGCACATGAATAAGTTTGTGTCATGGAGGGTCGCTAATTGACCGTGAATGCCAATAATTTAATCACATCACCCAGTGTCCTATGTCTGACGACCGTTTAACTGGAAACACGTGGTTGCCTTATCGGAGAATCGCTTCCTCAATGCGCACTTGTGTTACTTACCCTATCAGGTACAGCCAAGTGGAGCTGCCAAGTACACACCGGCTAATAATCAGATTCTTGGGGTATAGCGTCCCAGCTATAGTAATGTGTGGACCATGTTGGACCAATGGAGGAAAAGACAAAAACGAGCTGGGTACATTTAAAACGATGCAAATTAATTTTAACAAAGCGAGGAAAATTATGTAGCACAGTATTAGGTTTATATTCACAAATGTACAGCAGGGGAAAGAAAGGAATTTCTGGATGCAACAAAAGAAATGCAATATTCACAAAAGAAGACAAAGTGCAGATTTAGCCCAGTAAACTCACACAGTCGTCTCAACTTACACTATGCATGACAGGCTCCATCACACATACACACACACACACACACACACACACACACACACACACACACACACACACACATACACACACACATACGAGGAAAATTTGAGATAGCTCAGAAGGAGTCGAGGCTGTTGAGGAGTAGCGATCTCCTGGTACCTGGTGCAGTCGGTGGACCAGTGCAGCCCAATTGCTGAGGAAGGGGGAGGAGGGAGGAAAACTGAAGATGTCTGTGGTGTGGGAGTGAGAGGTGCCAATATGGTGGAGCGTGTCATGTGGCGTGGTGTAAGAGGAAAGCATGAGAGGTGCGAGTCTGGGAGGTCACTCTGAAAAGAACGGTTGTTCAGGCCTTGACCTCGCTGATTGCTCTTGTGCGTCCACAGTGGACGACACATAGATGGGTGAGAAGATGCACGAGAGAAAGACTTTAACGGAGTTATGTGAGGGACTGTAAATGTAAATAATGGCTGCTGCATGCAGCCGAAAACTTAGCGTTGATGACCCAGGGGTGGTCCTGACCCATTCTGTCAATTGCTTTCTCCACCCCGTTCTGCTCGCTTAGCTGCTCCGCTCTCTCCCTTCAGTCACACTGACTTGTGGTGAGATTTCGCTCTGACACTGGAGAGCTCTTGGGTGACTGCCTCGTGGAGCCAGGACGAAGGAAGAGCTGAGAAGAGAAGACTGTGAACCGAATTGCTCCTTTTATGGGCCCTGAGCGAGGAAGGAGCTACGACTCAGATCTAATGATGCTGGAGGCGTTTCTGAGCTCCCCCATTGGCACACAGCAGTCACCCACGCAGTATCCACACCCTGCCTGGCTTCAGTCAAAAATGGCTTCATTCGCTCTTGAACCTTGCCATGCATTGGAACTCCATTATTAAGATGGGGTGAGAGTATTCGGAGGTGCTCTCCTGCCCTGAACATGCACTGGATTCCATTTAAGTGTGGTTATTTGGGGAAATCCCAGCGCTATCCGTACATATTCGAATGAACCCCAGCGCATGCTTGCGCTTCGAGTTACATGCCAAAACACACCAATTCTCATTATTCTCATTCCTTCGGTATCCTCAGAGACTGTGGTGAACATCCAAGGGGTTGATAGCAGTTGCAGTGGTTCTAAGTGTGGTGTAGCGGGCCTGCGGGGGCAGGGCATGATGGGGAGGAGTGGTCGGCGTGATGATGTGGAGGAGTGGTCGGCGTGATCACTTGTGTGAAGGGGATATAGGAGTGCACGCCGCCTGAGGCATTGTAGTGGTTGCTGTGTTGTGGGGGCTTGTAGAGTGCATTGAGTACGTAATAAAGGGGAGTTACGGGCGACGTACGCTCACGCTCCCGCTCGTGCAACAAAGCCAGGTTCGACTGTTCCCCCGCTCGTGTCTGCCTTCGAAGCACCACTCTCACGTCACTACAATTTGGCAACGAGTCTGTTCGGATCGGCGTGTGCAGGGTGGTTGCGTTCGGATCGGCAGCGAGTAACTCAGCACACCCCGCACAGTTCGAGGTTCCGGAGGAGCGCATCGCGAGGAGCGCATCGCAGGTTCGCACGCCACGCGCGCGGGCTCCGGAGCCAGGGGTCTCGCCAGCATGGCCAGCTCGAACATGGCAGAAGGTCAGGGCACGGCGCACGGACGCGTGCCCGTCTTCGTGGGAGATGACTTCGAATAGTTTTCTGAACAATTGGGCTGCTATTTCCACGCGAATGATGTGGATGATGAAGGCAAACGCAAGTTGATCTTGCTCGCCTCGCTGTCAACGGAGCACTACCGGCTGCTGAGTGATTTGGTAGTGCCAGATAAGCCCAGTGATGATGAGCTATCATTTCAGGATATCGTGGAGATGAAGACCCACTTGGCACCAGAGAAGTCATTGCAGCTCGCTCGGTACCAGTTCGATCACCTCGCGAAGGGTGCGGAGGAGCGCGTTGCAGATTTTGTGGCATGGGTGAAGCATTCGGCCGTGGCTTGCAAATTCACGGCAGAGGAGCGTCCGGCGTGACTCAGAGATCGTTTTATTTCAGGTCTGCGAGACGCGAAGATGGTGGCAGCCATCCTGCGGGTGAGCGACGTTACATTCGACTCAGCGGTCGGGACTGCTTCGGCTGTCGAGCAGATGCTCACGGATGTCCGTGCCATCGCCGGCCAGGACGTAATGAGTAGCTCCAGCTGGGGCATGTCGGCTGATCCCGGGGTCCACGCGATGACCCAGGTGCCACAGGTCGCACGCGCGTCTGGCGGTGCGGGCCGGGGCGCGCGCCGCAGCGCGGCCGCACCAGGAGCGAGGTGGGTTTCCAGGGGTGCTGGGGGTGTGGTGGTCCGCACCTGCGATGAGTGTGCCCGTAAAAGAACACCGTGTGTTTGCATTGTCACAAGGTGGGACATTTGAAGCGTGTGTGTCAGATGGCGGGGGCCTCCGTTGGGGTCTTGGATGGCGAGGTGCGGGAGGACCCCAGTGACCTGGAGAACGGCCTGCAGCCGGGGCATAGCGATGCCGGCGGGCCGGAGCAGGAGATGCAACCAAGGTTGGGTCTGTTTTCGATTGGTCCGGAGGTGACAAGACCCATCACGGTGGAAGTCGAGGTGAATGGCGAGCCGACCGTGTTTTACATTGACACCGGAGCTGCAGTGTCGGTCATGGGCGAGCGGGCGGCTCGTAGTCTTCGCGGTGTTCGCCTGGTCAAGACGACCTTGTCGCTGTGCACGTACACCGGCGAAGCGATTGCACCGCTTGCAGTGGCCGACGTCTCGGTACTCTACCGGGGTCGAAGCGCCCTACTCTCAGTGTTTGTGATATGAGGGGAGGGGCCCGCCCTTTTGGGTCGGGTCTGGTTGGCGCACCTCGAGCTGGATCTCCAGTTCGTACCTCCAGGTGCGCCGGTGCTTCCGTCGAGACCCGAGGGCGAGGTTCTGGCGGCAGGAGCCGCATCGATGGAACGGGAGCGGCCGTTCGTTGCTTCCTGCAACGGTGATCTGCAGTTCTGGAGCAACGGGAGCCGTGCCAGCTCTCGCGCTGAGCTCTCGCTTCGGCTGCGCTCATGATGCAATGCGTGCCTGTGTCGGTCAGGCGATTTCAACGGGGAGTTGCAACGAGCCCGTCGCGTTCAAGAAGTTCGCGGATCGCGACTGTCGACGGCAAGCAGGTCATCGCAACGTCGCGACGACGGCCGGGAGACGGACACGTGATGTGGTTCATGGGTTGCTGTTCATTGCGTATTTGTTTTTCATTGCTCAAGTGATGCGGTTTAACGTTGTTGAAATAAATGCCTACAGTTCATGTGTGAGAGTAGGTTTGGCTGAGATCAATCGATGGGATTTTCGTTATAATCGATTTGATGTGGAGGCTTTGGGAGCAATTGTGGCAAATAAAGAGGTTTTATTGGCCTCCCGCTGCCACGAGCCACGGGTTGTTACTTTGTCATGTGCGGGGATTTTATCGGGAGAACGCGCTGTACGAAAAAAGGAGTTTGGAGTTGCGCCAATGATGTTCTTCTTCATTTGTGACGGGCCTGAGTTTAAAGTGTGGTTTGAATGGAGTTGCTACTGTCTAATTGCCGCGTGGATCTCAGAGATCGACTCGGAGCCGGGGTTGGTCCGCTGTTCAGCGTTACCCCCACCTCTGGTTTCGGCAAGGTCAGACGTGCCTGGCGCCTGGGGCGCAACTCTCTGTTCTCGCCCGAGGCCGTTTGGACGTGCATTGGAATCTCAACTGATTGTAGTGCGTGGGTTGTTATGGGGTATTTGTTGCATCCAGCCGACGGCGCTGTTCAGCGTCCCCACCCAAGGTCAGTCGGGTCTGGCGTTGGCGCCACGGCTTCCAGACAGCGGGCTTCCAGCCTCGGAATATTTATCTGCTTCAGGTCTGGCTGGGGGAGATGTGCCGCCTTGTCGGCCGGAGGCATTTGATGGTGCCGGGGGAGGTTTGCTCGGGAGGTCGCCACGACCTCGCCGGAGGGCATGTAAGCATGAGCTGCCTGGGGGCGCGTTTGCTGCGTCGTGCTGCTGTGCTTCTCGCCTTGCTGCTTCATATCTGTAACGCGGTCAGGGTTTTGTGGGTTCATTGTGCAACTCGTTCTTCGGAACCTGTCCGTTGCAGCTCAACTCGCTCGCATCGACACGTTATATGGTATATATATATATATATATATATATATATATATATATATATATATATATATATATATATATATATATATATATATATATATATATATATTTACCCATCCATTGGGACCATACTCTATGTAGAGCAATGTTTCTGCCCAAGTAGTCTCCTTGGCTATTGAACACAATCCTGGACGGGTCGTTACTCCAACACAGTGCACCAATATGCTGGTTCTCATTTTTGCCGACCTCGGAAGGATGACAGGCAGAGTCAACCCCACCTGGTATTAATTCTACAGCCGAGTGAGGGTTAAACTCAGGATCCTGGGACCCCAAGAGCACCACACCTCACCATGAAGCCAACACCAATCATATATTTATATATACATACTGTCATCTGTC
>NC_140961.1:90655764-90658264 GCF_056783735.1 Eptatretus burgeri
ATGAAGTGAAAAGACTGTGGAAATTGAAGAGATCTGAAATTGTTCCAGTGATCATTGAAACATTGGTAATGATGAAGAAGAACCTTGGAGATCCGAAAAAAACATCCCGAGGAATATTACTACAAACAAACAACAGTTGGAAGCTGTCTGGGGCTCAGTGACGATCCTCAAAAGAGCCCTCAGCACAAAACTTTGATGACTGAACTTCACACCTTGGTACATGATTCATGACTGACTTTACCGAAATGGAGGTGGATACTTTGAGAACTGGGAGGACTGCGCTCCATCTTCTGAAACCCGCATATGGAGATAACACCAAATAACACACAGACACACACACACACACACACACACACACACACACACACACACACACACACACACACACACACACACACACACACACACACACACGAGAAGATATATATATATATATATATATATATATATATATATATATATATATATATATATATATATATATATATATATATATATATCAAAATCGAATCCTCCAACCGTGAATGCGACATGACGCTGATGTCATGCACGTAAATTATACTAATACATCGCTTCCAGACGAGAATGGCTTCTGTGTGGTACTCAGGTATTTAATGATGGTTTATGGCCATATGTAAACGAATTCATTTCCACCAACACAGATTTTTACACTTTTTTGGGGCTTTTCAGGATGGCCCACTGCAAAATCTTTCACTTATGACCATTGCCAGTTTCACTTCAATATCAACTGAACACCCTCACTTAATGAGGTGGCAAGGCACAGATTGAGTTCAAAAACAGCAAAAGCTCCACAATCTGAGAGCGGCAAACATAGTTTGGCAAATGAATAACCACTGTTTATCATAAACACTGGTGACTGCCTTGATAATCACCGGTTAGGAGGTCGATTACTGTCATGAAAAGATAAGTCAAACAAAAATGAGTCTTCTGACCAGTCGACCCTGAATTGTCTCATCAATATTTCTGCATCGCAGTGTTTCGATGGAAATATTAACCTGATTAGACTGAATAATTTGAAAGGAAAATATATTCTCATTGTTTACTTCTTTGAATCATGGTTTACAATGCTATTTATTTGTGTTGCAGTTCACAGTTGTCAATGGCTTCAGGTTGGAACGTTTATGCTGGTCTTATCAATCTTAAGACGAAGGATTTGACGGGTTCATCCTCTGGTGTTTCATTCATTTTGTCTCATCCACTTTATCACAGAACCACAAACGACTATGATATCGCTTTAATGAGACTACAATCTGATATGCATTTTTCAGGTGAGAATTATTTTACTTTTTATTTTCCTGTATTTTATCTTTTTTCATTTATTAATTAGATTGGAGGTGCATACAGTGGCCTGTAAAAGCATTCACCCCCAACCATTAATGCCACATTTAGATGAATTCAGAATTATGTAGAAACAATTTTTCCAAATGAACTTTTTTTATTCATAACTGAAGCGATTAAATGAAAATGTTATAGTTGAAGGAGGTTACATGTCAGGAGTAGCTGCAAAAATACTTGGACAAATCAAAATTCATTGAATACAAAAGCATTCAGCCCCTTATGTAAGTACTTGAGGGAAGCACGTTTCGCAGCATTGACTGCTTTCAGTCTTCTTGGGTAGGTCTCCATCAGCGTTGAACAGTGAGATGGTGAAATCTTTGCCCATTCTTCATGTGAAAATTGTTTGAGTTCTGCCAAGTTTGATGGGGATCGTCGATGGACTGCAAACTAAACGTCTTGCCATCAGTGTTCAATTTTGTTTAAGTTAGGACTTTGACTGAGCCACTCAAGAACATGTATTTTCTTCTTATTCAGCAACTCTAATGTAGCTTGAGCTTTGTGCTGAAGCCCATTGTCCTGCTGAAATGTCAATCTGCTACCCAATTTCGGATTCATGGCTGACTCAAGCAGGTTTTCATCAATTATTCTCCTGTACTTTGCATCATCCATTGTTCCTTCTATCCTGACAATCTTGCCAATCCCTGCTGATGAAAAGCAGCCCTGTAATATGATGCTTCCACCACCATGCTTGACAGTTGGGATGGTGTTGACTGGATGATATGTCGTGTTAGGCTTGCACCAAACGTAACACTTGAAATCAGACGAGAAAGTTCAATTTTTGTCTCGTCTGACCAGAAAACTTTTCTCCACATGCCTGCAGTATCAATTAGGTATTTCTTTGTTTGTTTTTCGCAAACTTCGCAGAAGCTTCTAGATGCGTCTTTTTCAGTAATGGCTTCTTTCCTGGCACCTGTCCAAAGAGGCCAGCTTTATGAAGGGAGCGAGATATTGTTTATTGATTAACACTGACGACCATCTCTGACATAGAACCTTGCAGATCTTTCAAAGTTATTGTTGGATTTACATTGACATCCAAAACCAGTTTCCTGTTTACCTGGCTGCTGAGATTGGATGGGTGATCTAATCTGGGTAGCGTTTGGGTAGTATAACACATCTTCTACTTCTTTATGATGGGTTTCAC
>NC_140961.1:90673846-90683846 GCF_056783735.1 Eptatretus burgeri
CTTCCTCCCACCCTTCCTTTACTGAAGCTGGTGGTGAGGCAGTTGTCCTGAAACAACTTGCCTTTGCCTCATGGAAAGCAAACCCAACTGAGGGCAATCTCAGTTCCTTCCACAAAGCTCAGAACAAGTGTGTATCTACCCTCAGGAGAGCCAGAAAACAACATCTTTCTCATCTCAAGTCTGAACTCTCAAACCTCTCTCCCTCCTCAAAATCCTGGTGGCGTTTAATCAAATCTGTTTCTGGTGTATGTTCCCCCTCCATCCCCTCCCTTACCTCAAATGGCCGCACTGCTGATACCACACGTGATAAAGCTGAATGTCTAAACTCAGTGTTTACAGCTAAATCTTGTGTCCTAAACCCATAACTTTCTCTACCCACTTTACCCAGTCGCACCCAACTGTACCTGGACTCTGTATCCTTTTCCCCTGACAATGTGGAGAGCTTGCTTTCAAACCTCGAGTCAGATTCTGCAACCGGTCCAGACGGCATCAGCCCACGTGTCCTCAAAGCCTGCTCTTCTGCTCTTGCTCACCCTCTCTCTGTTCTATTCACTCTCTCATTTTGCCCAAGGTCATCTGCCATCTGCTTGGAAATCTGCTAACATCACTGCCCTGCATAAAAAAGGTGCAAAAACAGATTCCTGTAACTACAGACCAATCAGCCGTGTTCTAATCATCAGCAAGGTTATGGAATCCATCATCGCTTCAGACATGAAATCCTTCCTCTTCTCCAATGGCTTGATTTCCAATCATCAATTTGATGTCAGACCAGGTCACTCTACCCCGGATATGCTGCTTCTGCTCTCCCAACAATGGATGGAGGTCCTCAATGCCAGACAGGAAATCCGAGCCGTATCCCTGGACATATCACGTACTTTGGACACAGTCTGGCACCCTGCACTACTCACCAAACTCTCTTCCCATGGTATTCAAGGCCATCTCCACTCATGGCTCGCAGACTTCCTCTCCTGTCACAGTCAACGTGTGGCCCTAAATGGAGTTCTTTCATCCCCTCTTCCTGTCCAGGCTTGAGTTCCTCAAGGTAACATTCTGGGCCCTGTTCGTTTTCTGGTTTTCATCAATGATCTCTCTGACTCTCTGGAAAATCCTCTATTTCTCATTGCCGACGACTCTGCCGTATCATCTGTCATCCCTCAGACCGGCAAGCAGCAGCTTCTTCGCTCACTGCAGATCTGGATAAAATCACAAACTGGTCCAACACGTGGAACATGTCTTTCAATCCAGACAAATCTCACACTCTCACTATGTCTCTTCGAAAGGACCATTTAGAAACCCCCCCTCCATCCACTTTCTCAACAATCCTCTGGAAGAAGTCTTTTCTTTCAAGCTTCTGGGTCTCACTATATGCCATGACCTTTCCTGGGAAAGTCACATTTCCAACCTCGCCTCAAAAGCCAGTCGCCGACTGGGAATCCTCCGTCATGCAAAGTCCTTCCTCGGCCCTCTTGAGCTCCTGACCACTTACAAAGCTTTTGTCCGTAGCCTGATGGAGTACTGCTCTCCCCTCTGGGCTGTTGCTCCTGCCTCCCACCTTTCCGGGCTTCAGGCTGTCGAAACCAGGGCATTTAAGATCATCGGCATCTCCCGCAATGAAGCTGAGTCTTTGGGCCTCTCACTCAATCACTGCAGGTTGGTCGGTGGTCTTTCTGTCTTCTACCAACTCCTCTCCAGCCTTGCCCCCCCCCTCCAGCTCTCTCTGCGATTTGTCCCCACCACATTTCCACAGGGTGCTCAAGGTCCGCCAACAACCCCCTTCTGGTAAAACTACCAAAATCACGAATCACTGCTCATCTTCACTCTTTCATTCCTCTTTTTTCCCGCCTTTGGAATAAACTTCCTCATTGTATTCTTTCCCATTCTTCCCTCCAGGCTTTCAAAACAGCTGTTCACCACCACCTCTTATCTTCCCCCATCCAAATCCTCGATCTTTTCTACCCCCGATAATCCATCCAAGCCCACTTCCTTCAATTCCCCTGCTTTCCTTCCTGAAAGTCCCTGTAATGTCCATCTTCTCTTCGCCATGTTCCCCGTCCCATCCCCATCCCTCTCCCTTCCACAGTTCACCTAATGTGTCTGTTCCCCACTGTTTTGTCCCTTCCACTCCCGCCCCTCTTGTCTCATGCCCCCTTGCTGTGAGTTGTGTGTTAGCTCTCATACGAGCCTCGACAAGGTATACAAAAAAAAATGTCTGCACACCTCAGTAGGTGGGAGGCAATGTGAGGGTTGGGTGATGGGGCTTACAAACTTGGGAATACTGGAGGTCGATGGGTCACGAATGAGGAATTGGTATACATTTACCAATTTGCGAATACTTGGAACTCACAAAAAGAGAACTCGCAAATACAAAGGGTTTAATTTACTCGGGTCATGTGATAGTTTTTCACCGAGAACAATTGACACCAATATCTGCAACAACAATCTCTTTCTGGTCTCTCTCCTGCACCTAATGCCTGGTATCAATGGCAGGCTGTGTCTCTGATTGCTCTCACTCAGCTTTTTATTTTTTTTCAGCATTGTGAAAGAGAGCTATACAAATATTACTCGTAAATGAAGGACATGGGCAGAAAGACACAACACATATTTTTGCAGGAATAATGAGGATATCAAGATGCAATGTACAAATCTTCAACAGGAATCCAACAACCATATGATAACAACTAACCGTTTTTATATTGGAGTTAATTAGTTAACTGGAATCTCATTGTTTCCATAATATTTTTACACAATTCTTCACCTTTACATGGAGAAGTATTTAGGATTTATATCTGCTGTTGATTGTGTGGTTCGGAATAAACCCCGTTATGTCAGAGCCAGGGATTTTGTGTGCTTCTTGCAATTCCCATATGCGTGAATCCACCATTAATCACCATTAATTGACAGAGGTAAAAGCCTGTTTGGTCCATTCATCCAGTGTCAGTATGACTCGAGCTATTATTCAGTATTATTACTGTCAGCACTATTACTGTCAGTATTACTGTCAGCACTGGACGTAACAATATTATACATTAGCATTGCACATGATAAACCCTTACCTGCAATAATGTAATTCTGGACTGATCAGAAAGTTTTGTTTATTTACCTTAGCTAATATAATTTATGTTAATCTATCAAAAAGAACACACTGGTCTAAATGACTCGATGGTGACTTTACATTTGACAACAGTATGTTCCATCATTTATTGGGAATACCCGTGAGCTTATGTCTGGTCCCATTTCCTTGCAAGTTTGTTGTTGCACAAATGTGAGTCTGATTATGTCCATAACATGGGTAGGAATAAACATATGAAATAAGAGAAGAAGCATTAGATTAGTAATTTACACGATGACATCTATCCAAACCTTACACCTTTTTTTTATACAAAGTCGAGGTTTGTCAAAGAGCTGGAACACATAATGGATAATGAAGCAACAAAACAAAAGGAACGGTAGAAAGAGAAGGTAAACACCAACAGCATGGTTGAGGTACAAAATAGAGAAAGACTTTGAAGAAAACGGATGTGGGGTTGGAGTGCGGGGTATGAGAGAGACATGGGGTGGACAAGATTGATACAGAAGCAAACTCTCAGGAAGGAGAGACTGGAAATTTGGAAAGATCAAAGGTACGTTTGGTATGGGGTGAGAAGATATCGACCGGGGTAGAAAAGATCATGGTTTTGGATGTGGGATGATCTGAAATGGTGGTGATCAGCTGTCTTGAAAACCTGAAGTGAAGAATGAGATTAAAGAGAATGTAGTAGTTGGTTCCACAGGCAGGAGAAAAGACAAATGAATGAGTGGAGGTGAGGAGTGATTCTGGATTTTTTTGAATTTCAGCAGAAGGGGGGTTGCTGGTAGATTGTGTGTGCTCTGCAGAAACCTTGGGGTGGGGGGGGGGTTGCTGCGGGATGGGGGCAAAGCACGGAAAGAGAAGATGGTGCAAAACCAGGTATAAAGCTATAAGTATAAAGTTTGAATCGTGAGGTTGCATTGTCTGGTTAACTGAGTGTATGGAGACAGCTGTGGTCGTGAGTCGACTGATTTGGCTCATGACTGAGGTTGTGCACCCACTCTTTGGAGAGGTTCTGAGCTGGAAGGGTCAAAACCTTTGAAAAATGGAGCCAGCTGATGATGTAGGCAGTCAGAAAATTAGACACTCAAAAGATATACTAAATTTCTTCCTTTAGTTATGCAAGTATTTCTGGGTTTGCAATGAATATACAGTTCAGTGTAGGTGTTTGTACAATTAGTATAATTTACAACATCCATTAAATGTTTTAGCTCTCATATGAGCCTCAACAGTGTATGCAAAAAAATAAAATAAAATACAATAAAATGTTCATATAACACTTTACAAATACCCGTTCATGTTTAATAAATTATTAGAATTGTTGTATAAACATTCATTTTCTTCTTTTTCTTTCCATACAGCAAATATTCCAAATGATCTACAAATGGCTGAAGTTGAACTGATTAACAGGCAAAAGTGCAATATGTCTTACATATACAATGGAAAAATTAGTCCGAGAATGACCTGTGCTGGTTTTCTCATGGGAGGAATTGACAGTTGCCAGGTAAACCTGTGGATATAAACATTTATTGGTGTAGAATTCTCTAGAAGATGAAATGGAGATGTGTTTTGTGATCACCCAAGTTAGTATATAAATGTGAAGCTCGATAATATTCAGCACAGTTTATATTCTAATTTTTTCAATCGTACTTGCATTATTAAATTTATACTTTGTAAAATGGCAAATTAGTCTTCTTCCTGTGATTTGTAAGATCTTTATCAAATCATAATCTTCTTTGTCACTTTGAATACCACGAACATCTTACTGACTGTCAGTATGGCTTTTGCCATTCCTGGTTGACTGGTGACTTACTCTCCCTAATTACTGATCATTTTTAACAGGGCTTTAGATTTTTGTGGTGAGACCCCGTTTGTTGCTTTGGCTATTTCAAAGGCCTTTGATAAGATGTGGCATACGAGAACTACTGTGCAAGCCTTCCGTTGTATGGTGTGTTGGGTTTAATGTTGCCCATAATTTCTGCCTTCCTTTATAACCGAAAGTTGAAGCTGATCCTTGATGGTCAATCATCCCCTGTTTTGTCTGTAAATTCTGGTGTTCCTCAGGGTTCTGTTCTTGGACCTACTAATTATGGTCTTTGATTTACCACTGCTGCAGAAGTTGACTCGTTAGAAAAAAATATAAACTCGTCAAGTAACCCAGTTTATTTGTGGATTTAACCAGAGCAATAAAAATGACTTTAACAACTTCATTAATACGAACAAAACATGATCAATTGTGCTTTTATATGGCCTTTATACTTTCTTTCTATCTCATGTAAATCAAAAGATATACAAATTAAAAGTTGCACAATAACTTTATGGACACACTGTGTTTATATCCATCGACACACCAACTCATACAAACATTCTTACATGCCTACAGAGTATGACAAGGACATTAGGAAACAAGAGGATACTTGTACATGAATGATTATGAGACAACGGACAAATATACACAAAACCATATGTGGGATTTTGAAAATTTGGTCACTGCATAATGAAGTAAATGCTTCATTTGCTTTTTTGTTTTGTTTTTAACAGCAATTGCTTCTTTTTCTGCAGGGTGACAGTGGTGGCCCACTGGTGTGCAATGAAGATGGGATTTGGTACCTTACTGGTGCCACAAGTTGGGGTATCGGGTGTGCCAATAGGTACAAGCCAGGTGTTTATACCAATGTTTCGGAGTTTGTGAGTTGGATTTACCAATCAATGGAGGTATGCACATAAGTGTTCTCGTTTTTTTAAGCAAACATCATCATCTTACTAAAAATATTAAATTTTCTTATAGATTATGAGGTCATCACAACTTTTTAGTCAGTGGGAATTTATCACATTTAAAACATTACTGGAGATAGAGCTATGACCATTACCATCATTCAGGAAATCTCATTTATGCAGTTGATTTGGGTTTTTCTTTAATTCAGAAATATGCCATTAAATTGAATATTAGTATTCAAATTGTTAAAGAACACTGAGATTATCTAATTTTTTTTCTTTGGTTACACACTGCGTACAGTCGGTGCCGATAATAAGCAGCATTGATGACTGTATCGTTCAAAGGTACTGGATACATTTTGAGCTGCCTTCTCTGACTACAAATTGCCAACTTGGTTCTTCGCAGGGAAAGTGTTACATAATTGGGTATGGTGTCCTTTGAAGGTGATATGAAAGCCTACTTTCCAGTTTGCTAGCATTCTCTTTTGGATCCTAAAGAGCTCAAGGTGCTTTTTTAAAACAGTAGGCCACTGTGTGATGGCACATTGGCCAAAACCCACATTTTCGCCCTCACCTGCATCAGCAGCACAGCTGCACCTCAACAATAATGTACTTCGAAGACAGAATTGTTGATTTAATAGTTAAGATGCATCACATTAACATTCGGTAATACTCTGTATATACAGTACGACTGAATGGTGTCAAATCCAAAACAGTTTGGCCAATCAACAAATTTTCCAAACTTGCTCAGGTTACCCAGGATCATGTCAATGGCATGAAATAAATGGCCTCTTCCCACGTGGATGGGGAGACGACTTTCGGTTATCAGCTGGTCCTGTGAAATAGTGCAAGTGGTTTAACCACTGACCCCTGACA
Organism: Eptatretus burgeri; assembly: GCF_056783735.1. Classification (NCBI taxonomy): domain Eukaryota; kingdom Metazoa; phylum Chordata; class Myxini; order Myxiniformes; family Myxinidae; genus Eptatretus; species Eptatretus burgeri. The sequence continues at coordinate 90,680,505 of NC_140961.1, forward strand.
GTGAGAGGAGGGTATTCACATCGCATTTCATTCCCGGAAGGAACGGGCTTTATTCATTTTCTGAAGAAAATTATTCATTGATAAATAGATCAAACTCTTCATAGATAGATAGATAGATAGATAGATAGATAGAGAAGCAGCATTTGCAACTTATCCCAAGTTGCATCGTGTACGGAGCTGTGGTCAGCTTTCTCTACTGTTGTACTACCGAAGGGGATGAATTGCCTGTGATGGCATTTTGTTGGGGCATTTCACGATTTGGATTCGGCTATGACTGAGAACCTCACTCTCATTAACTGGAAGGAGGCACTGCGTGAGCCATGAATCAATTGTAGTCTTTCAAATGAATACAGTCCTTGTTGTTTCTGCTGTTGGCTATTTTTTATTTGAGATATTTATTGTGTTTGTATCAAGTCATACAATATATAATTCCAGAAGTCTGTTTCTTTGTGGGTTTGTTACCCCGTACACATGAAGCGAAAATCAGGATTAAGCAGTTGGTTCAATTCTGTCTGTCCATACACAAATGTCAGTTTATGATGGAGGAACAAATTGATTTCAATTGAATGCTATATTTTGAACATGAATCAGAACATGATTCGGACAACAAAGCTGGAGTTTGGCAGTACTTTTGCTCTGAATTTGACGTGATCGCACATGCGCAGAGAGGAGTGAGATTGATATTTTTCTCTGTCTGCTTGTCTGGCAATCAAACAAAATTGAAATTAATTCCAAACAGGAAATTTGGTTGTCATAAAGGACACAAACAACAAGCACAAAAAAACTTGCATAAGATATTAAATTAGGTGGTGCAAAAGAATGCATCAATGGTAGTAAACTTCCAGAATTAATTTTTTTTTTTTTACGACCCTTTTAAAATTTTTTATATTTTTGTATACCTTGTTGAGGCTCGTATGAGAGCTAACACACAACGTACATCAAGGGGGGCATGAGACAAGAGGGGTGGGAGTGGGAAGGACAAACAGTGGGGAACAGAGACATTAGGAGATCTGTGGAAAGGAGAGGGATGGGGCAGGGAACATGGGGAATACAAGATGGACATTACAGGGACTTTCAGGAAGGAAAGTAGGGAATTTGAAGGAAGTGAGTTTGGGTGGATTAATGGGGGTAGAAAAGATCAAGGATTTGGATGGGGGATGATAAGAGGTGGTGGTGAACAGCTGTTTTGAAAGCCTGGAGGGAAGAATGGGAAAGAATAGAGTGAGGGAGTTTATTCCAAAGGCGGGAAAAAAGAGGAATGAAAGAGTGAAGGTGAGCAGTGATTCGTGATTTTTGGTAGTTTTACCAGAATGGGGTTGTTGGCGGACCTTGAGCGCCCTGCGGAAATGTGGTGGGGACAAATTGTAGAGAGAGCAGGGGGCGAGGCTGGAGAGGAGACGGTATAAGACAGAAAGACCACCAAACCCACCTGCGGTGAGAGAGGGAGAAGCCCAAAGACTCAGCCTCATCGCGGGAGATGCCAATTATCTGAAATGCCTTGGTTTCTACAGTGTGAAGCCGAGAAAGGTGGGAGGCAGGAGCACCAGCCCAGAGGGGAGAGCAGTACTCCATCAGGCTGCGGACGAAAATCTTTATTTTATTTTAATTTAATTAGATACCTGAACACTGTAGAACACAAATCACCTTCTTGCCACTTCAAAAAATCTCCAGTTTTGCAGTACTTGGACATGTTAAATAAGGTGGTGTATAAGACACTGCCTCAATGGCGTTAAACTTCCAGAATTAATTCTTTATGCGGCCTTTAAAATATTTATTTTATTTCAATTTAAGTACATAATTGAACATTGCACGAGGTGAGGTGTTCTATGAACTCTCTTGTTTCATGCTGTTTTAATAAAAAATAGTTTTGAGCAAATGTGCCTGACTCCCAGATGGGAAGCATTCAAATAAACACTTTTGGTTATGACATTCCAACGTTGTAACTTAAGGCACAAGGAGAAAGAATAGGTGAGGGAAAGAATGGGAGCACGGAGAAGGGGTAGGAGGACACACATGCTGAACAAGCTGGATGCAAGCTGAAGTACAGTAAGAATGGAGTGAGAGGGTAGAAAAAATAATCAAGAGTATTGATGGGGGATGACCTGAGAAACAACCAGATTGAAGACCTGAAGGGAAGAATGACATTGAAAAGAGTAATGAAGTTGGTTCCACTGTCAAGTGAAAAGAAGAACCAATCAGTAAAAGTGAGCAGTGAGAAGGATTTTTGGGGGTTTCACAAGAGGTGGGTTAGTGGTTGTCTGGGTGAAACTTCGAGAAAGCTGTGAAGGCAAAGAGGGTGCACAGCACAGCAGAGAGGGTACAAGACCAGAAAGTAGGCAGTAGAAGACAGAAGGCCTATGACATGTCTGCATTGTGGGAGTAACAGGGGTCAATTTTTTTGGCTTCATCAAAGAAGATTTCAATGATTTTGAGGGCCTTGATATCTGCAGCATGAACATGCAAAAGGTGTGAGGCAGGGGCAGCAGCCCAAAGTGGAGTGCAATACTCCTTCAAGCTGTGAATGGAAGCCGAGTAAGTCATTCGAAGTTTGAATTTGCCTTTGGAGTCCAAATTTAATATGGGATTTTGCCAAGAGAGATTGGATGTGATGGTGAGATCTGAATGCTTCACAGAGGCTGGATTTCAAGAGGTTTATTAAAGAAATATGTGGGAGAGTTCATCAGATAGCACTTACAGCGAGACAAAGTGAGAGTGTGGGAGTTATTATGGTTGAAAGACGTATTGCAATTGTTGCATTTGCTGATTCTCCGAAGGTCAACAGAAAGAGAAGGCTGCTGTCTGCATATCAGTAGAATGAGATTTTTCATGGTGGAGTCATCAACATCAAAATGTAAAACTGATTTTCTGGACAATCAGATAGATCATTGATGAAAATGAGGAACATTTAACTTGGCCCATGTAACTGCCTTGTGTCACGCCAGCTTTGACAAGGAGAGAAGATGTGTGTGCATGGTCATGTGCTGACTATGAAAGTGCAGGAATGGAGCAGGTCATGAGAGGAGGTGACCTTGCATGCCATTGGTGGAGAGTTAAGAGAGAAAAGCAGAATGACAGACTGTGCCAAATGCTCTAGATATGTCCAGAGAGATGGCCCTGATCTCTTGTGAGAGATTGAGGACTCCATTCATTGTTAACAGAGCAGAAGCAGCATGTCCAGGGTAGACTGATTGGTCAATCTGAGATCAGGCCGTTTCAGGAAAGGAAGGATTTTATGTCAACTGTGGTGATGGATTCCATGACTTTTATAACAGGCCTGTAGTTAAGTATAGCTGTTTGTGTGCCATTTTGTGTCGTGCAATGATATTGTCTGACTTCCAACTC
>NC_140961.1:90691346-90718846 GCF_056783735.1 Eptatretus burgeri
CAATGCGAAGGTGCAAATCTGTGTTTTCTGTCAGGAATACAAAACAAATTGCTTTCGAAGTAAACAATTTTGTATCAACACCTTAAAACAAGAGATTCTTCGTCTACAGAGAGGGGATGAGGACCTCAGTGATGATAAAAACCGCCAAATCCTCTGAAAAACAAACTCTGCTTCAGGAATTAGTTCAAGATGTATCGGTGCCTTAGTCAGGCTGAGAGTCAGTGGTTTACTATCTGCATACAAATGTTGTAAGGACTTTTTTTTAAGTTTGAGAAGACAAACAAGGCGAGCCAGCAATTGCTTACTCTTCAGTGGAGTGATGGGCATATTCTGGATGACAATTCAGAAATTGTCCACTTTGTTTGAGTTTATTTTGAGAGTGTGTTTTCCCTTCTGCCAAATGATATGTCTGCAATGCAAAATATTGCAAATAATTCACTGCAGATACATGAGCATCAGCGACATTTCTTGGATGAAAACGTTAGTTTTGTTGAACTGAAAAGTGCTCTGGATGGTGTTGTTGACCATTAGGCTCCTGACTTTGATGGGTTGCCAACTGAACTTTATAAAACTTTTTGGGATATGCTTGGTCCTGCTTTGCTTTCAGTTTTTTTTATACAGTCTCCATAAGGGCTTATTACCCCTTAGGTGTCAACATGCGGTTGTTTGCCTTATCCTCAAGAAGAGGGATCTGCAACTCATACAGAAAAGGCTCCCAATATCTCTTTGTGCGGATTATCAAATATTTTCCAAAGCACTTGCTAACCGTGTAAAGACTGTTTTTAAGCACAGTGATATATCAGGATCAATCGTATTGTGTTATGCACAGATCTATGCACGATAATTTTTGTTGGGTACGAGACTTGTGGGATGTGTGTGAAATTCAACTACATTATACTTGTCTCTTTTTTATTGCTCAGGCAAAGGGATGACTCTGTTAACCATGAATATTTATTTTACATTTTAAAATTATTTGGTTTTGGGCCATCTTTAATTTATTTTGTAACTTTATTATGTAATCACATTTTTAGCTTGATTAAAGTCACTGATGTTCTCTGTCTACTTTTGCGGATTGGGAGGGGAATTTGGCAAGGTTGTCCCTTCTCTGGAATCTTGTACTCTTTGCATCGAGCCTCTTTTGATTCGTTTACGATCTTCTCTTATGGGATTTCCCGTGATTCCATCAGCAAAGCCTGTGATTGTTTCAGCTTCAGCTGATTATGTATGTGCTGCTGTTCCCAAGAACAATGATATTTCTATGTTTTTCGAGTGTCTACGTGTCTACTCTTAAGCATGTACAACACAAATTAATTGTTATAAATGTAAAGCAGTTTGGGTTGGTTGTATGCTCCCTTCTGGCCTTCCATCTCCCCCGATGAATTTGACATGGGTAAAAGAATGTGTGAAGTACCTTGGTGTCCATCTCAGTACCCCGGTTTTGTCAAAAGGAATTGGGATGGTTTGCTCCACAGAATTAACAATAAAATGAATAGAAGGAGAGGAATTTTGTCTGCTTTGTCTTTCAGAGGCCGTGCCTTGGTCATCAACAACCTCGTAGCCCCTCTGCTATGCCATAAGATGATTGTTCTGCAGCCACCTGTAACATTGGTGTCATTGATCCAAAAATGTTTACTTGACTTTTTCTGGGATGGCAAACATTGCCTTGAGCCAGAGACTATTTGCCTTCCACTGTGAGAAGGGGGTCATGGACTTGTGGACATTCTTTGTTGGCTGATGGCATTCTGTATCTCTACTGCTCATCATTTTATATTTCTGGAGGCCTTGCCATGGAAATCCGTTGTGAGCCTCATATTGAAACATGCTGGTATGCTGGGCTACAACCATGAACTCTTTTTCATGCAACTGCAACATATTGATGTCCTGTTGCTCCCTCAAATTATACCAAGGTGTCCTGTATGCCTGGCAGTTCATTTCAATAACTCAGCAAATTGAGATGTATAACAGCAAAAGGTTCCTTCAAGAACCCCTTTTCTACAATGCTCTTTTTTTATGATTGCAATAGGAGCAGCTGGTTCTCTGCAGGATATCTTGAAGGAAAACCTGGCATCATATCTTTGAGGGTGTGTAGCCCAGGTACCACTTGAAGTCCTTCATGTTTTTAGGTCTTGATGGAAAGAAAAACTGCCTTCTGGGCTTCCCTCCCATCCGCAATGGTCAGCGATGTATATTTCACCAATTGTTCAAAGGACTTGTGATATTGCCTCGAGACTCACCCATATGGTGCTGCCTTCCAATGTTTTACTACATCGGTTTAGCGAAACTAATACAGAGGCATGTCCTTTTTCGATGTTCTCTGAAGATCTTTTTCATGCATATGTAGATTGTGCAAGACTCATGTCTCTCTTTGAGTTATTATCACCACTGTTACCTCAGATGAACTTTTCTTTCCCCATGCGTTTTTTTTTTTTAATCTGGATCCGGATCTGACAATTTTTTAAGTGATTCTTCACCATTGAGAGAAAGGATCAAAAATGATATTTTGAATGTTTTTTCAAAAATGTATTGGGCCCGATATGTTCTCATGGATCAGGCGTTGTGTGGCGGAGGTATGCCATCTACCGAGTGCCCTTCTAGTATTCCTCATGTTTCTCAAGCTTAATTTTGAGGTTGTCACTCTGGTAGTTGGGGTTTGGGAAGTATGTGAGCTGTAAGCTGCTGATATATATATATATATATATATATATATATATATATATATATATATATATATATATATATATATATATATATATATATATATATATATATATATATATATATATATATATATATATATATATATATATATATATATATATATATATATATATATATATATATATATATATATATATATATATATATATATCTTGCATAGATCCATCAGTTTTATCATTTTCTTGTTGTTATTGTTGTTGGTAATCGATTTTTGAAATGTGCACCCATTGGTCGAACATCTGCCGGACGTGCCTCATATCTTAGACCCACATTTGTCACTTGACTCTACCCAACACGTGCCATGACAAAATATTATGACCGCTATCTTGGGCCTAAGATATTAGGCCTGTAGGCCTCTGCTGATTAAATACTGCCCGGGTTTGTTGTATCAGATTTCAATTGGCTTTGTTGTGATTGACTGTTATTCATGATGAGGGACCCTGAAAAATGTAATCAAATATTAAAAAATAGAAAGGTTTAATAAAGCCTGTCAGAATGCATGGTATGTCAGAATGCACAGTAATTACGTGACATAAATTACTAAAAAAAAAAACAACAGCATTGCATAGTTTTTGACCAGCCCCATATTGGAGTTAATCAATCTGTGACCGTGTGACAAATAATTTCATTCTGATATAACCATGGTGGAGGTTAACATGGATAAGTGGTGTCGAGTTAATCCTTTAATGCCACAGTAAATGTGTGTTTCCCAAACACGTTGTTAATCTTTTAAAAGTGCTTTAAATGCACATTTCTCTATCGGCCTGTTCCCGGATATCGTTACAGGTTGTGACCACAGGGCAGTCATTCTTGTATTCTTTCTTATTGTCCATCATGTATTTTAATTTTATTAAATTTATTCTTCACTATGTTGCATTCATTCTCTGCTCACAAGAAAATTTACTCAAACACAATTTGGATCATTCATTTTTTCCTGAGTAATTTTTAAGTTTTCACTAGATGACTCGTGAACCCGTTGGGTTCCCCTTGTGACAGCGGTTGAGAAAAAAAACTCATTTAAAAAAAATAAATTAAAAAAAGGATAGCTCCAACGAACAATACCGCTGAGGTTGTTTGCATTTATCAAATAATCCCAAAGAGTACTTGACTGAATCAGGAATTGATTTTTTAATATTTTTTTTTCGTTGCCCGATTTGAACGAAACTTGATATTGCGCATCAATGTGAAAAAAAAAACAGAAAAAAGAAAGTCGAAGAAATTATTTTGCGTAATCTTCGAAACACTTTTATTTATTAATGAACACGGAAGTATGAGATCAAAATGGCGATGTTTATTTTATGATTAAAAATAAATCATTCTTTGTCTATACGAAATGTTTGAGATTTTTAATAAATCATTTGAAGAAAAAAAAAGATAGCTCCAGTGAACTATACCGCTGAGGTTATTTGCATTGATCAAATTCTCCCAAAGAGTACTTGACTGAATCGGGAATTACTTTTTAAATTTTTTGGTTGCCCGATTTGAACGAAACTTGATACTGCTCACCGCAGGAGAATGGTGAGTAATGTGGGCTGAAATTTTTTGCACTATCATGTACCGTTTTGGCTGTATTTCGGGAACATACATACATACAAGATGAGAGTTTTAGTAATATATAGGTTGAATGCGAGTTCAATGCATGGACATGTTGGAGAGCTAAATATAATGGAATCAGTATACTTGTTTTTACAAAAAAAATTGCAGTTTTAGTCTTGGAAACATAATTTCCATCATAAGCATAAACTTATATCACTTTATATGATAAACTCGATATGCATCTGAGCAAAGTGAAATTTCGACCTCAAATGAGTGGCCTTAACTTGAGTCTAATGTATGATACGCATTAGTTTACAGATTAAAAGAGAAAAATGTAAAAGTTATTTTGTTTGTGAAAATGTGCATTTGTTGATAGTTGCTTTAATCTTTTTTCTTTTTTTTTTTCCAGGGAAATGAATAAAGCTTCAAGCAGCTGAAAGACATTTTCGCACTTCTTGGTGTCTGTGTGGTATCGACTATTACATAATATTGAAAAAAATAATGTTGTACATATTATCGTCATTTATTTTTGGTGAATAATTTTTTGGTGAGCACCATAATTTTACACATTTATTAATAACAAATTTATTTATGACACTAACATAAAACTGATGCTCCTTTTCAGAGGGTTAGGTCATTAAGAGTTATTGTGGCCAACTTGTATAATTGCTCCTTAAGATAAACCCCACGAGAAGATAAAGATCCAGGCTTGCTGGTGCAGGCCATTTGAGGCCTCGATCAAAGTCAGCAGGTAAATTGTTTTAGATAACCATTGCCATCGAGTCTGGAATGGAGGTGATCCGTGACATCTGTGGAGCATGGATGCAGCCCATCCTGTTAATCATTTGTGTCTTCTTGGAAACCATTGACATTGCGATTCCAGAAGAAGGAACGTCCATGGCATAATATGTAGCATTTCTAAGTCGCTATCAGGGAAAAGGGCTTGAGACTCTGGAGATGGTGCATGGAATAGAACATACAAGAAAACTATAGATTTTAATCTGTATCATGTTACTAGTTTGCTGTTTGTGTCATGAATACACTGCCAATAATGAATGTGTACAATAATTGCATTTCATCTAGAAACACTATGTTGGCCTATTTCAATAATTGTGGGGTTTTTTTTGTTTCATTTCATAAAGATAGTTCATGGAGTTTTATCGGGATGTAAATGGCAAACAGACTGTAATATATTAATTGATGGGTTTAATGTGGAAAAGGCACTTTATTTACAAAAAGTCAATAAAAGTACAATGAAGCAGAAGGGATACAAAGATAATTACTCTTAAGCACGATAAATAAATCAATGTCTTTCAAATCAGTTTTGAATAGCTATTTTAAAGGCCATTCTTTCTTGTTTAGAGCAAGTGAATTATTAATCATTCCTGTTCATTTTGGTAAATAACCAGCACCATAAATTAGATTGACACTGCTACTTATGTCAAAGCCTGGAAGCGTTGATTGCAATTGCCATAGAGTTTTGTAATAGTTCCAAGAGAAACCGTATGTCATACAAGGAAATTGAAGCACTGGATGCTTGGTGTTATCGATTATTAATTGATAAAGAAACTTGCTTTTCTGTGTAAATGTTGTTATGCAGTAGAAAGCTTTCGTATCAGTTAGAATGAAAAACTATACTTGCTCATGAAGGCCAGTTTATTTCATCCTTCTGAAAAAATAGGGATGGGCTCCCAATCAACCTCAATGCAAAAATACAGAATCTGCTTGAGAAAGTTCAAGTTGTCTTCAGAAACAACATGCAATTGTGAGCTCAGCAACAAGACATAAATACAACATAAAAATAAGTCCATGTAAATTAAACTGGAAGAGTGTGCAGGATCGACCTGGGATTATTTGTACAAATGTTCTATATGATTCAGTACATACTTTTATTCCATGTTTTCTTCATGTACATTTTGAGATTTGGTGTATTTTGCATTGCATTTCAAAGTGTCAACAATAAATTGCTGCTCTTGGATTTGAAGCAATAGTATTTTATTCCATTGTTATAATGGAACATTATTGTTCCATTGATGTTTTTTAATGGCTGGGTGAAGAAGCAATATTGTCCACCTTTAGAATGGAGAAATAAGACTTATGGAACCTGATATAAGAGAACGAAAAATGCTCCTACAGTTTTTGGAGGAGGAGAAATTAAGCTGTTAGGTGATGTTCTTCCCCCTCAAAGCTTTCCGCTCACCTGTTATTTCCACATCAAAGCTTCCCCTCACCCCGTGCCCTCTAAGCTTCCCACTGACACCATTCCCTCAAAGCTTACCCTTCACCCCACCCCCTCCCATCTTAACCTCACCCACCCCTTCTCTATTTTCCCATTATCCACCTCCCTTTAGATTAACCATTGTCCCACCCCCTCTCAGCTTTACCCTCATCCCATTGGCTTCCAGCTTCATCCTTGTCCTGCCCCCTCTCAGAAGCCCCCCCCCCCCCCGGTCCAAAACAATTTCAGCTACCCTCCTGTTCCACACCTTTGGAGTTTCCCCATCGTTCCGCCCCCCTCCCCCTCTCACCTTCCCCTCATCCCAGCTCCTCTCAGCTTCCCCTTCGTAACACCCCTTCTCAGCTTCCCCCAAATCCAACACCCACATGCAACATGCACTTCCAGCTTCTCATGGCTCCACTACCTCTCCTAGGACCTTTACACAGACCTGCACCCTGCCAACAACACCTTCTTTCCTGTCCATAACAGAGTGGACCTGAGACATCTAAGGCTTACTCGTTAGTTTCTCTCCCTGGTTATTGCCTCCTTCAATTTGAAAGGCCTGAACCCCATCCTGGCAGCAGTGTTGCCTTTTACTTCAATAACTCAATTTCTCACTGTCTACGTACTGACTTTACACCTCCCACCTCTTGGTGTAGATTTGCCTGTGATTTCCCCTCTGCTCCCACCTCACACTTGACTCAGTGTTGTCCCATCTTCTAAATAGTGATGACTATATATATATATATATATATATATATATATATATATATATATATATATATATATATATATATATATATATATATATATATATATATATATATATATATATATATATTTCGTGATTATATCAAAATACATATATATATATATATATATATATATATATATATATATATATATATATATATATATATATATATATATATATATATATATATATATATATATACAGTGATATGATCACGAAATATATATATATATACAGTGATATAATCACAAAATATATATATATATATATATATATATATATATATATATATATATATATATATATATGTAGTGATAAATATATATATATATATATATATATATATATATATATATATATATATATCCCTCTCTCTCTCTCTCTCCCTCTCTCTCTCTGCCTCTCTCTCTCTCTGCCTCTATCTCTGCCCCTCTCTCTCTCTGCCCCTCTCTCTGCCTCTCTCTCTCTCTGCCTCTCTCTCTCTCTCTCTCTCTCTCTCTCTCTCTCTCTCTCTCTCTCTCTCTCTCTCTCTCTCTCTCTCTCTCTCTCTCTCTCTCTCTCTCTCTCTCTCTCTCTCTCTCTCTCTCTGTCTCTATCTCTCTCTCTCTGTCTCTCTCTCTCTCTCTGCCTCTCTCTCTCTCTGTCTCTCTCTCTCTCTCTCTCTCTCTGTCTCTCTCTCTCTCTCTCTCTCTCTCTCTCTCTCTCTCTCTCTCTCTCTCTCTCTCTCTCTCTCTCTCTCTCTCTCTCTCTCTCTCTCTCTCTCTCTCTCTCTCTCTCTCTCTCTCTCTCTCTCTCTCTCTCTCTCTCTCTCTCTCTCTCTCTGCCTCTCTCTCTCTCTCTCTCTCTCTCTCTGCCTCTCTCTCTCTCTCTCTCTCTCTCTCTCTCTCTGCCTCTCTCTCTCTCTCTCTCTCTCTCTCTCTCTCTCTCTCTCTCTCTCTCTCTCTCTCTCTCTCTCTCTCTCTCTCTCTCTCTCTCTCTCTCTCTCTCTCTCTCTGCCTCTCTCTCTCTCTCTCTCTCTCTCTCTCTCTCTGCCTCTATCTCTGCCCCTCTCTCTCTCTGCCTCTCTCTCTCTCTCTGCCTCTCTCTCTCTCTCTCTCTCTCTCTCTCTCTCTCTCTCTCTCTCTCTCTCTCTCTCTCTCTCTCTCTCTCTCTCTCTCTCTCTCTCTCTCTCTCTCTCTCTCTCTCTCTCTCATTCCCTCAAATAAATAGACCATTGACTCTTAACCTGGGGGGGGGGGGCATGAGTAATTTCCAGCGGGGGCATGACCCCGGAGAAAAAAGTAGGAATTTCTCTAATTATTTTGGGAATCCTTTTCACAAGTATTTGCATAATATCATGATGAACATTTAAAAAAAATAGCGCCTTTAATAATTTTCGTTTTCTATTCGCTACTCGGCTTACCATTTTGTGCATTAAAATTAATTTAAAAATGTAACATTTACTTAAATTTAATATTAAAATTTATATTTATATTTAATTTTAATATCAAAAAAATTTTTTTCGCAGATTTGCAATACGCATTTCAAACTTAATCATTCGCAATGAGTGCAAAAAAGCGGAAGTATCTTGACGAATATATTCGATTTGGATTTGTGTCCCTCCAAAGGGGTGACACAGAGGGGTGACACTGGGGTACCCTCCAAAGGGGTACCCCAGTGCGTAATATGCTACAAGACTCTGAGCAATGATAGCATTGCAGCCCACATGCTTGGAACACCATTTGAAGACAATGCATCCTGCTCTCGCTGCCAAACCCAAGGCATTCTTTGAAACAAAAAGGCAGTCCTTGAAGCAAGCTCAGATGGACAGTAGTGGAGCATTTCGGCAACAGACTTCAAAGGTTGTTGAGGCTTCCTATGAGATCGCCATGTTGATTGCAAAGAGCAAAAATAGCCATAACATCAGAGAGACTCCCATAAAACCAAGTTTACTGCGTGCAGCAGAGCTCATTCTGGGGAAGGATAGTGCAAACAAGCTTTCCCAAATCTCTCTATCAAACGATACCGTCAAGGGATGTATCGATGAAATGTCTCAAGACATCAAAGATCAAGTTCTCCACCAAGTAAGAGCTTGTCCTGTATTTGCCATTCAGTTGGACGAAACGACTGATGTTGCTCAGTGTTCTCAGCTACTGATGTTTGCTTGTTTCATGTTAGGCAATAATGTAAAAGAGGAAATGCTCTTCTGCCATGTCATGAAAAGTTATACAACAACAACAGATATTTTTCAAGTAGTATCAAACTTCTTCCAGGAAAATCAACTTTCGTGGAACTCGCTGGTTGAGGTGGATACTGATGGCGCTCCGGCCATGCTTGGTTTGCAATCTGGTTTCATAACAAGAGTGACAGAAAAAAGTCCATTTGCTATACAGGAGGTACGCACTGTATCCTTCATCGTGAAGCCTTAGCAACCAGAACTCTACTTGCTGAAATGAGGGACGTCATGAACCTGGCTATCAAGGTAGTCAACTTCATCAAAGCTGGAGCCTTAAACAGTCGTCTCTTCAAACAGCTGTGTGTGGATGTGGATTCTGAACATCAAGCCTCGCTTTTCCACACAAACGTACGATGGCTTTCGAAAGGAAACATGCTTGCACGGCTTTATGAACTATGACAAGAAGTAGAAACATTTCTTGGTTCGAAGCAGAACGCAGATCTCCATGACAAGTTCCAGTCTAAAGGATTTTTGCTCTCTCTATCTTACCTGGTGGACATCTTTGAAGCGTTGAATGCCATCAACCTCAAACGTCAAGGGAAAAACATCAACATAATGATGCACCATGACGTCATTCGAGCCTTCATGGCCAAACTCGACCTCTGGTAATGTCTAATTAAGGATGGAAATACAGGCAGTTTTGTTAACTTGGATTCTGCTCTCATTCACAGTTACCTTGATTCTGAGTTAAAGAAACAAATAATTACTCATCTGACTGAATTGAAAGCAGAATTCATCAGATACTTTCCGGATATAGAGTAGAAGCATGAAGCCTGGAAATTCATTAGGAACCCATTTCAATGTGAAGTGGCTGATATTTCAGACGAAGTGCAAGAGGAATTTCTTGAGTTAAAGTTCAACTCCTCGGCTGAAGAAGACTTCAAAAAACTGGATCTAGAGACATTATGCGTCATGCACCTTCCTCTGTTTACCCTTTCATCTCACATCAAGCTCTTCGGATTCTGACAATGTTTGGATCAACATATCTTTGTGAAGCAAAATTTTCCACGCTCGTTGCTGTCAAGACCAAGTACAGAAACAAGCTGAACGTTGAAGGGGACTTGCGTTGTGCTCTCTCTGGCATTCAACCACACATTAAAGATCTGGTAGCTCAGAAGCAATGACAAGTATCTCTATAAATGTCATCTCATTAAATATGCTGTGTATGTGAATGTTGCTAATACAGAATTATTTGTTCAATTAAAAAACTAAAAACACGCATTTTTCAGTTTTTCCTTATAATTCATGAGGGATATTTCATCATTTTGTTGAATATGTGAGGTGGGGGGGGGGGGGTGGGTGGAGGCAAGGACCAACTACTTGAGGGGGTGTGATGGTTCAAAGGTGAAGAACCACTGACATACCAACATTTAACCACTCATCTCAACTCTCTCTTCCTCAATAGTGGTGATTTAAATTGTCATCATGCCATTTGGCTGGGTGTTGGTATCTCCAGCCATGGCACTTCAGCAAAGGACTTCTATAACTCCATGGGACTGACTCAATCTGTCAACTTTCTGACCTGGATTTCTCCCAATGACAAATTCTCATAAGAACTAAGTTTTGCTGCTCTTGCACATCCTCTTTCTGCTTTATTCACTCTGTCAATTGTTCTCGGCCCTCTTCCATCCCCTTGGAAGTCAGCCAATGTCACCGCATTACAGAAACAAGATGCAAAAACCGATCCCTTTCACTCCAGACCTACCAGCTTCCTTCAAATTTTCAACAAGGTCATGGAATTCATCATCATAGTTGACATAAAATGCTCCTTTTTCTCTAACAGCTCATTTCCAATCATGAATTCAAATTCAGAGCAGGTAACTGTTGATTCATATTGAGCTTCCTTTGATAGGTTGTGTGCTTGCATTTGAGTCGCCTGTTGCTTCCATGAACTTCCACTCAACTTTGTTGTCTATCAAGTATCTGTCGATAGATACTCTTGTTCATTTCCTTCAGGACATCATTAAGCACATTTTGATCCCCGACAAAGTTGCTTCTACAGTCAGTTGGATTGCCCGGTGCTGCTAACTACCATTGTTAACCTCAAAGCCAGCTATCTTGGACATGCTGCTTCTACTCTCCCAAAAATATATGGATGCCTTAAATGTCAGACGTGAGATCAGGGCTGTCTCTCTACACATATATTGAGCTTTTGATACCTTCTGGCACCCCACCTTTCTCTACAAACTCTCTGCTTATGGCATGCAAGGACAACTCCACTCTTGGGTTACTGACTCCCCCTACTTTCGTACCCAAAGTATGGTTCTCAATGGAATCCTCTCATCTCTTCTCCTTGTCAAGGCTGGAGTGCACTCAGGGGAGTGTTCTGGGCCCCGTTCTATTTTGATTCTTTATCAATGATCTCTCTCACTCTGGAAAATCCTCTTTATCTCTTTGCTGATGACTCCACCCTCTGCCTTGACATCCTTCATACTTCACGTAGGCATGCAACCTCTTATCTCTCTTCAGACCTTGACAGAATTACAAGGTGATCAAAAACTATTATAAAAACTTGGAATGTGTCTCAATCCTGACCTATCTCTATCTCTATCTCTATCTCTATCTCTATCTCTATCTCCTCTCCAAAAGAATCATATGGAAAACCCTCCCTTCTCCTTTCTCAACTTCCATCTAAAAGGAATACAGTCACTACAAACTCTTGGGTCTCATTCTCAGTCATGATCTATCTTGGGAAAATCCACATTTCAAAGTTGACTTCCAAAGCCATCGCTGACAGAGTATCCTCCATCATGCAAGGTCCTTTCTTGCACACCTGAACTCCTATCCACCTGCAAGACCTTCATCCACAGCTTGATGGAGTACTGCTCTCCCTTCTGAGATGGCTCCCCTGCCTCACACCTTGCTTAACTTGACACCGTGGAAACAAAGGCCTTGAAGATCACTGGAATCTCCCCTGATGAAACAGTTTACGGGCCTATCATTTTGGCATCACAGACAGGTCTCTGGTCTCTCTGTCTTCTACTGTCTTCTTTCTTGTGTTGCACCCTCTGCTCTTTCTGTTCTTTGCCTCCCCTCTCCTGCTGTCGTTTTCCGCAGGGCACCTGTGGTCCACCATCAACCCCATTCTGGTGAAACTCCCAAAATCCAGAATCAATGCTCACCTTCACTCATTTGTTCCTCATTTTTTTCCTTCCTGTGGAAGCAACTTCCACATTTTCTTCAATCTCATATTTTGCTCTGTTCAAGAAAGCTATTCACCACCATGTCAGATCCTCCCCACATCCCAAACCATGATATTTTCTACCCCTATTAACCCTCCCCAAGCCCACCTCTTTCTAAATTTCCTGTCTTTCCTTCCTGGGAGATTGTTTCCTGGGAGCCATGCATCCTCCCCTAACTTTCATTCTTCCCTGCATCCCTGAATTGTCCAAGTCTCCCTGTATTTTGTCTCTCAACCATGCTGTTGGTGTTCCCCCCCCCCCCTTTCTGCTGTTCCTTTTGTTCTGTTATGTCCTTATCCATTTTATGTTCTCGCACTTCCACGAGCCTCAACTTTGCAATTCAAAATGATCGACGTATCTGTGGGGAATACAAACAACAGAGGCTTGGAAAACACTGTGTTCATTGACTCAGATTTGCCATCTGGCTTTAAGGATTTTCAGCATTGGCATTCTGGATTGCTGCTCGAGGGAATATTCACAAAGAAAGAAGCCGATGGTCAAGATGTGTTGCAGACCCCCATCGTTATTCTACCTTGTGGAGATTTATATTCATCATCATTTTCCATATTGTCTTGATCTTCATGTCCATCCATCCCTTTGATGTGTGTTTTTTTACCTCTGCCACAGTAGGTCAAGGAGGTTATGTTTTCACCCCCTTTCTGTCTGTTTATCTGTTTGTCTGTGTCTGTATACAGGATATATCAAAAAGTGGTGGATGGATCCATATGAAATTTTGTGGACAGGTTCGGTGTGAGACGAGGACAAACTGTTTAGATTTTGATGAAGATCTGGATCCGGATCCGATGACGAGAATTTTTTTCAGTGATTCTTTAGCATTGAGAGATAGGACCAAAAAAGATATCTAGCACGACATCTCAAAAAGTTGTGTAAGCATTCAGATGAAACTTTGTGGACATGTTTGATGTGTAACAAGGAAGAAATGCTTCAATTTTTATGAAGATCCGGATCCGGATCAAGATCTGATAATGTTTTGACGTGATTCCTCTCCATTAAGAGAAAGGGCTAAACTAATATTATAACACGATATCTCAAAAAGTTTGGACGCATTCAGATGTAACTTGGTGGACAGGTTGGGTGTGTGACCAACGACAAAATTATTTTGGTGAAGATCTGGATCCGGATGCAACTACTGGAATTTTAAAGTGATTCTTCACCATTGAATAGATCGGGCTCAAAAACGACATGTTGCATGATATCTCAAAAATGTATTGAGCATGATATATTCTCGTGGATCAGGAATTACAGGGCGGAGGGATGCACTCTGCCGAGTGCCCTTCTAGTTCAAAATGTTGTGGACGTTTTCCGACGAAACTTCATTGACATGTTGGGAGTGTCACAACAACAAATTGTTGCTATTTTGGTGAAGATCCAGATCTGGATTCCAGAATTTTTAAAGTGATTCTTCACCTTTGAGAGATCGGACCAAAAACAATAGAGCACGATATCTCAAAACGTTGTGGACGGATGATAACAAAACTTGGTGGATGAGTTGGGTAGTTGGCAAGAACAAGCCAATTAGATTTTGCTTCAGGTCAGGATGCTGATCCGACCTATCAATGGGATAGAAAACATAAATTGCTCAGCCTGATGGAGGTATGTGCTCTTCTGAGTGCCATTCTAGTTACAAGACTGTTGATTAACATCGCAGTTTTGTATGAAATTACATCTATTTGTTTCATTTATCCGTGTTTGATGATGCATTATAGCCTGGTGTTGACTTAATGGTTAGGGTGGCAGGCTTGGGATCCTTAGGTCCTGAGTTCAAATCCTGCTCGGCAATTGAATTATTACCAGGTGGGGTTGACTCAACCTGTCATCCTTCTGAGGTTGGAGAAATGAGTACCAGCTTGCTGGGATCATTGGGCCATTCGAGTATCCTGTGTCAGAGTGGCGACCTGTCCATGATTGTGCCCAATAGCTCAGGAGATTGCTTAGGCAGCACCAACACTCTGCATAGAGTGTGGTCCCAATGGATGTATGGATGGATTATGCATTTTCTTAAATTTGCAGAGGCCCCCTGTTGAGTAATTAAATTGAATGTCCAATAAAGTAACGTAAGTTAGTCTTTTGAACTTGTGGTTCTTACCATCTGCTGAGACCTCTCCTGGGCAGACGGCATGATTCATTCAAAGCCAGCGATAGACTGGATATCCTCCATCATGCCACATCATTTCTCAGTCACGATGAATTTTTCACAGCTAATAAAGCTTTTGTCTGTTGCTCAATGGAATACTGTTCTCCCCCTCTTGGTGGTTACCTTGACTTTACACCTCACATTCTTGGATGCTGTGGAATCATTGTTCTCAACATCATCGGCATCTCCCGGGAAGAAGCATAAGCACAGGGCACATGTCTTT
Organism: Eptatretus burgeri; assembly: GCF_056783735.1. NCBI lineage: Eukaryota > Metazoa > Chordata > Myxini > Myxiniformes > Myxinidae > Eptatretus > Eptatretus burgeri. The sequence goes on from NC_140961.1 coordinate 90,706,348, forward strand.
CTCATCAAAGACAGATAATGTGGTCTCTCTATTTGATCACTTCCCTTCTACTTTTGATCCCCCTTGCTATTTTTAGCTGATGTCCAGATTTTCATAGATGGGGTGTTCTTGTTATCTCCATTTGAGGGTTTTAGGAGGTGGGAGGGAGTTCTCTCAGAACTCAATATCTCCACCTCCTATTTTTTTGGTAAAGGATTTTGATTCACAAACCAAACTGTGAGGTTTCTTTCTCATAGCCTCGTTCCAAGGACTCTTTTTAGAATCTTCACTGAACCTCTCACAGCCTCCACTTGTAGCTCATTTATAGTGATATTCCCCAAAATGATTTTAAGCACTCAGCAAGGGGTTTCTTTATCATTCCTGTCGCTCCGACTGTCATTGGTAAAATTTCAGCTTTCTTCAATTTCCAAATCCTCCACCTCATTTTTTAGATCCTGGTATTTGGTCATTTTCCTGGTTTCTGTAGGCATTTAGTCCGAAGTCATTGGGAACTGAAGTCCGATCAACAATGCTGACTTTTCCTTTTTGTGTTTGAGCACCATGTCCAGATGCAATGCTTTGTTTGTAATGTTCACATTTGAGAGGATCATCTTCTCACATGTGAGCATTACTTGTTCATTTTTGAGGATCAGATGTGGTTTGTGTTTCCATGATTATTCTGGGAACTGGATGTTGAAGTTTTTACAGATGCGCCAGTGGATTACTCTGCCGATGCTGTCATGTCTTTCAGTGTACAGCTGTTCTGACATGAGTTTTTTTACATCCTGAGAGAAGGTAACTGGTACTTTCTGTTTCTTTTCTGACAAAACCTGCATTTGTCCGATTGGCTCAATCCCACCAGTTTCTTCAAAAAGATTAGTGTAATGTCTGTGGTCTTGGGCATTGATGATGACTCGTTCTCCATCCCAACTAATTTGACCTCTTGTGAGCCATTCCAAAGAACCTTCCTCTTCGATCCCTATCCTTTCAAGCTCTTTTTTTTTTTTTTTTACCTTCCTGCTCTTTTGTCATTCTCCAATTTCTCAAAGTAGATCTGCTGATATTTCTTTTTGGTGTTTTCTTTTTTTTTTCTTGCAATCATTTGGGCTGTGTTTGTTTCTGTTTCATTTTCCTGTGTCGTATCCATAATTTGCACCTGTTTTTTGGAAATTTTTTGTTAAATGGATTAAGGATCCCTTTTCTGGTCCGTTGTTTTCTTGCTCATATACAAATGTCATCCGATAGTCAGTTGAGATTTTGACATACTCTGCGAGTCCGACACACGTTGTTCTGTGCACTCAGTTAAGCTCCATCAAACCACCTTCTCCCTTCCACCTTTGTAAGAACAACATCGGTATGCATTGGTTTTTGTGGAATATCTTGTGACTAGTTAGAACTTTCCTTGCTGTGATGCCTCGATTGTTGTTCTCCAATTGTGGCCAGTTTATAATTGCACAGCTATATTGGAATACCGGCAATGCAAGTTGGTTTATAGGTTTGGTTTTGTTTCTTGGGGAGAGGGACGACTTCAGAATTAGTCTTATTCTGCAGATGTACACTTTGCTGATTATTTTATACATTGTTTTGTGTTGTATATAGGGGCCTTCTTCTATTCCAAAGTATTTGTAGGATGCTTTCTTTTCTAGTTCCTGTATTGTTGTGCTTTCATGGATTGAGATTTTGTCTGTTCTTTTTGTTTTTCCTTGTACAAATGTGAATTTGCCAAGACCAAACTCCAATCGGATGTCCTCCGATTACTGTTTTAGTTGAGCTGCCAATTTCTTCTCATTTGGGACAAACTTTTAGATCATCCATGTACAGTCGGTGTATAACCTTTCTTGTTTCTTTGGTCATTTTTCTGTTGCATATCAGATTGTATCGATGTCCTTGTTCGTTGATGAGGTTACTCAGTGGGTCCAGAGCCAGACAAAACAAGAGGGGGGAAAGACTGCCACCTTGTAAGATACCACTTTGTATCTTTACTGCTGGGATTTCTATCTTTCCTTCCACACAAGGCAGTATCCATAGGAGTTGTGTTCCATAGTGTCATTGCTTTCTCAATTAGTGTGACTATCTGGGGGTCAATTTTGCATGTTCCATGCATTTTATAATCCATGAATGTGGGACACTGTCAAAGGCTTTTTGTAGATAAGACTTTTTTTTGTTTTGTAGGCTGTAGATAAGTAGGTTTGTCGGAGCCTGCAGTTTCGAGTTTGGTTTAATTTAACAATAGTTGGTCTATTGTTCCATAACATCTCCTTACTTGTGTCTTCAACTGTTTATTGTTGTTTATTCGATGAAAATGTGGTCTTTGCTTGGGTGATATTCATTTGTCTTCCTCTATTTTATTAGCTAGCTCATCTTCTGACCTATCCTGTTCATTGTCAACCTCCTCTTCCTCTTATTCATTCTGTTTTCCATTATTTTACTCCTCGTTGTGATCTATCATTGTTGCTGTTATTTGTTTTGTTTGCAAAGGTGCTATTTGATCTGAGTAAACTCAAGTTGATCTTTCTCTCGGGATGCTGTTGCAGCATTTCCTCTTTTCATTCTCTGGCCCTGTTGTAGGGTTTTCAGTTTTGTTTCTTGATTCAATGCTATAAACTGTTGCCCAATTTCTGTTTCTGATATTGTGATTAAATTAGAAATCTCATCTGTTTCTGTTTTCCTCTCTTGTTATATATTCTGTGTCTCCCCAGTAAGTTCTGTTGGCTGTTCCTTTTCTTTGGGAGCTTGTACTCTGGGAATCTCATCCCAAACATATGTCCCATCATTCCATTTTGGCATTGGTGGTAGTTTGGCATTTATAGTTGACCAGTCATTTCTTATTGTCTCGTCAGTTTTTTAAATATTTTTTTCTTAGTTCCTCCTTTGTGAATATTTTCTTTTTAAGGATATTGTTTTTCTTTGAGTTTAAAGTTTCCCGATTAAAATTATCCTTATCAAGGCGTAGTTCAGATTATCTGTTCCCAGGTATTCGCACTTTCTTTCCTCATGCCTTTTCGTCTGGCAGATTCCATTACCTATAGTAATGTCCATTTTTCCTTCTTCGTCCAGATTTTCTTTTTGACACTGATTCGTTATTTTGGCTGTAGGGCCTTGGCTGCTTGACAGGGGTCACCGATGGCACTCAGAGGAGATGATGCAGTCATCTTTGCGGACACATTAAATATCCTGACCAGGGCCCTCAATGTGCTGAATAGGGAGATTGAGTCAATGGGTTTATGGGTTTCCTTGGTCAAAACTAAGATCCAGGATTTTAAAGACATATTGGATGCTGCTATCATATTTTACCTGTTTGTGGTGAGGATGTTGAGGTCACAGAGAGATTTACTTACCTTTCAGTGATATTCAGGTCTCCGCATGTTGTGAGCCAGAGGTCGATGGACATCTGGATTGGCCATGGTGAGTCATGGATTCACTGGATCGTGGGGTGTGGCACTGTTGGTACCTATGCAGAATGATGAAAGTGCAAGTCTTTATGTCCTTGTTCTCTTACAGTCCTGCTCTATGAATGTGACACTTGGACTCTGACCAATGATCTGAGATGGAGACTTAACCCCTTCAGTTCCAGTTCTCTTCGTAAAATCCTTTGCTATCACTAGTCAGATTTTGTGTCCAATGAGTGGTTGCTGAGGGGAGCTCAGTTGAGATTTTTTTTTACCTGTATAGTCTGTTAGTGTCAGCTGTGGCTGTATGGACATGTGCCTCGTTTTCCTGACACTGATCCTGCTCACCAGATTCTCTCAGCGAAGGAGCCTCATGAGTGGAGGAGGCCAGCAGGTCAACCACATGCCTCGTTGTTGCAGCAAGTTGACCGACATGTCAAGGAGATGGGGTTGGGTCAGGCATCTGCTTGGGGGATGGCCAGACAGAGGCCCCTGGAGTACCAGCAGAAAGTGGATGCAGCAACGCACTTCTCCTGTGCATGCTTCCATCCCTGACCTGACAGGCATGTTCTTCCATGTGGCCATGCTATCAGTCCATGCTGACAAATTTCAAGTCTCCCCACTTATCACACCAGAAGGAAAATCAAAATAAAGCACCTATCTATTTCCATGGACGGAATCAATGTATTGCTGATTAAAGTTTGTAAACTGCAGTGAAAAGCAAGTATTTCTGCATGTTGAAGAATTATCAAGAATCTGACATTTCTGGCATCAACCCTTTGTCAGAGCAAAGTGCCACACTTTTGAAATAATACAGAATAAATGTTATTGAGCCAAACAGATTTCACATCTACTATAATAAATATATCTTATGTGGCTTATGTATTCTTATGTCAGCAAATCTTATATCAGCAAATCTTATATCAGCAATATTCACTTGTCGATTGGTGGCAGCATTGACCAATTGAGTGTGCCCATTTTTCCCTTCACTCGCATATTGGTCATGGCACTTATGTGATCACAATATTGATCATTATAGTGCATAATCATTATCACATGCTTTCCTTGCCTCATGTTGCTTCACTTCTCACAGCAATGATTACAGTATTGAGGAGTATCAGATGGACCTGGCATTTCCCCGTGTTGTTCAACTCCTGTTAGCATTTTGAAGAAATCAAATTTGGTTTTTTTCTGTTTTTTTTGTGGGGGTCTAAAACACTTCTCTACACCCACAAAGGAATGAGTGGGGATCATTCAATATTACCTTTCAGCTTTCACGATCAGGGTTTTTGCGATCGGCTTTCGTGAAAAGGCCGCCAGGAAGGCAGGAGGAACTGCATGAGGGGAGTCGGTGATCGATTTTTATGAGGAGGTGATCGACAGGTTCATCCGGAGTCCAGTGACGGAGCCTCTGACTGTCCCTACTCACGGTACGGCTCGACACTTCTTGTGGTCCCGTCGATCTGCATGCGGAGCCCAACACCCTGATTTGGCCTAATCTGGTGAGCAGGCCAGGCCTGGATTTGTATGCTGGACCTTGTGAAAAGCCAGCTGGAGCACACCATGGATCTTCCGCTCTTGTGCCGTCGACCTTATGGGGGCTGAACGCGCTGACGCTGGTGCACAAGTGGTGCCGGGAGAAGGAGTACGAGTGCCATTTTGCCACGCTGCATGCTCGAGCTGGGTGCTCGAATCCATTGACATCGGCTTGTCACGAGCTGCATTCCTGCCTTTGACACTTTTCCTCTCGTCTATGAGGCATCACCAAGTACTCTGTGTCTTGTCTGCATGTTGTCTCAGGTTTATCTCGCTAGGGTTCCCTTCGAAACCTGTAATCCGTAGCTCCCTAGTTAAGAGCGGGTTACAGATTAATTATAACATTGTCGTGAATGTTTTACTTGTGTCGTGTTCCCGGCAGTGTCCCCAATAAATCTGGCTGATTCATATGAAAGTTGCCGCATTGAGTTTATTCGTGCCGTGCTGAGGAACAATTCAACCGATTTGTATTTAAAACCAAAATGGTTACGGACTGGCAGACTTCGCTTAGTTTCTGACAAACCCAGTCTGTAACCGGGGTCTATTTCCCCAACTGGCAAGGCACAGGTATATTTTGGTATCGTGATCTGTGGCGCGTAACCTGAGACCTGTGCCGAGCCAGCCGGCGTTATAACCCCGGAGACGGCGTTGCTGTTAAGTGATGCCGAATCTTCAACATTTGGCTGTCAAGAGTAGGGTGCGAATCCCGCCACCGTCGAATCCTTTAATGTAAGTATATATATATATATATATATATATATATATATATATATATATATATATATATATATATATATATATATATATATATATATATATATATATCTGCAGAAGTAGGTATACAGTAATGAAAAACAAAACGTGTGCACAAAACGAATTTTATTAATTGTACGAGCATATCAAAAAAAACATACTAATAATAAACATATCAATAATAAACATTAATCCCTCAAATGTTCAAACTGTTTGCTCCTGGCATTCACACACTCCACTATAATCCTTACTGAAAACCTACTTTTGCAGATATATATATATATATATATATATATATATATATATATATATATATATATATATATATATATATATATATATATATATATATATATATATATATATATATATACGGATTTCAGAATCCGATCCGATGAATGCATACAAACCTCCAGGTCCTCAGAGAGTTGTATCCCTGAATGCATTTCCAGGATGGACCTTTCCCCATTTCTGGTGGTATTCTAAATGTGATGCGTTGAGAAGGGTAAATAATAGATTCCATCTCTTGAAGAAAGCTCCTTTTTCACTTTATGACAGACACATTCATGCACGTGCGATAGCTGTTAGCCCAACAGAGGCTCAGCACTCACCTTTTTCCATCGATGTTTGACACCCCGTTCATCAGCTCCATGGATGCTAACTGGCTGTTTTTCATATCTGGCTGAAAATTGAGGTGATGATTGTTGTTGACGTTTTATGAGCACTTCACATTGTCGCTCGGTGATTCTGACAAATGGCTGCTTTCTGCGGTTCATCCAGCACCATAGGCATGGCCTAGTGGGACAGGAATGGTCACGGGATGGGCGGTTTGTCACGAGCAATGATTTGCAAATGGGGCAAGGTGGATTTTGCTGGAGTCTCTGCCTGCCCAGACGGGCCGCCTATAAAAAGAAGATGAGAGGTCCATTCTTGACCATTCAGGTGGCGATGGCTTTGAGAGTTAGTTGGCGTCAGTGAGTCGGCATCAGTCAGATGGCTTTTCCGGTCAGTCGACAACCAGTCAGTTGGTGTCAGTCATTCAGCCAGTCAAACAGCTATTCTTGTCGATTTCCAGTCAGACGGTTGCTTCGGCGATATCCAGTCAGACGGCTTTTCCAATCAGTCAACCATCATTCCGTTGGCGATAGCTGGTTGCGGTTCTGACAGCATTGAGAGTATTTCAGTCAGTTGCAGTCAGTCAGTCCACACCAGTCAGTTGGCGCCAGTGAGTTGGTCACAGCCTCAGCACCCTTCAGCTTCTCACAGTTCCTCGCAGTGCCTAACAGCTTCTCACAGTGCCTCACAGCCCCTCACGGCTCCTCACAGTGCCTCATAGTTCCTCACAGTGCCTTACAGTGCCTCACAGTTCCTCAGCACTTCACAGTATCTCACAGCTCCAAACAGCTGTCATTCGGTTATGGCTCCTGGTGGCTCCAGGCGGTGGGTGACGCTCGGACCATTAATGCTCGTTCTGCTTGAGACCTGCTCTTGGCATACCTGATTCTTGGATGCCCTGGTTCCTGGTGGTGATGAAGTGACTTTGATTGGCGGTCAAGCCTAATTGTGAGTGTGTTCACGGCAAGGCTGGGCACTGGCAATGGACAAGGCACGCTCACACATTTCAGGACGTTTTTATTTGACGTACGACGACTTCCATTTGGTGAGCGAGACGGTTTCTCTCCCCCCCCCCCACCCAAATGATCTGCTGGGTACCCTTGTCTTGTGTTTAATTGGTAAGTAAAGCATGGAGATAAGCATCTACTCTTTGTCCCTTTTTCTCTCAGTGCCCAATTGATTATTTATTTGCTTATGATTATTTTGATTGATTTTTATGTATTTATTTTCTTATTAATAAATTGCTTTCTTCATGATCCAACCTGCCCCTGCTTGTCCTTTCCTTCCATTGATCAAGCATTGTCTGAACCTAGATAGACAGGGAGGTAATTACCACACAAATTGACCTGTAATAGTCAGCATGCACCAGCAGTTAAACGCTCGGCCACCCAAATTAAGATCTAATCAAGATAAGATTGGTGCTTTGCCGAGGGCGCGCTCCCCATTCAGTTAACCATATGACCTCGAGTTAAATGACAAAATTAGACGGTGGACACTGGAACTCGTGGTTAACTGAGTGGCATTCGTGGTTCTAAAGCAACCCAACGAAGTTAATCATCACGAAGTTAATCATGAGTGGTGGCCCCAGGTCCGGCTCTTCTCAGGACACACGGGGATTAAACCCGCTCGTAATACACTCGGTACCCATGACCGGAACAAACTGGTGTCCGGGAGTGGGAGATTTTTCGAACCCCTTGATCAATAAATTGGTGTCAGGTAGTCGACCTGCGATGCGCTTCATGCACCTCAAAATTCAGAGCTGTTAGCCCAAAATTTTGTTGAATTTATTGGTGCAGACAATGGTGGACCAACACGGGCAGGTCCTGGTGGGCCATGTGGATGATGTAAATATGGATAAGGAATCGATCCAGGACCCGCATGAAGTCACAATGGAGGGTGAAGAGGAAGCAATTGGAGAGATGGGAAATAATTCCCACCCTCGGCCTCAGGAAAATGCAGTGCCGATGGTGCAGAATGCTGGGTTATCGCAGCCAGTGCAGCCCGAGAATGACTCAACGTTGTTCATGAGACAATTAATAGCACAAATTAAAATGATGATCAAAGATAAAGCACAAATAAAAATGATGAGCGAAGAAAACAAGGCACCAAAAACTATGATGGACCAAAACATGAGCAGAAAAATGGATGTGATGGGCGATGAAATCAAAAGGGAGATGAGTGAAGTGATGGGCAGAGAAAGCGATGGGCAGAGATGCTGAGAGAGAGTGAGCCGGAATGTGCGTGAATGGAGTGTGATGGTGAGCGAGAAAATGTCATTCAGGCATCGACTCAGACAGGAGTAGTGGGTCGTTGGACAGATGGGAGACATGTGTCCCCCATGCATGGTACAACGTGTGTACCCAGAGTATTTGCTCCAGAATCGGTCCCGTATGGACCGGCGTATGGGATTCGAACCCTTGGAAGCCGTGTGGTGCAGCTCACACTGTATGATGGCAAGAGCGACCTGAGGGCGTACTTGGCGCAGTTCGATCAGGTGTGTAGGGGTAACAGTTGTGGCCCGGACGAAGGTGGGATGCACCTTGCAGCAGCACTGCGCTGTGTGGCGGCCGAGGTTCTTACCACCCTTCCCCCTGGGGCCATTATGCTGGCAAGCCTCCGTTCTGCTCTAAACAACCGATTCGGCAGAGAACAGCAGAACAAGCTTGCGACAACTCAGCTCTCAAACTGAAAAAGGAAACCCCAGGAGTCCATTGGGGGAATTGGCTCAAGACAATTGGCGCGCAGTCGGGATCACATATGCGGACATGGCAGTGTCTGTGTAGGAAAGACTGGTGCTGGACCATTTCATTCAGGCCCTGTTGGGGACTGACTGTGGGGCTCAGCTGGCCATGTGGCGCCCACCCACCATGAGTCAGGCGGTTGATGCCACAGTAGGCTATGAAGCGGCAAGGCCCCTGACTCGGGGAGGGGGGGGTGCCGCCCGGTAGCGATATGACAGGTGGGCCCGACGAACAGCGGCGGGTCCACGAGAGGAGCATTCCCTGAAAGGGGCGCGGGCCTGAAGAAAATGGTTCAGGGCATGGTAAACCACCAGTTGGCAAGGTATGGACCATGGCAGGTGGCTCTGATGATGGCACCCGGTAGGCCGCCAATAAATGCACAAACACAGAATTGGGGGGGGGGATTCGGAGTATCGGAGGCAGACACCTTTCCAGGTAAGTTGTTACAATTGTGGTCTGACTGGTCACCTGTCGCGGGACTGCAGAGCATCACGCAGGGATAGACCGCTATCCAGGAAGGACAACTCCACACTGTATGGACCGGACGAGCCAGCCCTCAACACCCTCCCCCCCACCCCACCAGGGCCCGGAAATCTAGTATGTGCCGGCAATGTAGGGCCATGTTCGGCTGTGGTTGATGGAAAAGTGCCCTCATCAATGCGACAGGTCATTTGTTGTGGCCAAATTGTCATTGGTAGTTTGACAATTGGGTGTAAAATTGCCGGCGTAGGAGTAGACACCGTGGTGGACACAGGAGCAAGCGCCACGATTGTCAGCCCTGTGATCCTTGATTTGAGCATAGATGGCTGGAATGATATCCGCTGTCTAGAAAATTATAGCCTGCAGCTGGCTACCGGGCCATCGGCTCCCATCATAGGGTATGGCTCTGACCCCTGAAGTTCAATTCATGAAAAAAAGAGAGCAGAGGTTTGGGTGGTGGAGGTGTGTGACCCATGTCCAATCGGGTTGGATTTGTTAACCGCCACCGAATGTAAAATTGATCTGCCCAGGGTATCATGCAGTTGGGTTTCGAAGAGCTGCCACTAGGGGGTGTGAGCACTGACAAGAATGTGGAGCAGGAGGCTCCCAATCCAGTGACCATTTCCCCGGGTGCGGGAGGCGATAGTCCCGGCATGATGGTGGGCTCACCCAACCTGGCGGGAACCCTGTGGTCTGTTAGAGCAGCTGGTGGGGCTATCAATCCCAGGTTTAGTCATGGGCCGTACCCTTATAAATACTGACAGGCCTGTGGTGGCCACCAGGGTAATTAATGTTAGCACAGATCCACACAATATAGGACAGGGCACGAAGATGGCAGACTGCACCCCAGTTATTAATGTCGCAGAGGTGAGGGATGAGAACATTTGGCTGGATCGACCCCAGAGGGCATCTCCAGAATGTGATAGGAATTGGCCCGATCCCATTTTTAAGATGGTAAACTGGAGTAGTGCAGATTTGGAGAAAACCCAATGGGAGACATGACACAAACGAATTAACCAGCATTTAAGAATCTTCTCTTTGTCTCCCGAGGATATTGGATGTACCGGCCTGGTGAAACATCAGATCAACACCTGTGAGGCCCGGCCTATTCGTCAGCCTGCCCGATGGCTCCTTGGAACAAGAGGGAGGAAGCTGACGAGCAGGTGTCATTGAGTCCTCGGAAAGTCCTTGGATATCACCTGTTGTGTTGGTTAAAAATAATCACACATTTCTGCGTGGACTATCCCCAGCTAAACAAAGTGACACTCAAAGACTCCTATCCTCTGCCAACAATTGATGATACCCAAGATGCCATTTCAAGCTGAAATTGGTTCTCGACTTTGGATCTCAACAGCGGGTACTGGCAGGTGGAGATGGACAAGACAAGGAAGGAGAAAACGGCATTTTCTCCAGGGAAGGGACTGTGTCAGTTCACTGAAATGCCATTTGGTTTGTGTAATGCCCCTGCCACCTTTGAACGATTGATGGAGCGTGTACTGTGTGCATGCCATGGCAAACATGCCTGGTGTACCTGGATGACGTCTTGTGCATGCTAAAACATTCCCCCAGCCCATTCCTAATTTGGACCAGGCGTTTGGGTGCCTCAGACAGGCAGGGTTAAAGTTGACCCCAGAAAAATGTTCCTTGTTTGCAAAGGAAGTGGTCTATCTCGGTCACGTGATAGGTTGCAAGGGGGTGAAGACCGACCCAGGTAAAGTCAATGTGGTAGAGGAGTAGCCCGAACCGATTAACATCAAGGAGGTGCGGTGTTTTTTGGGGACTCTGCTCCTACTATCGGCGCTTTGTGACAAAATTGCAGAGATAGCCAAGCCCCTTCACCAGCTTACGGAGAAGGGGACGAGGTTTAATTGGACACGGGAGTGCAATGATGCCTTCCTCAAATTGAAGGTGTGTTTAACATCCGCACCCGTTCTCGCATTTCCCACTGATAACAGGACCTGTACCCTGGACACGGATGCGAGCCAGGAAGGATTGGGCGCAGTTTTGTCTGAGATGTAGGAGGGTGTGGAAAGAGTGATCACGTATTACAGTCGGGCCACGAGTCGGCCCGAGCGAAAATACTGTGTCGTTCACAAAGAGTGATTGGCTATGCTGTCTGCCATGAACCATTTCTGCCCGTACTTGTATGAGCGGAGATTTTCGGTTCGAACTGACCATTCCTCCTTGCAGTGGCTCTTATGGTTCAAGGAACACGAGGGCAAAATTACAAGGTGGTTGGAAAAGGTTCAGCAGTACGATTTCAGTGTGACCCATAGAGCCGGGAAGGCCCATGGGAATGCCGATGCACTCTCTCGACGCCCTTGTCTGGGAGAAAACTGTAAATTCTGTACATGCCATGAGGACAGGGACCAATTGGCAGACCCCTCCCATAATATCTTCGTCCGTGCAGCCCGGGTGGCTGGGCAAGCCTTGCCACTGACCGCAGATGAGGAACTTGGAAAGTTGGCTTGGAGCACGGCCCAGTGGGAAGTTCCCGCATTGGGGCCGGTGTACAAATGGGTCCGGGCAGGGAAGTCACCCCCCTCTTAGCTCAGACAAAGGCTTACTGGGCTCAGTGGAAGACCCGAGAATTGAAAGATAACATCTTGTATCGCAAGTGGGTGGAAATTCCCTTCCAAATAACTTCCTGGCTAATTATAGTTCCAGACCAATTTAAAACACAATTTTACAAGAGTTGCGTGGGACCCGCCCCGGCGGCCATTTGGGCAGGACGAAAACAACATCTCAGGCCCGCCGGAGGTTTTATTTGGTGAATATGGGGCGTGATATACAGGACTGATGTTGAGCATGCGAGACCTGCACTGCTAAAAAGGGACCCACACAGAGGATGTGGGCCCCCTCCTTCAATTCTATCAAGTGTGGGTCACCCTTGAGCGGGTGGCTATAGACATCTTAGGACCACTGCCCTGCACCCACCAGGGAAATAAATATATCCTCGTGGTTATGGACTATTTCACGAAGTTGCTGGAGACCTATGCGCTCCCC
>NC_140961.1:90723846-90728846 GCF_056783735.1 Eptatretus burgeri
TCCGATTCTTCCCCTGCATGAGACTTACACAGCACTACACAGCACTACAAATATATTCTCAGTGCTGTGATGCACAGTTGGAGCTAAAAGAGAAACGAAGTCTACTCTCAGGAATGAGAACTTTGGAAATTCCAGAAAAAATACCGAACAGCTGTTCTGACAACGTTTAGGGTAGTTTCGTTTTCTTTTTTCCAATTGGGTGCCCTTTTTGGGCCCTTTTTGGGCCCTTCTTGTTGAACCAAGCCTGTGTATTTTATTTGAGTTGTCATTTTAAGATTGTAGTGCACACCTGATTCAGTCATTGAGCCCGTGCGCGTTCTTTTCAAGTGTCCAATTTGGGCCCTTTTTCAGCACCTCCTCTAATTTGAGCCTTTCTTGTCTCACCAAGGTAATTTTTTTCTTGAGCAGTGTTTTTGATGATTTGGACATTATCGGAGTATTCTAAGTCCACTTCAGAGTTCGTGGTTAAAAGTTTTATTTAAACAAACTGGGGGCCCTTTCTGGGGCCTTCTTGTTCAGCTAAGTCTGCGTATTTTCATTCTTGAGTTGTCATTTCAAGATTTCAGTTCAAAAATCGATGATTTTAATTTTCGTTTTTCTCGTGCTCATTAATTTAATTAAAAGTACAAAAGGGGGCCCTTTTCAGGGACCTAAAACCTTTGAAGGCCAGGGTGGCCAAACTCAAGAAAAGGTTTATTTAGTCTTTCATGCCATGGGCCATCAAATGACACCTTGAAACTTTTCGTGCACAATACTTTAATTTAACGTCACTGGGCTCTCGCACTAACAAGGATTTCACACAGATGAACATGGATGGATACATTGAATAGCAGGCCCACTGAGAAATGTGCTGGTGGTTACATCATTTCCTTTTCCTGTTGCATCACTTCCTCTCCTGTTTTCGATTAACAGAAATGGCCACCAGGGGGTGCTGACTCACAAAGTGCACGAAAAACATGCTCAAAGGATAGAACTAAATATATATACATATATATATATATATATATATATATATATATATATATATATATATATATATATATATATTGTGGATTTTATAATGGAATCCGAGTAAAAAACACAACATCCAGGTCCTCAGACAGTTACTTCCATAAATGCATGTTCAGAAAAGACCCATCCCATTGTCTGGTGGGATTCAAACTCTTTGATGCGTTGGAGAAAGGGTGGAGAACAGATTCCCCTTCTTTCTTATGGGTTCATAACGTATGATTTTACGTCTGTTTTCATTTCCGCATGAGCGATATTCACCGTTCATGCATGTGATAGATAGCCTTTAACCTTATGGACACTCATTCTATTCCCCTTCCATCAAGACACATTGGACCTCCAGGACATTTGTGTCATGAAACACACTGCAAGCAATTAATGAACAGTTCATTTTGACGGTCAAACATGGCTGTGGTCTGGGATCATTCACCTCAGGACAATCTTTTCCATTGACGCTTGACACCCACCTTTCTTTCATCGACGTCAGACATCCACTTTTTCCCATTGACGTTTGACATCCACCTTATTCTCTCGACTTTTGATGCCCCGTTCATCAGCTCTATGGATGCTGGCTGGCTCTTGTTCGTATCGGGCTGAACAAAGAGGTGATAATTGTTGTTGAAGTTTTATGAGCACTTCACGGTTTCGCTCGGTAATTCTGACAAATGGCTGCTTTCTGCCGTTCGTCCATCATCACAGGCATGGCATCGTAGGCCAGGAATGGACACGGGATGGGCGGGTTATCACGGGCGATGATTCACAAATGTGGCGGGGTGGATTTGGCTGGAATCTGTGCCCACCCAGATGGGCCGCTAAATAAAGAGGACGAGAGGTCCGTTCTTGACCAGTCAGATGGCAACGGCTTTGAGTCAGTTGGCATCAGTGAGTCAGCGTCAGTCAGACAGCTTTACCGGTCAGTCAACGACCAGTCAGGTGGTGACAGCTTTGGGAGTCAGTTGGCATCAGTGAGTCGGCATCAGTCAGATGGCTTTACTGGTCAGTCGACAACCAGTGAGTTGGCGTCAGTGAGTCCACGTCAGTCAGTTGGCTTTACCGGTCAGTCGACAACCAGTCAGTTGGCATCAGTCAGTCAGCCAGTCAAACAGCTATTTTCGTCAATTTCCAGTCAGACGGTTGCTCGTCATTTCCAGTCAGACAGTTGCTTCATTGATTTCCAGTCACACAGTTGCTTCGTCGATTTTCAGTCAGTCAACCACCAGTCAGTTGGTGACAGCTGGTTGTGGTTCTGACAGCTTTGGGAGTATTTCAGTCAGTTCCCCTCAGTCAGTTGGCACCAGTCAGTCGGTGCCGGTGAGTTGGTGACAGCGTCAGTGCCTTACAGCTTCTCACAGTGCCTCACAGTTCATCGCAGCACCTCGCAGGGCCTCACAGCTCCGAACAGCTGTCCGTCGGTTCTGGCTCCTGGAGGCTCCTGGCGGTGGGTGACATTGGGACCGTTAATGCTCATTCTGCTCGAGACCTGCTCTTGGCGTACCTGATTCTTTACGTCCCTGGTTCCTGGGGGTGACGACGTGGTGTTGATTGGCATTCAAGACTGTTTGTGAGTGTGGATACGGCAAGGCTGGGTGCTGGAAATGGACAAGGCATGCTCACACATTTCAGGACGTTTTTATTTGACATACGATGACTTCCATTTGGTGAGCAAGACTGACTTTCTCTTCCCCCCGAATGATCTGCTGGGTACCCTCGTCTCGTGTTTAATTGTTAAGTAAGGCACAGAGATAAGCATCTGCTCTTTGTCCCTTTTTCTCTCAGTGCCCGATTGATTATTTTTTTGCTTACAATTATTTTGATTGATTTTTATTTATTTATTTTCTTATTAATCAATTGCTTTGTTGACGTTCCAACCTGTCCATGCTTGTCCTTTCCTTCCATTGATCCAGCATTGTCCGAACCAAGATAATCGGGGAAGTAATTACCAGTTTCAACCTGTCCGTGCTTGTCCTTTCCTGCCATTGATCCAGCATGGTCAGAACTTAGATAGATGGAAGATAATTACTACACTAATTGACCTGTAATAGTCGGCAAGCACCAACGGTTAAACGCTCGGCCGCCCCAATTAAGATCGAATCAAGATAAGATTGGTGCTTTGCCGAGGGCGCGCTGACGATTCAGGAAACCATGTGACCTCCAGGTAAACGGCAAAATTAGATGGTGGACACTGGAACTTGTGGTTAACTGATTGGCATTCATGGTTCGAAGGCAACCCACCATATTACGAAGTTAATCATGAGCAGTGGCCACAGGTCCGGCTCTTCCGAGTTCAAACGGGGATTAAACCCCCTCGTAATACACTTGGCACCAATGGCAGTAATGATATATATATATATATATATATATATATATATATATATATATATATATATATATATATATATATATATCTTCTTCTTCTTTCGGCTGCTCCCGTACGGGGTCGCCACAGCGGATCATCCGTATGATCCGCATAGTGATTTGGCACATGTTTTACGCCGGATGCCCTTCCTGACACAACCCTGGTCGCCTCTTACGACACAGGGATATGGTACACCTATTTTAACCGGGGTATACACCGGCCCAGTACACTGGTACTCATTTCGCCGACCTCGGAAGGATGACAGGCTGAGTCAACCTCCTGGTGTATTAATTCAGTGGCCCAACGGGGCTTTAAATCAGGACCTTTTGCATCCCAAGCCGCTGCCCTAACCACTGCGCCAACACCATGCTTCATATATATATATATATATATATATATATATATATATATATATATATATATATATATATATATATATATATATATATATATATATATATATATATATATAATACCGGGTGTCGTGGCGTGCGCCTGTTATCCGGCTACTCCGAGGCTTGGGTTGGAGGATCGCTTGAGGACGGGAGCTATGCGCTCGGCTGTGCTATGAGAGTGTGGAGGGCAGCCCGGAATCATGGCGAAACCGAATCCTTATCCCTGTGTCGTAAGAGGCGACCAGGGTTGCGTCAGGAAGGGCATCCAGCGTAAAACCTATGCCAAATCATGATGCGAATCATAATGGATGCTCCGCTGTGGCGACCCCTAACGGAAGCAGCTGAAAGAAGAAGAAGATATATATGAACACACACACACACACACACACACACACACACACACACACACACACACACACACACACACACACACACACACACACACACACACACACACACACACACACACACACACACACACACATATATATCGTTACGGCTGTGGACATTCGGAATACACCATAAAGGGTCCTTTGATCAGTTATGATGATAAGTAATTGTGTAGTTAGATTTCCCCACCTTGTTTAGAGGGAATTTTCCGTGTTCACAGGGCTGCGATCCTTTGAGATAGCCGTTTTTCTTTTGTCTGTCATTATTTTGGACCAATCATCCCCCAACAACCAAATTGCCACCACCAACAACGTCCCCGAACAACTACGCCAAACCGCCACTACCTTCATCTCCACAACCTCACCCCGCGAACATCGCCTCACCCCCATTCTCAAACGACGCCCGCCAACAACCAAACCACCACAGCAGACCCCCCACCACCTTCGCCTTTCTCCCTCCACAACCTTCAACCACACCACCTGTCAACACCGAACGTCGTGCTGTTCAAAGCCCGTTTGGTGATTGTTACCAAACGCCCCATGCCACGAGTGCACATGGATCCTTTCGGGAGAGGAAAAACGGATCAGGAGAGGTTCACGTCCCCTTTCCGTCCGTCCACTGGCTGAGCATCGGGTGGTGTGGCCCCGCCTCCAAACGCAAAGCATATGGATCCCTTTTTGGAGAGAGAAACGGATCAGGAGAGGTTCACGCCCCCTTTCCGTCCATCCAATGGTTGAATATCGGGCTGCGTAGCCCCGCCTCCAAACGCAATTTGATCCTCGTATTTGCATGTGCGCTCCACCCCCGGGTTATATAAGAGTGAAGGCGGTGCGGCTAGAGGTCAGTCGGTG
>NC_140961.1:90736346-90778846 GCF_056783735.1 Eptatretus burgeri
ATATATATATATATATATATATATATATATATATATATATATATATATATATATATATATATATATATATATATATATATATATATATATATATATATATATATATATATATATATATATATATATATATATATATATATATATATATATATATATATATATATATATATATATATATATATATATATCACGTTTGACAGGAATACACTTTCTTTTAGATTAACGCATTTAATGAAAATGAAACAAATGTTTGCAAAGGACAATAATTCAAAAGGTAATGATAATTATAATAAAGCAAATAAATCCTACAGTCGAGGCACCTCTCACACAGTCTCAAATACAGACAAGGGGAAACAAAATTAAAAGAAAAACGCTTCCTTTCAACTATTCTTGTACTTAGCTTGGCCCAGAAATGGTCTTTGTGGAACTTGGAATGGAGGTCCTTCTGTTCGTATGTGCAGACGCACACAAATGGCTCTGTCACTTCTCTTGTAGCAGGACAATCGTAAGCCAGGCACTCCGCAAGCGGCACTCAACACCAAGGCTCAGACATGTAGCTGCTTCATCCGTTGATCGTCCTCGCTGACTGGCTATGACCTGCATGAGGCTGGGGGTCTGTTTCTCACGACTCCACCAAGAGCCAAAGGCCAGCATCTTGCTTCATGCATCCGCTCATCCTGAACCCTCCTCCTGCTCTCACGTTTGCTCTCTCCCTCTCACCTCTCAAAATGCACCTCACGCCTCCGCTCCATTCATGGCTCTCCAAAAATGACCTCGTGTGTGCTCTCTGTCGATCTCTCGTCTGATACAGTAGGAAGCCTCCCACAATGCCAAGCTGCCTTCCTCTCAATCACGCCTATATCCTCCACCTCTGGACATGGCCTGCTTGCACCAAACCCAGAAAGGTGGTGCTTCTGCCCACTCAGCACGCCTGGCTTTTGGGACGTGTTCTCCACCTTTATTGCCGATCTTGAAATGTAAAAACATTGAGAAAAATCATGGAGGGTCTTTTGGGTCTTTTGACCTGTGCAAACATGTTGGGCTTTTGGGTCTTAAAGAATTGTCCTTTAAAACCCTACTCAAGACATCCGTGAGAAGGGGGACAGACACAAATACACAGTTTTATATGGATAGATGCTAAACATTTGTACAAATAAGCTGTGTAAGTGTCAATCTGATGTCTTGAAAAATTGCTATCATTTGGCAATAATAAAATCACAAAAAAACCCATTTGATTATGATGTGGGTGAAATTGTTGTCATGGAAACAGTTTTCTCTTTGTCACGTGGGACTTTTCTCTTTGCCACGTGGGACTTTTCTCTTTGCCACGTGGGACTTTTCTCTTTGCCACGTAGAACAAGGGTACTCGTTTCAATGCCGTCTGACACAAATTGGGAACCCATGTCACTCAGTATTTCATGAGTGACTCCCACTTCATCCATTACACCTATCCGTGAGAGCCTCGGCCACCAACTCTACCATACCGTTCTTCAACACAATGGCCTCGGCATATCTTGTACCCAAGCCCACAAGGGTGAGGATGTAATCATTTTTTCATTCGGTCATTATTATGTTGAGAAGTCATGGTATAAGCAACAATACAGCTTTATTGTTGAGACATCACCAACAGACAGATGGGATATCATGATACACACTGGTACAGGTCACAGTACGTGAAGTCACATCCAGTAATCAATCTTACGTGGAAGGTAACCCAGAACGGAATCCCACACTTCCCCTTCTCCTTTCAAAGTTGTGGGATAAAACATATCATGTTATTGTCATACAACATTCTGCGTTGAAGAGCTATGATGAGATTGTGCATATTTGTATGCATATGTCATGCAAATGCTAAACGAGCAAGCGCTAACAAGAAAAATTTGAACTGGAACAAGAGTTCAGGCAAAGGACTTGCACCTTGGAGTGACGTGGTGCTCGGCATGCGTGTGTGCCTGCCCATTTTGAGCAGAATGTCCAGAGGGGAGATCAAACCTGACCCTCTTTGGTGGAGGACTGTGGGATTAGTCCTTCACGCCGGTAGGTGGTGCCTCAGGCATGAGGCACTGATAATATGGATGGAGATAGCAGCGGTTTCTTCAGAAGACAGCCTGTGCGCACATTGATGTGGTTGTCATGCTGCCATCCAATACCGATGATGACACCGGTGTTCTTCCACAGTTTAGTATCTGCATCCTGGATAAACATGTCCATGCCGATCTGGAGTGATTTCAATGCCTTTGCAATCTTGTTGGAATATGCGCTGGTTTTTGCATTCAGTGTATTGGCTTTCGTGTCATGCTCATCCTTGGCCATCTGTCTCTCGGCAACAAACGTGCGGCGATGTCCGGGAACCACAGTATGTGAAGGGTGGCCAAACACTACCTGAGCCGGGGAGTAGCCCATATCCTGAGGAGTGTTCCACTGTTCAGCATTCTACTGCAAAAGTCATCATGGTGGAGTACACCATAGTGCGTCATCTTGGTGACCAAGGTTTTCATTGCCTTGATGGTGGCCTCGGCACAGCCGTTACATTGTGTTGATGAGGTGTGAATATGTCATTCTCGACTCCCCACTGCCCCAGGAATTTTCTGAACTCATACGAGGAGAACTGGGGACCCCCCGTCAGAGCATAAATTAATGTGGACCCCAAGATCCACAAAGAAGGACCGCATGGCACTGATGAGATCCCTTGATGTCAGAGTAAGCAAAAACAGACACAGCCAACTGGACAAACGGTCAATCTCGAGCAAGTATGACTTTCCGGCATGTGAAAACAGCAGCAAATGTGTCCTCGAACATGTTCTGGAGGAGGGTTGCCCATGAGCGGCTCCTGCTGGCTGGCCGTACAGTCTTGACAGACACCATATGAGCAGGTTATGTTGGTGATATTATAGTGAGGCCAGCCCATAGTCTGATGAGCTCGATGCTTCATCCACTCCAATTCTTGGTGTGAGGTGTGAATCTGGTTGAGCACACCCAAGCATGTGGCCTGCGGTATCATGATGTGGTGACCAGACGGCACAAGATATCCGTCCACAGACAATTTATCACAAATTCCGAAGTACAGCACTGCTTTAGTTGATGTACCAATTGGTGCAATTCAACAGGATTCTGCTGCAGATAGTGTTGGATAGAAGACAATACTCAATGTCACAGCACACTTGCTCGCATAGACCACCCACAAGGGGATCATGCAACGTCGGCTGCTCATTAATGACATTGTCACAGACGAGATAATGACCTGTTGCACGTCACGTTAGAGGGCGACTGGAGTCTCCTCATCATCCCCCAGTGGGACTTCCACAGGATAACACGACAATGCTTCCAGTACAGCATGATCCGAGTCCTTCTGCCAGATGGTGGTGAAAGTATGGTTCCTCCTTTAAAGTATGGTTGGTTTTTGACAGGTCAACCAATTTCGTCAAGTAATTGTTTTGACTGACAATTGTTCAATGCTCTTCCCCAACTCTGGCTTCAAATGACTGAACTTAGCCTGATACACATCCTCATTCAAATTATAATGCTTCAAAAGTGCTTCTCTCATGTGATCATAATTAACAGCTTCCATATCTGACATCATGGAATGTATATATGATGTGCCATTCAATAAATCAATGAACGAGCTGGCTGTAATAAAAAAAAAGCTTAAAACAGTACATATCTGTCCAGCTCATACTTTCCCTCAATAAAGGCTGACGGCTTTGGAGCTCCAGTATCTGCAAGTTATTCGCATTCTTCAGGTGACATCTGAGAGTACTTTGTTCTTCCAGATGCTTCAAAGCAGCCCCTGCTGAAAGTGTCCTCTGCCTTCAGTGAGGAACCTAAGAGCAAGGATACAGTCAATCATTGACCTCTTTGGTGTAAAGCCTGACTGGACTGGGTGCTGGTGCTCAAGCAGATGGTGGTGAACTCTCTCAAGAATTATCCGAGCAAAGACCTTGCCCGACACGGAAAGCAACCTGGTGATAGTTGAAGTCCTGGCAATGACACAAGTCCAGCATTTCCTCCACCTTGAGAACTTCAGCATGGATGCCACAGATCCAAGGAGCTTTATACATTTGAAGCGGTTCACCGCAGCCTGTGTTTCCACAAACGAAGGTGGATCACAGTTCATTGGAGGGTTAGCAATAGGGAAAGAAACACCACTGATGTCCAACATAACAGCTGGTGGGTCAGCCTGGTACAGCCGCTCAACTTATCAGGCCCAGCGGGCCTTCACTTCGCATTTCTCTCTCAAGAGCCCACCCCCCTCTATTGTAACTGCATTACACAGGGACATTGGCTTTGAGGAACACAATGTGCAAATTCTCCTGTGCGCAGGACGAGAATCACTTGACCTTTGGTAATGCTATAACCCCTCACAGATTCCAACATATAGGCCTCCTTGTCCTCCCACAGTGCACATGCAGTTCAACATCTCAACTCCCTGAACAGCTCAGCTCTGCCTTTAAGCCTGGCCCTGCGACTCTGATCTATGGTATCCAGTGTCCCTTGAGAGACAAAATTATTCTTCGCCTGATGGTAAGTTCCAAGACATCCACCAGCAACATCAATGATAATGGTCTTGAAAGCACTCCACAACTCCTCAGGATTTCCCAAAGCATGCAGACCCACTCAATTTCCCAATCAGCCTGTTCGCAACTCCTCAGCTACCCACTCATCCTTGAGCTTGCCAACATCCAGCGTAGTCTGGGATGGCAACATTCTCCCAGATTTAAGCTGCAACTTCAGAGTTTCAACAACAAGTATGTGGTCAGTATTGAGGAACTGAGCACTCCAGTAGACCGTGCCCTTCTGGGTCATCCTCCAGCGACCATCAACGACCACATGGTGAAACTCCTTTGCCAAACCATCTGTGTTGGAATAAAAAGTCCAGCAATGAGCCTGTAGGTGCTGAAACCATGAACTAGCCAGCCTAAACCCATGACTTCTTGCAAAATCAAGGAACTTAGTGCTATTCTGGTTCACATTTCCAGACTCACGGGGACTAACGCATGTCTCATAATCATCCGTTTCAGTGCCAGTCGATGCAATGAAATCCCTCAAGACTAGAATTGTATCTCGCCTGGGGCATTGCTCAATCACAGACTCGAGCACGGTATAGAATGTGTCCTTCATGGTGAGATCACTCGCCTCAGTATTCAGAGACCAGGTAAACGACACCCAAGGAGTGAACAATCCTTCGATTTATAATATGCTCATTGACCGGTGTCATCTCAATTATCATTGGAGTTAACTTATTGGACACAGCTACAGCAACTCCTTAGGCATGTTAACTATCAGGGTGACCAAATCAACAGGAGGTGTAACCACCCACCATGATCTCGCCACTATCCAGTCTCCGAACCTCAGAGAGTGCTGCAATACTGATGTCCAAACGCTTGAGCTCCAATGATAACAGAGGCAGGTGATCATCCTTTATTCTGGATAGGACTTTCCAGGCACCCACCCGAAGGGACCACCTAAGGATAACCCAAGGAGACCGCCGTCTCGTGAACGACACCTCAGCACCACTCCGACACACTCTCCCACAATCTGACGAGGAAATATTACCCCGTGGTTTCCCTCCTATCATCAAAGATTGGGGGTCCCGAAGGCTTTGCCCCAATCCCATCATCTGTTGATCTTCCCTGCAAAGGGAAGCTGCCCAGGAGGCACTCCCACGGAGTGTTTCAGATTTTTTTTTTTATGCTTTGAGAATGTTTTGCGGAATGAAGGGTTTTACGGTGGCCGGAGTGCAAATCCTTCCACCAACCTCCTAATAAGAAGTAACCCAACTGCAGGAGGATGTCTGCAGACACAGTTGGGCACTAGATATGGATGACCGTTGGTTCACAAAGATCTCCTCCACCCTTTGTCAGGTTTTGTTTTTAATCCTGCTGGTTGTCCATATCGAAACACCCTCCTCACCAGGAAACCTGGTGGGGGAGATGGTTTAGTCACTGACAACCCGACCATGGAACAGGTTAGTACAGGTTTACATGATACCTGCAGCAAGTCTCTGATCTGGCCTGACCTGAAAAAAAGTTCATTGGCTGGCTTCTATATTCAATTTCAAAGAATACGACACTATCCAGGATCCTCCTGATGATTTTATCTTTTCTTTTTGCTTGTTCTGGTTCCTTCTGATGTCTCAAAATGCAGTCCCTATTGTATTTGATCTTCCATTTAATATGAATTCAATTTTTTAAAACACATTTGCCGTCACAAGAGTTGGCTCGCCCCGAGTCCTTCTCATTACTGCATGGGATAAGTAGTCTATGAATACCATCTGGTTTCATGTGTAAACAAAATCTTTGTTTGATTGACTGATTTCTTACGACACCCCAATCAGTGGAAATTTGATATTTGATTCGGGAGGCTATGTGATTATTGAAAGAGATAATACATGATATATTATACATATAATATATATACAAACACATGCACACTTACGGAGGTGGATACTTTGAGAACTGGTAAGTCTCCATTCTCTCTCCTGAAACCCACTTAAGTGTGGAGATAACAATCAATTACAGCAATTTGCACACACACACACACACACACACACACACACACACACACACACACCTTTACTATGAGTAAACTAAGACATGCAACCCTGACACAACTCAATACAAAAAATCCCTTCCAAAGTTTGTTACGTCTTTACTTCCCCCTCCCCTCTCCCCTCAATAGTCCTCACCCTTCTCCTCCCAACCCTGAGGCATCAATCCCCTCCCCACACTCAAACCTCAAAACCTCCTCCCATCCCCAAACCGTAAGTCTTCAACCCCACACCCAAAAACCTCAACGTTCCCCTGCCAAAGTTGGTTTTACTCTCACCCTCCTTCCACTTGTAAAAGCAAATGGGCATTCCCATGCCAAAACAGCGGAGTAGTTAATGCTTTCTGCTCCCCTATCATGCTATCACCGACTTTACAGAAACACATCATAGTTGCCTTTTCAATGCACAATTTTAAGAGAAAATAGTCAGAAGTAATAGAAAACCTGCATAGTGCGTATCCTCCGCAATAAAAGCGCTACTTGAGAGAAAGGGTCCTAAAGGGGTTTTAAAGGGTAAATTATTCAGGGTTCTAAAGGGTTTCGAAATCAGCAGCCAGTCTCGAAATTGTGGGCAGAGTCAGATGAACTGTCCAACCAATTGGTGTAACTCACACGCACAGACGCACAGCTCCTTTCATACAGCATATGGACTGCATGAACCTCCTCCAAGATCACTGGTGGAAAAATAGATGAAAACAGTGATTGATAATGCTAAACAAGTACAGTCGTGCACATGATGAAATAATTACATGCTACCAAACATTGTTACATTCCATATTCCCTGCCCTTCATCCTGTTGATGTAAAGATTGCACATATCTCACTGGCCAGTGTGCACATCTCCCTGAACGAGTTCCTCTCTGTGGAGGTGAGTTGGTTGGAGAAGAGGCTTGAGATGTGTGCGGAGGTGGTAGCTTCGAAGAGCGAAGACGTGTTGTAAACTTGTTTGAGGTAGGCTTTTTTCGCCATAGTTGTAGCAAAATCTTGTTCACGATAAGCCACTTTCAGACAATCAGTACAGACATTATCATGCTTGCCATTTGTATCGACAGTGAAAAACTTGTCAATATGTCTGAGAATGCAAAAGAGACAATCGTAGGGGGGGGTGGTTGAAGAGGTTTCCTCACCGCATCTTGGCATTCAAAGTATACGTGACAAATTGAAGGTGACGGAAAACGTTTTGGTAGTAATCGAAAGACAGTATTTATTTATTTATCTATTAGATACGATCGGAAGTGAAGTGATACTGCGTGAGGAATCCTGGAGGGTTGGAATGTGGCCTTCGGTGAGGGAAAGCTTCATGACATCACACAGCTTTGAATATTGTCCTATTACTCTCTTAGATAATTGGGGGTATTCGGAGAACAAATTAATGAAAATAATAAAAAAATGGAAAACCAAAATCGATGAAAGTATTGAAAAACTGGAAACCAGAGCGATACCTTTCATATTGACTTGAGGTCGCGACAGGTCTATCAGTGTGTGTGTCAATCCTTGTGAGTGTAACGGAAGGGAAACATTGCGTTTTTTTTTTTAATTGATTGTACTTTCCATCCAATATGAGCTTTGACGATATCAAAACGGGTCTGCATGTTTTCAGAAACAAAATGGGCCAAACCCGTGAAATACGGGTAACTTGCCATCTGTGAAAGATGTGTGTGTACATGTGGCTAGATCTGGATGTACCTGTAATGGTGTGCTCTGAGTTCTCATAGGGGAAGCTCTGAGGCCCTACATGTATCGTATCAGCTGATGAACATAGCTGTTGGGATCCAATTCACAGTTATCCATACTTGGTGCAACAAATTGCCTTGGCAATATCATGGTGGTCCCAACAGCAAGCTCCACCATTGAGCAACCAATGTCAGACTTGATTGCAGTCTGAATACCCAGCAAAACGAGAGTGACATTTTCTGACCAGCGAGGGTTTGCATGAGTTTTGAGGGACGCTTTGAGTTGATTCCGAAAGTGCTCCACAAGCCCATTATGCAGGATGATATGAGGTAGTCTGAATAAGCTTACTCTCCAGTAGTACGATAAGTGAGTGGAAAAGAAAGGACTCTGACAACCTCTGTCAGTACTGATGGTGGATGGTGCACCAAATACAAATACAGACTCCCAACGTGAAAGAAAGGCATGCGTTACTGTGTCTACTGTGATAGGTATAACTTCTAGCCATCGCATAAAGCAGTCAATGCAAGTTAGGATATGTGCATTGCCCTCGAAAGGTGGAAGGGACCTACCATATCAATCTTCTTGCGTATGGCAGCTTGGCTGCCAGGTAGCCATCATTTTGTTGGGGCATGACGATGCCGCTGATGCTGCGCCCCTATATCAGTCCACTGGTTCTCATTTTGCCAACCTCAGAAGGATGACAGGCTGAGTCAACCCAACCTGGTGTAAACCCATTGGCCAACGGGGCTCAAACTCAGGAACCTTCGATCCCAAGCTAGCCACCCGAACCACAGAGCCAACCACAGGCTTACAATATCAATGTGTACATGGTCTAAACGAGCATCTGATGCAGCAAATATCCCCAATGTTGATGGTGTGTGATGGTGCACCTTACATTATTGGCATTGCAGACAGGTCATTACCCATTCATGCACATCATAGTTCATACTGAGCCACATGAAAATCTCTGTTATCAATTGCCGTGTAGCCTTAATCCCCAGATGTTACAAATTATGTAGAGCCTTTAAAACCATGTCAGAAAGGTGAAGGAATATATGGACGAGGGTTCTCTGTAGACATATCACAAAACATAGTGCAACTAGAAGTAGGAAGCAATACTTTATGCAGCTGTATACAGCTTGAGTCAAGCTGTTTCATCTCATTGCTCTCTGTGCTTGAGCAATGGCAGAAGTCAATTATGGCTGAAGCACAGACAACATTGACTTCTAAGCATGAGAGGGCGTCAGCAGTGTTGCTGTTACCACTGAAGTGTCGTAGGTCCAACGTAAACTGAGAAATGTAGTCGAGCTGACATATTTCTTGTGTGAGTGACAATCTGGCATGGACTTCAGTGCGTATGTCAATGGCTTGTGATCGGTCTCCACAGTGAATTGGCGTCCTTCTGGCCAATGTCGAAAGTGCTCGATGGTGAGGTATGCAACAAGGAGATCACATCCAAATGTACTCTAATGGGTTTCAGCTGGCTGTAGACATTCGAGAAGAAAGAGAGGCTGCCAATTACCATTGACATGCTGTTGGAGTACACCACCAACTCCAACGTCAGATGCATTCACGAGAAGGCAAAGAGGTGCATCATATTTATGGTGAACAAGAAGAGCTGCGTGACATAAATTAGCCTTCACTTCCTCAAAAGCTACATGCTCTTTCTCATCAAGGGTGATAGACTGATTCTTCCTCTTCCTGTTCTTGAGGATATCTGTCAAAGGTTAGATAATGTCAGCATGGCATGGAATGAAATGCCTCTAGAAATTAACTTGACCGAGAAACTCTCCCAACTTCTGCAGGGGGTCAGGAATGGGGATCTTCAACTTTCTCTGTCAGAAGGCATATCCCATGCTCATCTATAAGGTGGTTGAGGAAAGTAAGAGAAGATATCACAAACTCACTCTTGTTTGGGTTGATCACAACACCATATTTCGCCAGGCAGTTGAAAAGTAGACAGCGATGTTGTTCTTGTTCGAGCTCAGTCTTACTGGCTACAAGTAGATCATCTATTTAACATACACGGATGTGAGACCCATGTCACCTCATTGATGAACCACTGGAACATCTGCACAGCATGATGTAGATAAACAGGAATACGTAGAAACTCAAACAAACCAAACTGAGGATTGATTGCTATCTTGGGTATATCCTCAGGCTCTACTGGGATCTGATAAGCTCACACTAGAATACTCGATCCACCTTTGAGAATACACAAACACCTTATTGCAAAGAGGAAAAATCTTGGAGGTGTAGCACTGGATAATGATCACAAACAGTGGATCTGTTAAGTGCACTGAAGTGTCCGCTTGACCACCAATCTTCCTGGAGTCTTTTTCGGTACAATGTGTTTGGACATGACCAGTTACTGCTGGATGGGTGAATTATTCCTAACTCGAGCATGTGACGAAATTCTGCCTTGTCTGTGGGCTACTGATCAGGTGTGAGAGGATGAGGTCTTGTTGTCACAGATGGACCACGAGTCTAGATAAAGAGACTGATGACATGTTTAATTGCTGCATCACTGTATACTGGTCGAGTTATACCTGGGTATTCATAAAGGAGGGTGTCATAACGTGAAGTGTTGGTCCTTTTCACGAACATGGCACTGGTGGAGGATGATTGTGAACCGATTCCTTGTTACAGAAAAGCTTGAGGTATCTGACATCCACCAGTAAGCCAAACTAATTGAGAAAATCAGCCCCAATGATGGGAGTAGGCAACTTAGCAACTATGAATACCCAATGGAAAACTTGACAAATCCCAGATCTAGCATTAGAGATCGCTCTCTTTGTAGGTGATTAGTTGAGTGGTTTACCACCTGAAGTTTGGTTGATATGCTCATGGGCTGTTTTCTGTCCAGGCAGAGGTGGAAGCACACTCACTTCAGCACCAGTGTCAACAAAGAAGCGTGGACCTGTTGTCTTGCCAGTTATATACATAGAATAGGTGACTCTTGGTAAGACCAGCAGTGCTTGTTGCCCGAAGGCGCCGGTCTCAGAGCTTCCCTGAGCAGATGAAGGGGGTTTACCAAAAGAGCATGGCAGTATACTTTTCTGGGCATTAGTTCCAAATTTCATTGGTGCCAACATTCCGCTTCTTCACATCCTCAATGAGGTCAGCTCCAGTTCCAGCTCCTGTGCCGACCATGGGACTCGTTTTGGTCCTGTTCGTGGGAACGGCTGCGTTCCTTTAGCAAGTGACATGTGAGTGTATTCTTGCACAGTTAACTGCTCGACCACAGATTGCAGCTGTTGCATTGCAGAAATGTTGGGAGCAGGCATTGCCGCAGTTGGCTGATGTGTTGCAGTTGCAATGAAGGATGCAAATGCTGCTGCATCTTCCACTATATTGTCTGCAATCTCAGCCAGTTGCTCAATTGGGGCAGAGTCATTAAAACAAGTGAGAACGAGTTGGGTATTGGTGGGAAAATGCTGAAGGAACAATGGTTTCATGATGTTATCTTGTAGCATAGCATCACCCAAGAGTTATCTCCTTCTCCGAATAAGCTGTGAAAGTTTTTGATGCCCCATCTCTTCACAGATATGCAGCTGGTGCAAGCGCTTCTGTTCTGATGCCAAGGTGCATTGAATGAGTTCAATCTTCAAGCAGTCATAGCAGTCTTGGGATGGTGGGTTAATGAGGAAGACCGTCACTTCTTGGGTGATTTCAGGCTCCATGGAGTCAACTAAATATACGAACTTGGTGTCTTACGTTGACATTGCATGTGAGAAATTTGTATTCTCCCTGAGGAAACCTCAAAGCTTAAACATTTTGCCAAAAAGGAGGGAACTTCAGGCCATCCGCCGCCACCAGAGAAAGTGGTGAGGACTCCACAGAAAGCACTTCTCTATAGGCTCTGAAGGGGATCTGCTTCTCTATAGGCTCTGACATGATGAAATAAAAATAAATAAATAAATAACCAACAGCCAACACTTTGAACAATAGAAAAACACAGATATGTCATTACATATAATGCATAATGATGGAGTGGTGCTGAGGTGTCATCCACCAGACGGTGGTCTCCATGGGTTAACCTGAAGCAGTAACTTCGGGTGAGTGCCTGGAATGTCCCATCTCGAAGACAGGATGATTATATGTCTCTGCTATCATCTGAGCACAAGTGTTTGAACATCAGTATTGCAGCACTCTCTGAGGTTCGGAGACGGGATTGCGGCGAGATCATGGCAGGTGGTTACACCTGCTATTGGTCTGGTCGCACTGATGGTTACCATGCTCAAGGAGTTTCTGTAGCTGTGTCCAATAAGCTCACTCCAATGATAATTGAAGTAACACCGGTCAATGAGCATGTTATGAGACAAAGGATTTGTCACTCTTTGGGGGTCGTTTCCCTGGTCTCTGTATATGCTCGGCTGAGGTGAGTGATCTTACCGTGAAGGTCGAATTCTATGCCGTGCTCGAGTCTGTAGTTGATCAGTGCCCCAGGTGAGAAACTCTTCTAACTTTGGGGGATTTCAATGCATCGACTATAACTTGATGGATGGATATATAACTCGAGGGATCGTAATGAGATATGTGTTGGTCCCCATGGGTCTGGACATGTGAACCATCCACCCATCCATCCATCCATTGAGACCATACACTGTGCAGAGCATTCCTGTTGCCTAAGCAATCTCCTTGGCTATTGGGCACAATCCTGGACTGGTCGCTACTCCGACACAGGATATCAGCAAGCTCGCACTCATTTTTCCGACCTCGTAAGGATGACAGGCAGAGTCAAACCCACTTGGTATTAATTCAACAGCTTAGTGGGATTTGAACGAAGGATCATAGGATCCCAAACCCTCCACACCAACCATAAAGTCACCACCAGACTTTAACTGTGAAGCAGAATAGCACTAAGTTATTTGAATTTGCAAGAAGTAAGGTACTTAGGGTGACTGGTTCATGGTTTCAGCGCCCACAGGATCATTGCTGGGAATGGTATTCCAACGCTGTTGGTGTGGCGAAGGAAAAGGAGATTGCTCATGTGCTCGTTGATGGTCACTGGAGGATGATCCAGAAATGCAAGGTCGACTGGAGTGCTCCGTTCCTCAATACCGACCACAGGCTTGTTCTCGCTGCTAGAATCTATCAACTCTGAAGTTGCAACATAAATCTGGGATGGTACTATCTTGCCTTGGCTTAATGTTGGCAAGCTCAATGATGAGAGGGTAGCTGAGGAGTTTGCCAACAGGTTGAGTGCAGATCTGGGGGTCTGGGTGCTTTGGGGACTCCTGAAGAGTTGTGGAGTGCCTTCAAAACCATTATCATTGATGTTTCCGGTGGATGTCTCAGAACTCACCAGAGGACGAAGAAGAATTTTGTCTATCAAGCCACACTGGATACCATTGACCAGAGTCGCAGGGCCAGGCTAAATGGCAGAGCTGAGCTGTTCAGGGAGCTGAGGTGTAAAACTGAGTGTGCGCAAAGGGTGGACAATGAGGCCTTTGTGTGAGGAATCTGTGAGAGGGAAGAGCATCATCTGTGGTCAAGTGATTCCATCCTGCTTGTAGGGGAATTTGTGCATTGCGTTCCTCCAAGCCCTCCAATCCTGAAAGAGGTCTCCAAAGTGAAGGCCCGCTGGGCCAGTTACTTTGAACGGCTGTACCAGGCTGATCCACCAGCTGTCTGGCTGGATGTCAGGGGTGTTACGATCCCGATTTCTGACCCTCCAATCAACTGTGATCCACCTTCATTTGTGGATACACAGGCTGCGGTAATCCGGTTGAAATGGGGTAAAGCTCCTTGGATCTGCGGCATCCATGCGGAACTTCTCAAGGCCGTGGACAAGCTGTACTCATGTCATTACATGCAGTTATGTGCTCTGCCTGGAATACAGGCATCCTCCCAACAGACTGGAAGAGGGGCCTTGTTGTTCCTCTCTGGAAATGGAAGGGTGATTGCCAAGACTGCAATGACTACCGAGTGGTGATGCTGCTCTCATTGCTGGGCAAGGTCTTTGCTTGGATAATTCTTGATAGGGTCCTGTGGTACATAATTTGGGAATGTTAAGATGTCTGACCTTGATTTCGCAGATGATGCAGTAATCTTTGCAGAGATTCTAGATATCCTTTTGGTGGCCCTCGAGATGCTGAATGAGGAGTTGGAGCTGCTAGGATTACGGGTTTACTGGGTAAAAACTATGGCCCAGGCTTTCAATGACATCTTTGATGATTCTATCTTGTCTGTACCGGTTTGTGATGAGGATGTTGAGGTCACGGAAAGTTTCACTTACCTTGGCAATGATATTCCTATCTCTGCTGTTGGTGAGCTATAGGTCAGTGGATATCTGGGTCTGGCCTGGGATTGTCATCGCTTCACTGGATCATGGTGTGTGGTAATGTCTGTCATTTCCTGTGCAGGAAGACAAAAGTCTGAGTCTTCAGGTTCTTGGTGCTTCCAATCTTGCTCTATGGATGTAAGACTTAGACTCTGACCATATATCAAAGACGGAGACTTTCCTCCCAAGGTTCTCTTCACAGAATCCATCGCTATCACTGGTCAGACTTGGTCTCCAATGTGCGGTTGCTGAGAGAGACTCAGACCAGATTTCTTACCTGTATAGTCTGTGAGTATCAGCTGCGGCTGTATGAACATGTGGCTCATTTTCCTGACGCTAATCCTGCTCACCAGATTCTCTCAGAAAGGGAGCCTCTTGAGTGGAGGAGGCCAATGGGCCAACCACCTGCCTTGTGGTTGCAGAAGGATAGTTGGTATCTCAAGGAGATGGGGATGAGCTAGGCATCTGCATGAGGGATGACCACCAGACTGAGGCCCCTGGAATACCAGCAGAAAGTGGACACAGCTACGCACTGCTCTCGTGCATGTTCCTATACCTGAACTGACCTGACCACAGTGTGTTCACTTTCAAATGCTTCCATAGCAACTGGATGAGATTCTGTGATTAGCCAGGATTTCTTTTTTGCAGACAACAATGAAGCTCATGGAAGAGTCAGGTTATTGAGTTATCAAGTTTTTTTCAAGTTGTGGCTGAGTTCTCATGACATTCTTGATCATATTTCTGCAAACATTCCTCTCGGGTTTTGAAACTTGCACCTTCGGCAGAAAATGGATAAATATAAAAGGCTAAAAATGTGTTTTATATTTATATTTCATTTCTCCTTCCTTCCTTCTTTGTGAATCGCATCGGCGTTTTTGGCCATCTTCCAGGTCACGTGACGATCAAATGGGAAGGATATTAAAAAATCTGTCCAGTTAGATACAAGAGAAAATTTTTTACTATCATAATCAATAAACAGTTACCGAATATCTTGTAGAATGGCAGACAAGATAGGTTTTGAAAATGGCGATTTTTATAACTTACGTGACCTCATGACCTTGACCCCGACCTTGAACCCGGACAAAAGTTATATCGTGTGCAACACTCATCGACCTCGACTCGCAATCCAAGTTTCATCAAGATCGGAAAGAAAAATTGTTGACGGACGGACAGACATTTGGTCTGGCTTTATTCGGTCATCTCGGTCGAGACGACCTAAAAATCCGATTTGATTTGGTCAATTTTGACGGAAGAGATAGGTTTTTACGGTAGGACTTCCTCAAAAGCTTCCACTAACTCAATTGTACCTATCATGGCATTTTTCAATAATTCCCGCGAACCATCGTCGCCTCCCGGCTTGTCTTTTATTTTTTTCTTGAAATGATTTATTTAAAAATCTCAAACAGTTCGTAGAGACAAAGAACGATTTATTTTTAAACATAAAATAAACCGCCATTTTGATCTAATACTTCCGTGTACATTAATAAATAAAATTGTGTTTTGAAGATTACGCACAGCAATTTCTTTGACATTCTTTTCTCCGTTTTTTTTTTTTCACATTGACGCGCAATATCAAGTTTCGTTCAAATCAGGCAACGAAAATAATTATTAAAAAATCAATTCGCGATTTCGTGAAGTACTCTTCGGGATTATTTGATCAATGCAAACAACCTCAGCAGCATAGTTCGCTGGAGCTATCTTTTTTTTTTTTCTTGAAATGATTTATTTATCAACGGTTGTCACAACGGGAACCCAACTAGTCCAGTGGAATCCTTACTGATCGTGTTTTGCAGTATATACAATGTTTTATTGCAATTTCTGTAACTCATATGTATACTGATCTCAAAACAATAGGGTGCCACTTTGGCACCTTTGGGGAATTTTTTTTATTGCCATTTGACAAAGGGAACGTTTTCGAGCGATTATGGACATTTTTGTCGACTCGTATAAAATGTATTTTTATGAATTAGTAGTACCCATGTCCAAATTAGTGAGACTGTTTACAGCCTGTTACCATATATTACATAGAAATTTGTGATAAAATCATCCAGGGGCAGAATAATGCACTTTATATCACATTTTGTTGTGAATAGCAAATAATATCGGTTTAACCTAGAATATGCACCAGTCGATAATAAACAACTTGCATATATATTTACTTTCCACATATATATATATATATATATATATTTATATATATATATATATATATATATATATATATATATATATATATATATTTATAAATATCAGATGCTTAATTCATGGTACACACATGATGACAATTGGTGAAAATACATAGATTACAGACACATTGAAATAAACATGAATGTATACTCCTGTCACATAAAATGCAGTTGTTTATATGTGATAATTTTGAACCATTTGTTGTTTTGACCATATCATATATTTATTCTTCTGTCTCTTTCTTATTCCAGATTGACTTGAAACATGGCATCCAATGAAGCAGAGGGGTGTCTCTTCAACTGTGGAAAAATCAAAAGAAAATCTTATCTCTGCCAAGCCTCAGCGCCTGCATACTATCATAGACAGCAGCAAAATCCGTGGTGATGGGTTGCATGTAGAACGAGAGCATAGACTAGCTGATGATCCTAACACTGCACTCTTTTGTCACAAAAGTTGTGTTTCGACAGATACGTCAAAGACCCACATCAAAAGATTTGTGGAGGCAAATAGCAATGAAAGCAGTGGAACACCCCCTCTAAAAAGAACACGTCGATCAGAAATTGCCCAGTTTGATTTCTTGACACACTGCTTATTTTGTGGTGAGGTGTGTGAACTAGCCCCCGACCCACGTCATCCTCATAGATGGAAAAAGAGTAGTCCATTGTAGAACTGCTGAAAGGGGGCCTGGCATGAAGAGCTTCAAAGATTCCATTCTGGAAGCGTGTTCCATTTGAGAGGATGAAATTGCCCAGCAGGTCAGGATACGGGTGCAAGGAGCTGTCCGGCGACCTTCATGCAGCAGATGCACAGCACCACAAGGAGTGCATGACAAAGTTCATGGGTCTGAGAGGTAAGATGCATGCCCATCGGAAGTCGGAGCATCACACAGATGGATGTGCAGATCCTGTCTTTGCAGAGGTCATCCATGAACTCAGCAATCACCCAACACGGATCTGGAACTCTGTTGAAGTATACAACCTATATGTATCTCTTCAGGGAATTCAGCTGAAACGACGCACATTGATTGAACATCTTTCAACACATTTTGGGTCAGACTTTGTAGTCCTCTCCAGAGTTGGGGTTGCAAGCATTCTTGTGTTCCGGGGCAAAGCTTCTCATCTCCTCAAGATAATACCCGACAATGATGACCAAGATGATTTGGACATCCGCAAAGTTTCAGCAAGAATAACAAAGGAGACAAAACAACTTGTTCCTGACTTGAACAGTTGTGCGACAGAAATAAGTGCTGATATCATTCGTGATGATTGTAGTCCGACCTTGCTTCATCTCCTCTCAAAGATTTCACTAAAACTAGGAGACACCTTGCAGACTTCTCTCATCGGCAACGTCATCACCAGCACCGTGAATCATCGAGCAACAACCTTGCAAGTATCTCTAGGTCTTTTGATGAAGGACAAGAGCCTGATTGACAAGTGTTATGGTTTCGAAATCACCTGCTCTTATGACGAGGTGATAAGGTTCAAGGCTTCTGCTGCCTTGGCTGCATCCCAGAAAATCAACTTTCTTATTCGGGGGTATTCGACAATGAGACCAGTCTCGTGCAAGCTGTGGCTGACAACTTCGATGCCACCACATGTTCTCCTAATGGCTTGAGATCAACACATTCTCTTTCCCTTCTCCTCACCCAGGTCCGAACAGATGAGAGTCCTTCATCAGCTGGAAATGAAAAGATTCGGCGTATCAAGAAAGAAGAGATGAAAAATGAAATACCTCCAGCGCTATACTGGAACAAGGAAACCCCCAATGCCAGTGCAAGAAGCAAACACATACAGTACATCGCTCAAGATGCTTGCTTCTCAACAGATATCACTGGCAAGGGCAAGAGCTGTTGATTATGACCTCCTGCAAAAGGTCATCTGGGAGAAAGACGTACCAGAGTACAACGGCTTCAACACCCGGGCCTCACGAGAACAAGGACAGTCCATTCATCCAGCGACCAAAGCCATCTATACGCCGTTGATTGACATGGTTCCATCAGAACCGGATGCAACCATGACAGCAATGAACGAAGCAGAGAAACTGGCTCTTAGTACAGGCCAAGCCTTCACGTTATTCACCAACGATCAGCAGCTCTATCGTGTTGCTGTACATGTGCTGTGGGTATACCCAGAGAAGTTCCTGAATTTCATTCCACGCATGGGTGGCATGCACACGTTAATGAGCTTCGTCGGTGCTGTGGGGACTCTCATGTGCAACAGTGGCTTGGAAGAAATCTTGCAATCTGCCTTCAGAGGAGTCCCAAAAATGCTGTCCAGAAAAAGGTTCCCGAAAAATGTCTGAGCATTGCGAATGGTGGTGGAAGAGTTGTTGTGAGAGACATTGTCAAACGATGAGGGTCAAGCGACCCAATGGAGCGACTGGACACACAAGCAGCACTCAGCACAACAACAAAACTTTGGGTCGACAATATGATCAAGCCGGTGCTCATCATGATGATTTTCATATGGACAGAATGTGAAGGGGACTGGCCTTTGCACATGTGGGCAATTCAACAGATGATCCCCTACTTCATTGCTTCTGGACATACAAACTATGCCAGGTATGGGCTCTACGACCTCCGGTCTATCGAGCGACATCCTGATGACATCTTGGAGGACTTATTTTGGGGACAACATGTCATGCGTCACTCCCGTGGGCTATGGAATGGAATATGGTCAGACATGTTCATCGAAACTACCTTTATGCAGTATGGTAAAGGCCCGGGTGGACTGATTGGGATCACACTGAAACCAGCCACTGTGACGAGATGGGCACTGAGACTGTACATCTGCAGCACACTGCTGAAAGGCTTGTCGCTGATGACAGAACAGGGAGGTCAGGATGCTGACAAGCCACAAAGAAGATAATCCAGGCAAAATAGCCAAAGATGCCGAGGACAGATGTAAAACCCAAACCAAGTTGAGCACTTCGATTGATCCACTGAAACCTGAAAGCCATCCTGATTGTCTTGTCATTATCGTGACAGGACAGATAACCTCCGATAAAGTGAATGTCGCAGAATCACTTGTCATTGGCAACAAACAGATGCAGGAATTTGGATCTACTAGGCCAGAAGGGTTCCACAGTGTTATTCTGAACAAAGTTGTTACGATGGCTGTGAGCAAGAAGCACATAAAAGTGAATGGTTTGCCTGTCTATGACACTGAGCTCAGATACACAAGGGTGATGTGCCTCCAACAGTCCAATGAAATAGACGTGAAGGATATACTGTCGTACAAACTGTCACCAGTCCCGTCCTCAACGTTTGAAGATAATGGTGACATGAGGATCACGACAACAAAATCCACACTCAAGAAAAACTACAAGTTGAACGATCAAGTAGACTGGTATGTAGTCCACAGGTAACAATCATTGATGGTTGTGCACTACTATTGGTGGTACAGTGGCCAGCCAGCGGAACAGTACAAGACTTTGCCAACAACTTCTCCAAGAACATTATCAACCGACTGCTGATGACTGAAGTCCATTTGATTTTTGACCGGTACTATGATGAAAGTGTCAAAAACGTGGCAAGGCTAAGCCGTGCTGGCAAGGATGCAAGTAGGTGACACCAGCTTTCACCAGAAACACCACTGCCACCACAGAAAGTGACTCAACAGTAACAGCAAACAAGGTCCCGCTCATTGACATCTTGTGTGAAGACTTGTCGAAGAAGATCACAGAACGACCAAGGAAAACACCGAAACTCGTCATCACTGCCAAAGACCCAGTCCTCATAGAAGTAAGCAGCGGTACTAAGAGGACGAGAAAGGAGCTCAGAACAACACATGAGGAAGCTGATGTCATGATAGCTCAGCAGATGATACAGTTGGTGTCAACTATGATGAAAAGTATATCAGTTGTGTGTGACGACACTGACGTCTTCGTGTTGCTCGTCCATTTCTACCATCAACAGAAACTCACATGTGAAGTAATGATGGTGAGTCGCATTGCTGGTTGACAAATTTTGGACATCAAGGTGACCTCACAGCAACAGCGAGGAAATTCAGAGCAACTTCGTGCAATACATGCGATGACCAGCTGTGACACGGTTTCATATATGTGTGGCATAGGTAAGGCAACAGCGCTGAAACAGATGTGACTCGGTCATCTGTTACCAAGTCCTGGAGATCCTGAAGCAGAGATGAATGAAGTTGTTTCCGAGGCCACGAGGTTCATTGGTGCTTGTTATGGATCCAAACAGACAAGCAATATGTCAGCCATTCGTTATGATGTATGGTTCTCCAAAATGTCAAACAAGAATATTACAGCTGCACCTAAAGTGAAGACGCTTCCTCCCACAACTGAGTCGTTCCTTCAGCATGTACACTGGACACATTGCCAGACGATCATCTGGAAGTCTGCTTTGTCCCCTGACCCACCCAATCTGGATCCTGTTAGGTATGGCTGGTCGAAGGATGAATCTGGTCAGGGGTTGGTTCCAGTGACAGTGGCAGACAAGATGCCACCTGTTCCTGTTGAATTTCTGCAAATCATCAAATGTGGATGTTCGTCAAACACGCCATGCTCAACAGCCAAATGTGGATGTGTTGTGGCCCAACTCGCATGCTCCATGTTCTGCAGCTGCAACGGGAGTGACGACTGCTGCAATGAGCGAACAAAAACCGGCAACTCCCACGCTGATGACGAGCTAGATGACTCGTCTGATGACACGTAAGCTTAATGACTATCTGTTGTTATTTCCTTTCAGCCATCGCATATTTCAATTTTGTATCAAATATTACGATGTTTATGTGTGGAAAAATGTATATTGTATTCAAAAGAAGGGTATATTGGTTCAAAGATTAATGAAAAGAACACAATATGATATAGTATAGGTCAAATAAACGTGTTGTGTGCACAGTACTTGTATGTGTTCAATATTGGAGGATTTAATACTATCCGAAAAGTAGGCATATTTTGATTAACGATTCATTTTTTAAAATGTGTATAAAAAAAAAAATTCCCCAAGGGTGTGACTTTGGCACCCTCTTGATTTATTATCAGTGGATATCAAACACCGAGAAACAACAATAAAACATTGTATATACCAAAAAACACACCTCAGCCCAATATCATACTTTTTCCACTGGACTAAACAGGTTCACGGGTCGTCTCGTTCATTATAAACAGATGTGTATTGGGGATGGAAAAAAAAATTGGCTCGGTAATTTAGAAAACACGTTAATATGGCAAACTGCTCAGAAATCAGGTGTTATTTCACAACAACTCGCTCAGGGTGAGGGAGCATGAACCACTCGCTCAGGGTGATGGAGCATGACCCACTCGCTCAGGGTGATGGAGCACGACCCACTCGCTCAGGGTGAGGGAGCATGACCCACTCGCTCAGGGTGAGGGAGCACGAACCACTCGCTCAGGGTGAGGGAGCACGACCCACTCGCTCACGGTGAGGGAGCACGACCCACTCGCTCACGGTGAGGGAGCACGACCCACTCGCTCACGGTGAGGGAGCACGACCCACTCGCTCAGGGTGAGGGAGCACGACCCACTCGCTCAGGGTGAGGGAGCACGACCCACACGCTCAGGGTGAGGGAGCACGACCCACTCGCTCAGGGTGATGGAGCATGAACCACTCGCTCAGAGTGACTATAATGCTGAAGGGTAATTCTAATGTGTTGTAAGGGGTAATTCTAATGGGTTGTAAAGGGTAATTCTAATGGGTTGTAAAGGGTAATTCTAATGGGTTGTAAAGGGTAATTCTAATGGGTTGTAAAGGGTAATTCTCGTGGGTTCTAATGGGTAATTATAGAGGGTTCTAAAGGGTAATTGTAATGGCTTTTGTTCGTTTCTAAGCTTTGCCTATTTCATATTAAAATGCCAAACTGCGCAGCTTCCTTCGGACGTGGGTGTGATTTATTTATTTTTTACCTATTCAGATTAGCAGATAAACAAATTGATAAAGCAAAATTAATGGGATGTTAGGTCGTAACACAAGTTCAAAATATGCATAAACAACTGTATGAGCCAAAGCAGTATATTTTAGTGAAAGTCTTTTCAATTACACCATAAGAATCTGAAGCTGTAGCATCAGTACATCCTTCATTAGCAAAGAGCCAGAAACCAGGTAAATCAAAATGGCAGGAGTAGATAAGGCATTTGCAGTGAAAACTGTTTTTGTTTTTTTTTCTCTCGAGTAATTTGGAGGTCGTGAAGAACAATCAGAATTTATTTTAAATGGAACCTCACCATTTGACTTCTGAACAATCGTTTTCTCCAAATAAAGAACATGTTTTTTGATCTATAGTCAGGATCATGAATAAACGACATAAAAAATCTCCTTTCCAGAATTCTTCACTACAAGGCATTGAGAGAAGACACTTGACAGCATCTTGAGTAAGATGACTCGCATAATAACGTTGCAGCTCTGGAAACTTTGCGTTTGAGTAATGTACCTGCTTGGAATTCTTCATTAGCTCCCAGAATTTCACGACTTTTGTTTTTCATTTCTGTGACTAAATCTCAAACATTGCAAGGTTTCACTCGGCAATGCTGTTGACAATAGTGTTGTGCTCCTTTCATAGAAATTGTGCAAAATGTTAACCTCTGGCACGGAAGTTGGACGGAGGTTATGATTTCACCCCTGTCTGTCTGTCTTTGTATGTTTGTGAGCAGGATATCTCCAAAAGTTATAGACTGATTCAGATGAAACTTGGTGCACAGATTGGGTGATTTACAAGGCCAAATTCATTCGATTTTTGTGAAGATCCAAATCCAGATCCAGATACAACAGTTTTTTTTAATTTTTATGAGAAATGGGGCCAAAAACGACATATGTAGCATGTTATCTTAAAACGTTGTGGACGAGTCATGCCAAAACTTGGTGGATGAGTTGTGTAAGTGACGAGAACAAACCGATTCGATTTTGGTGAAGGTCCGGCCGATCAATGGGATACAAAATGTAAACCATTCATTTAGAGATGTGTGCTCGACCAAGTGCAGTTCTAGTTATTGATAAATTTATTTCGTTAAAACTTATAGTTATCAACTTGGGATGGGTGCTAGGTCTTGTCTAAATATTGTCAATAAATGCCACCACCCACATCACTTAAGCAAATAAAGAAACTATCAAATGCACTCACAGTTTTTGTCTGCCTAATATAGTGTGTGTATGGTTGGCTGTCTGTGTTATTGACTGTTGTGTTCATGATCAAATAACATACAGTTTGACGTGAGCATGCATTCTAGGAAATGGGCAGAATAGCCTTTTCTCACATATATGGAAATTTTGTGAAATTTTTTGTGCTGTTAAAAATAAAAATAATTTTTGCAAGTACGACATAAATTCGCTTCCTGCATAAGATCATAAAATTGAAAAAGATGCAAGCACATGATCTCAGCCTTTCCAACTGGATGGTACAGTGGGACACACTTTTGAGGTGTGAGCCTGGGTTTGATTCTCCACCTAACTTTTCACCATAATGTGTTGGACTGCTGTTTTGCAGGCAGAGAATTGCATCTATGTGTGTTCTCTCACCCTCAAATGTAAGTTTGGCTGTGTGTCCCTTCTGTGAGCAGTAGTTGGTGGAGGTGACTGATCCCACAGGATAATTCGTGAAAGGTAAGAAAGTTTTTGACAAAATTCAGCTGCCTTCATTCGAGCTTCAGGCCTGGCCAGTCAGTTTGTGAAAAACCTGGGTCAAAACCGTTCCACAGCTGCACAGTTTTTGTCTCTCTGTACTCCAAAAGAAACTGCTCATAATTGAGGGCATTAAGAACTACCACTACTACGACGAGTAGTTGTAGTAGTAGTTGTTGTAATAGTAATTGCAGTCGTCAGGGTAGCAGACATGAGTGAAACCTTTGAGGCAGTATTTTGTGTATAAGCACCATGGTTGGCATGACAATGAAGAGACGGTGAATCATCTGTCATCTTAAGCTATTTATTCTGAGTTTTATTCCTGGCCTAAATATATTCTGTCATCTTCGTGTTTTGCAAGCAGAATCCAGGGCACACTCGATCCAATAGGACACACAAAACTGGACTCAATATTTCAGCATTGGTTGCTGTCGATGTTAAACATCAGCTAGCTTGGCAAACAGAACAGGATGTCAGATTGTTAGATATGTCCATAGTAATGGTTCTCACTTATTTTTATGACACTGAGGGCCTCTGGCAATTCCAGAGAGGGAAGCAGAAACATGTCGATGGTTGCATGACCAGGACAGAATCCAAACTGATGTTGAGAAATCAGGCTTTTTGAAGAGGAAAGACCTGATATCGGTAGAAATGGTAAATATCATGACATTGCTTATCATTGGAAGGAAGCATTGCCATCTAATTTTATGGATCTGTTTATAGACCCTTCTGATGAATAGAAGTGCTCTTTATCTGACTTCAGTTAGTAGGGAATGACAAAAGGAGACGGACTCGTGAAAAAGATCAGACAAAAGAGAAACGAGAGCATTACAGCAGGATTAGGAACACAGATACTGAAACTATCTGGACCCACCACTGATGCAGAGTTGTTGAAAGACAGAATTTTCTCCACCTTATTGAGTGTGAAAGATAGAGTCAAGAAGGTGGTGGGTAGGAGAGGGAACATGCAGATGGAGAGGGATTGGTTGTGTACCTGAGATTTTTATAACAAATGCTCACTTGAGACATTCTCTATTATCTCAAACAGAGTCTGCGGTGATGATATTTCAAGTGAGGGAGGGAATATACCAGAAATACACTTGACAAGGCACTACCAGGACTTTGAATCAGGAGATTGATTGGAGAGTTCAGCCTTGAGATTAGCAAGATAGTGTTTTCTGGCTTCAGGAAGGATGGACATAAAGTACTTGTTGGTTACCTTACAGAGTAACCTAAAGTTTGTTACACTTGCAGAGTAACCTAAAGTTTGCCTCAGTTGGGTTTGCCTTCCATGGTGAGAAAGCAAGTTCTTCAACAACTAAACTTGCCACAGGAATCAGTGTGTCAGAGTTGAGAGTATGGATAGGATACCAACAAGTGGTGTGGGGTTAAACTATATCATTAAACTAATACACAGGCAGAACCCAGGCAAAAATGCTGCAGTTAGAACTATAGTATATGAGAGTAGTACTCTCATGTACTTTAGTTGGCAACAGGTCCTCATACAGTCGTCTGCAGATAATTACTACAGGAAAGAATGATTTTTTTTTTTTTTTTTTTTTTTGCCTGGGAATTTTTGCCTGGGAATCAATATGATACACTGCAGAAGTAATCGCCTGATCATATTGAAAGAGGGAATATTGCAGTCCTATTGAGTTGGCCTGAGGAAATAGCTAAATTATCTGTTATTGAGCTTCCTCTCTTGCAATTGGACGAGAGATATGGTCAAATGGGTTAAATGTGGTCGAATATTAACAGGAGAGGTTAGTGAAAATGTTGTAGTATACAGGTTCAGAGGGGGGAAACACACTATTACGAGAGATGTGGGTTTCAAAGTTCACAGATTGGGTTACACTGATCATGTAATTGCAGGAGGACAGAACAGGAATGCTAAGTGGCTCTTTGTTGTATATCCATCTTCAGCCAACTGGCAAAGTGGCACATAAATCGCCTCAGATGAGGAGGTCAATTGGGATAGCTGGTGATGCAACACTGCATCATTCTGCCACACTTGCAGTCTTCATTAGTAATGGAAGATTAGTTATTCTTCTGCTTGGAGTGCTGTTGTAGTTCCAATACCACTCATGAAAACAAATATCTTGAACTCAGTGAAAGAGGGCAAGCAGTAAATTCTTGCTGATTGTTTGATTGCTGCGACACTGCCATTGTTCTTGATAAAATATCAAAACATGCTGCAATAGTACACATGAAAATGTCATACTGCAGCACATCAAATGTACTGTTTTGCTCATTGGTTAGTAGCATTCTTCCACATGGCATCATTTGAATAGAAACTGCTTGGTAAATGCTCTCGTGTGCGTGTGCGTGTGCGTGTGTGTGTGTGTGTATGCATATATATATACACACACACTATATATAGAAAGATTATATATATATATATATATATATACATAGACATATATATATATATATATATATATATATATATATATATATATATATATATATATATATATATATATATATATATATATATATATATATATATATATATATATATATATATATATATATATAATTTTTTTTATGTAATATCCATA
The DNA here is from genome assembly GCF_056783735.1 of Eptatretus burgeri. Classification (NCBI taxonomy): domain Eukaryota; kingdom Metazoa; phylum Chordata; class Myxini; order Myxiniformes; family Myxinidae; genus Eptatretus; species Eptatretus burgeri. The sequence continues at coordinate 90,763,197 of NC_140961.1, forward strand.
GACAACCTCAGACCCCAATTTTTTTTTTTACTGTCTGAAATAAACTTTTGTACATCACAGGTAATAATGATTGGGGTCAAGTTTCATCAGAATTGTATGTCGTTTCTGAGAAGAAAGTAAATACGTCTTTAGGATGGGCAACACCAACACCCTGTAAACTCCCTCCGTAGACCCCCTCAGACTCCAATTTTTTTTTTTAATGGTGTGAACAAACTTTGGTGCATTGCAGGTGATGAAAGTTGTGGTCAAGTTTCAATTGAACCATATGTGCAGTTTCAGTGAAGAAGCTGCAATTATTTGTGGATGGCCGACTGATGGAGGGACGATGCACAATCCCATAAGCTACTCAGAACTACGTTCCAGGTGAGCTAAATATGGAAGAAAGGGGGAACAGAATAATTGAAGTGGGCGTGAAGCCAGGATTTTGGGAGTTTGACCAGTTGGGGGTTACTGGAGGAATGCATACACCCTGCAAGAACTGGGGAGAACTGCAGGGCAGAGAGAGAATGGCCTAGGCCAGAGGAGAGGTGGTAAAATTATATATATATATATATATATATATATATATATATATATATATATATATATATATATATATATATATATATATATATATATATACATATATATATATATATATATATATATATATATATATATATATATATATATATATATATATATATATATACAGTGCCTTCAGAAACTATTCACACACTTCAACTTTTATCACATTTTGTTGTGTTAGAGCCTGAATTTAAAATGGATTAAATTTTTTTTTTTAATTGTCACTGATCTACACAAAATACCCCATAACAACAAAGTGAAAACATGTGTTCAGGAATTTTTACAAACTAACTAAAATTGAAAAGCTAAAATATCTTTTATCAATAAGTATTCAACCCCCTGAGTCAACAGTTTATAGAAGCACCTTTGGGAGCGATTACATCTTCGAGTCTTAGGGTATGTCTGCATCAGTTTGCACATCTGAATTTGGGGATTTTCTCCCATTCTTCCTTGTAAATTTGCTCAAGCTCTGTCAAGTTGGATGGGGAGCATCAGCAAACAGCAATCTCCAAGTCTTTCCACAGAATATCAGTGGGATTCTTGGCTGGGCCACTCAAGGACTTTCACATTCTTGTTCTGAAGCCATTCTTGTTGCTTTGGTTGTATGCTTGGGGTCATTTTCTTGTTGGAACGTAAATTTTCTTCACAGTCTAAGGGCATTTGCACTCTGAAGCAGGTTCTCTTCAAGGATTTGTTTGTATTTGGCTCCATATATTGTTCCCTCTATGAGAGTTGTGGTCTCGACCGATAAAGGCCTCTATTTTAGGAGATACCCCAACCGGAGGTAGAACCAGCTGAAACTAGTATAATTTTATTCCTCTGGATGTCTCTTTTCAGAAAATGATGTTATAGTTGCAGCAAATGTGTACAACATGCCAAATTAACCCCTTCATTGCAGGCATCCATGTAAAAATATTGGGTCCACTGTAAGGGGCAGGATGAGATGAAATCATTGTTACTTTGCAACTAATGGACCTATAATTACATATGACCCCTCAAAATATTGGTCTTAGTTGGTTCTACAAGGCTATTTAGGTGCTGCCATCTACTTAACGTTTGGAGAACCTTATCTTTATCCGAATCCGTGAGTCTGGTGGGGCATTTCCACTTCTCGGAAGAGCTGGTCTCTTTTTCGTTTGTACGGGTGTGTGATTTGGTGTCCAGTTGCGCACGGCTGTTTTTTTGTGATTGTAGCATTCCCCAGAGTGCACGTGTGTCAGCTGAGCCATCTTGATCTTTGCTGATCAAAGACGAGCGCTCTGCCGATTGCAGGTGAATTTTCTGTGTTATCTGTGACTTTTAGGGGAATTCTGTGTTCAAAATCATCTTAAGGTCTCTGTGAAGACTCAGAGCAGGTTTGGCATGTAATAAGGCCTTCTTCCCTCATGAATTAGTAACTTTGCGTTTCAAGTTTGAATCCTGGGTCAGCCAACCTCGTCCCTCCAACCGACTTTACCTGTATTGTATTAACTTTTGGCTGACTTTCATTAGTATATCAATATGTGCATAATTAATTTGCTTCGTGCTGTATCTTGTAAACTTAAGTCACATAGGATTTGCTTGCCCTCTTTGGGCTCGTGCGTGTTCAACCTCGACTCCAGGTCACGTGCATTAATGTATGTGTGAGGCCAGGCTGTGCGTCTTTCGGGAAAGGAGATGGACCTCTCCCATGAATCACCACAAAGAGGAGGCTAAGAAGTAACCCTGACAACTGTGTGATATGCTGTCAACCCATCGACTCCAGTTGTCCATTTGTCAAAAGTCCACCGTTGGAAGGCGTGAAAGCTGCTATTCGTGCTGCAGAAATACATCAGGATGATGTACATGAGAGAATTCTGGAAATAAAAGATGAGATTTTAAATGGAACTCTTGTTGTAAGATACCACACGAAATGCAGGGCTTGGTATACGTCTGCCACTAATCTAAAGTATGCGCAAAATCAGACTTCATCTGGTACTTCCTTTAGTGCATGTAGTGACACGTGGAGACAGTTGGGCCAACAAGAATGCGAAAAACTGATGCATCTATGTTTAACATAAGAACTGATTGTTTAATCTGTGGGTGATCAAGCACCAGGAAAGAAAAGCTGACAAACATTTCTGTGGGCACTGGGGTATCAACATGTGAACGTGCCATCACAGCATCACTGGAAAGACGACAAAAATTCACATGCAAATGTTGTCAATTACAGATTTCTTTGCATACGATGGAAAATATCATTAGACATGCTACGGTCACTATGTTTCAGAACGAAATATCAAAGCTGCCAGGGCAAAGGCTGAAGCGCAGAAATCCCTGTCTGATTATGATAGGGCTGTCCTCTGTTTGGGTGAGGAGATGGAGAAATCAGTGCTTTCTAAAAACAGACAGCTGGTAACTCTCTCTTCCCTGCATGAGCGATTTGCTGCGATCCTCAACGAAGGAAGGTCACCTGAAAATCAAGTAGATCCAAGTGACTATCCCTCATAGAAACTGAAGGAGAAACTTAGAAAATATTTTCAGGATTGGTTGTTGTTCATTGCTCAAGCGGGCAAGTCGGATCGAGTTTGTTCTCGCGAAGTGACTGCTGGTGATGCCCTGAAGAAAGTTTCTGACCTGAACATTCAAATCAATGACTTGGGTGAATGTGAATATGCTACTACTTGTAGCTGTACCCAAGAACACCCGAGTGAATTGGACTCCAGCCATTCTTCATAAAGCAGCAGGTATCCTTCGCAGTTCTATGTCAGGAATATCATTTCAGACCACTCACTATGCTGCAAGTGGTGACTTGAACCCAGAACAGTGCAAGTCATTTGTTCCAGGCACATTGTATGACTTTATTACTTGGTGTACGAAAAAGGCTTTCTTTGATAAAGCTGCACATTGTACCCCGAATGATGCTGACATGACAGTCCTGGGTATTTGTCACAGTATTATTGCTTTGTGATGTAGGACGCAGACACCCATCACGTTTGGTCTTGGGGTTCAAATGCACCACGATCATGGTAGCAAGTATCTTATTGATAGGTTAAGTTCCCTTGGCTATGCAATAGGTTACGATGAGGTCCGTAGCTTGCTGACCTCAGTAGCTACAGATGAGCTGTCCGAGCCATTTCTGGGATCCAATGAAGAAAATGATGCTTCATTCGTTGATGCAGCCATTGATAACTTTGACCAAAATGAGGAGACAGACGGGGAAGCACACTACCCATGCTATGGCTATTGTCTTGTATCAACGATCTCAGGCCACTCAGCAGTCAGTTCTCATTGCACGCACAAGGCAGAAAACATTGGATGCTACACAATACCAAGAACGAGAAATCCATGGATATCGCAAGCCGCTCAAGAAGCCAGAACTTGCCAGAAAGTATCAGCCCAAGGATAGAACAGATCCTCCGACAATCCTTTTGAAAGACTTTGTATGGCAAGTGGCACGCGTCTCTGGGACTGATTACTCGAGCATCCCAGCATGGGGAGGTTTCAATGCCATTGTAAGCATGAAGAGAGTCCCCGTTGCCAGGATTCGATACCTTCCTTTCATCAATGCCTCACCATCTGATCCATCCACTATCTACACCACTCTCTTAACACTGGTGCATCAGCGGAAACGCTGGGTCAGATCCACATACTTGTCACTGCGGACCTTGCAATCTACAGCAAAGCGCAGCAGATACTGTGGAGCAACCCAGAATCTCTAGTCGGCAAAGTAACTATGAGATTGGGAGGAATGAATCTGATTATGGCTTTCTGGCAAGCATTGGAAAGTTGTACGGAGATGGTGGCCTTCAAAACATCCTAACCTCATCGGACGTGTATTTCTCAGCCACAACCAACCAGATGCTCCAAGGAAAACAATATGCCCGTGGAATTTGTGTTGGCTGCCTGGCTCATGAGGCTCTGACATACATGTTCCTCACATCAGCTGAGGAATTTGCTCTCAAAAACTCTCTGAAATAGCTGACCGATGAAATCAAGCAGAAGAATGAAGTCCTGGAGGAGTCATTCAAGGCGAAGGATGCTACGTCTTGTGCCATCCTCTGCCAGGATTTGGAAGATGCCATTCCACAGTCCGTGAAATAGTAGCCCTATTTTGGAATGAGGGGAGGGAACGTTCAGTCACTTTCACCTCCTGGGATAGCTTCCTAGAATCTGGAGACCTATTACTGTGATTGCTACCAGTGGATAGAGAGGCAAATTTTCTGATGCACATCCAAGCGGTCATGGAAACTGTGCCTTATTTTTTACTTGCCGGGTGCCAAAACTATGCCAGGTACATGCTGGTTATACATTGCAGAAATGAAGGACCGAGAACAGAAACAGCCAGTGATGTATCAGCACATGATGGAGGGTGGATTTGTTGTTCGCAGGTCACAAAATCGACCCTTCGATTCGGCCCCAACAGATCAAGCTCTCGAGCAAAGCATAAACCATGAGGCCAACCAAGAGCCAGGGGGATGTCATTGGATTCATCCTGCGTAAAAGTGCCCTGCTGAGATGGATGATGACCAGGCACATGACAGGGGAATATGCAGAGGCATTCAAGGAACTCTGCAACTCAGCTGGGAAAAAAGAAAGGCTTCATGAAGAGCTTGGAGAGAGCTGTCTACAGAGCAACAGAAAAGATGTCCAGGAAATGAAAGAGTACCTGTCTACTCAATGACAATATCCTTTCAACTTTGAGGTTTCAGAACAACTGGTCAACATCACCACAGGCCAGGTTGCTAGTCTGGAAGTTGAAAACTCGTTGAAGGGGATCCCACAAAGGGGGAAATATATTGCCAAGGAATTCATTACCGAAAAACTCGGAGAGGACCCCACAAAAAACTTCTGGGATCCAAGGAAGAAAAAAATGGTGATGATCTTTCTGGACATGAAGAAGGCACGACCCAATGACAAAGATAGGAAATTGATCATTGACACAGAGGTGCTGTTTCTGCGGCTTTTGGGAGTGGGGCGGAGTCATGATGTTGACTTGAAGTATGTCCTTAGCCATGAACTCACAGCCATGCCACCAGCACTTCCACAACGATGGAAAGATGAGGAAGACCAACAAAGCTGACCTCTCTCAGAAACTGGAGTCCAATTGTTCAGAGATGCTAACATCACTCCCGCAGAGTCCAGATTTAACATCATCCACCTATATCATCGATGGAATGGCCATGATCCAATCACTAAATGAAAACCACTTCCGTACATTCAAAGATTTGGTGGTTGTTGTGCAAAAACAAACAGTACGGCTGCTGAAAAATCCTTCCCTGGATTTGAGCTCTGTCACCATTGTCTTCGACCATTATGATCATTCATCGTCCATCAAAACAGCAGAGGGTGTTTTGTTTTGATGGACGATCATCCATCGTCCATCAAAACATCAAAAACAAAAACGCCGGGGTGCCTCTGTTTCAGAATTACCCACGTACAAAATCCAGGAAAACAGACAGGTCCCAAACTATCGCAGGTTTTTGAGAGTGGCCAGCAACAAGGCATGTCTTGCCAATTACATCATTGAATACATGTAGATCATGCAGGGGAGTGGATCCCACATGATAAATGTATAATTTTGGCAGGGGGATTTACTGATGGAAAACTTGTGAAGGCTGTCACCTCAACATGCATGACATACTTGGAGATCCTCTTCTCCAAGCAAGAGGAAGCAGACACAAGGATGATTCTCCATGCGTGCAGTCTCTCCCAGGCCAATGGTCACCTAATTATCCGCTATAATGATACTCATGTCCTAGTCCTTCTCGTGTACTGCCAACGCAGAGGACAGCTAACTGACCAAGTATTCATGTATGCTGGACATTCTGGCAAGGAGCGGGACATCCCAGTTCATGAAATTGTGGACCAACTTGGTACGACAGTTTGTGGTCGCCTCACTGCTGCTCACGCCTTGACAGGATGTGATACAATGTGTTCAATGAACAGGATCGGCAAGAAGACTGCCTACTCCAAACTTGTCAAAAACATTCACAGTCTCGCAGATTTGACAGCCTTTCATGAGAAAGATAGGAATGTTGCACAGGTGTTTGCATTGTTGCTGTACGGAAAGAAGGGAAAAGATGACCAAACTCGAAATGAGAGGCGCTACCTCATGGCAACAACGATGGACAAAGCAGCTTCAATGCTTCCACCTCTGGAAGATGCGTTCAAATAGCATGTCCTGTTAGTACCAGACTCGGATCTGGTGTACCAGTCTACATTGCGAACCAGGATGAAACTCTACCAATTGGTCAGGGCTGGGGTGCTTGTGATGACTGAGGCATCACACCAACCATGTTCTCAAAGGCACCGGCTCCAGTCAAGGCGCGAGACCTCACTCACTTGAACTGCAAAGATAAGGACTGCTCTAATGGAAGGAAGTGTCCTTGTCAGCTTGCTGGACTTGATTGTATTGATGCCTGTTCATTCACAGAGTGTCAAAATCAAAATAACACACCAGCAGGACAGGATGAAAATGAGATTGACACGTAGACACAGGTGCCAATTTTGGGAATGTACATATACATATGTATATATGTATACAGTATATTAATATTGTGACGTCCACGGGACTTGAACAGTCCCGCTAACGTAGAATGAGCTGAAACGATGGAGGCGGTTTATTTTTTATAACCCAAAGATGGCGGTTTTAATCGCTCTACCGCAAACGGGACGAGGAAGGTGGCACGAGTCGCTTTTCACTGAGTTAATAGTGTTTATTTCTCTAACCAGAAATAATAAGACTCGGCAAGAGGAGGGATCCGGGGCGATTCGACGGGATGGTGGTGTGGGTTCGGGCGTGGGGAAAACACAAACAATTCCAATGGATATACAAATCTCAAACCCTCTAAGGCACTAGGTACACACACACACACACACACACACACACACACACACACACACACACACACACACACACACACACACACACACACACACACAACGTAGCTGGTCCTGGTGGTCAGGCTGGCCCGTGGTGTGGACGCAACAGTCTCTGGATTGGCGCCGGACGAGCTGGCGTTGCGCTCGTCAGGGGCAGGAGACACCGTGGTACTGTCGACCTCCTGGTGTCGGCCCAAGACCGCTCACAGCCGCCAGGGAGCCAGTTCTGGCACCAAGTTGCGAGCAGGAGAGGGAGGCAGGTCCACCCGCCGTTCGACCCCGTACTCCGAGCCAGCAGAACCCCAGAGCCAACCGAGGTGAGGTAATCACCCTATACTGAGCACGAACGTTGCCGACAAACGGAGTCGCAAAATAGCGGCGTGATCGCACCTCAACGCAACATGGAGCGGGCTGCTATTATTAGCACAGCGAACGGCACGACATGAGGCGGGTACTCCCAGCCACTGTTTCAAACCACGTGGTCATGGCAGGCGAGGCAGGCAGACATTGGTGGGCTTCGGACACAATTGGAGGAAGAATGGAAACCGAGCTGGAAGAGGAAAAACGGAAACACAATTTGGAACTAGAGGGGGAGCAATCGGTAGAGTGCAAAACCTCCGCCGTCAATACTGCTGGGTCACTTCAGTGAACCTGATATCCTATTCATTGTAGGTCAAAACGGATCAGACTCTACTGAACCACGATTGAATAAACTAAACGAGATCGACGCACATGTAGAAATGCCAAAAAAAAAATCGAAATTTTTTTGAAAAAAAAGTTGCAAAATTTCTAAATTTTTTTCCTCTAAAAAATTATTTTTGGGGGGTTGGATATCGCTTAAAACATGTAGAAATGCAAAAAAATTCAAATATTTTTCAAATAAAATGGAAATTTTTTTTTAAAAAAGTTGCAAAATTTTGTTTTTTGTCTCTAACAAATTTTTTTTTTGGTTGGAAATCACTTACAACATGCAGAAATGCAAAAACAAAAATTCAAATATTTTTTCAAAATGGCCGCCATAGCGGCCATATTGGACTTTGGACCAAGTCCAAAATCTAATGGCATGATCCCTGGGCCATACCTAATCCCCCCACCAAGTTTCGTCGAAATCCGTCCAGGAGTTTTTCCGTAATACTATTCATAAACAAACAGACAGGGGTGAAAACAGTAACCTCCGACCATCTTCGATGGCGGAGGTTAATTAGAAAAACTGAAGCAAGAGGTAGGAAAAGGCAATTCGGACAGAGAAAGCCTAGAAGAGATGATGAAAATGAAAGAGAAACGCCTGGAGGAACTAAAGGAATTCGGTAAGAAAATGAACGAATTGTGGAAGGGAGAATAGAAAAGAAGTGATGAGGCCAGAAAGGAAAAATGGGAAAAAATTTTCTGAGTTACAGGAACACCAAAGCAGAGAGAGAGAGAGAATTACAAAACGAACTGAGGATGTTAAGAGAGGAAAGAACGAGAACAGAGAATGAAACGTTAAGGAACCACACTGTGCAGATCGAACAGCTGGAAGCCAAGGTCAGACTAAAGAATGAGATAAAATAAAGAGTAGTGAAAGAAGAAGGAATGAAACAGGAAAGGGAGATTAACCAATTGAAGGAAACAACGATATTGCAAAATGAGGAACAAGAGAGACAGTGGAATAAAAAGCAAAAAGAAGAGTATGAATTTGAAACTGAACAACAAATGGAAAAAACAAGTTTGGATTGCGAGGAGATAGTGACAGAACAAGGAATGAAACAGGAAAGGGAGCTCAACCAATTGAAAGAAATGCTGAGATTTGAGAAGGAAGAAAGTGAGAGACAGTGGGATAGAAAACAAAAAGAACATGAAGTTGAGGTTGACCAATTAAAAGAAAAGCAAGGTTGGAGTTCGAGGAGATAGTGAAAGAACAAGGAATAAAACAGGAAAGGCAGCTCAACCAATTGAAAGAAACGCTGAGATTGGAGAATGAAGAACATGAGAGATGGTGGGGTGGAAAACAAAAACAATATGAGTTTGAAATTAACCCTCGAGGAAACAGCAAAATTTGAGTCCACGGAGATGGAAAAGCTCCGGAAAGAAAATGAACAACTAAAGAGGCTCAGAGAGGAAGAACGACTCAAATGGGAAGGAAAATGGAACAAGGAAGAAAAGGAAATAATAAAGGAGGTAGTGGTGACAATGACGGAGACGCAGGAAATAGAAATAACAGAGACACGGGAGATAGAGGAGAGAGGGGGTGAAGTGGACGACACAAAGGACGAACACACACGCATGGAGGTAGTGAGGGACAATGGGGTTGAGCTTAAGGAATGTGTTGGGACCCGATGCAAGCAGCAGGATAGCCTCCTTCAGGAACGAAGGGAGGAAATGTGCCCCCTTGAGGCGGATCATGACGAGGTGAGTCCGGTCGAGCCTTGCGAGGTGGAGGGGGCAAGTGCTGTGAATGGGTGCACGCGGAGATTGGGGGGTATGGAGACCCCGGGAGCGCTTGAGGTAGCGCAAATCCCCAGCGTGGTTGTCCCGGTGTGTGTGGTTATGAGTGTGGCGAAATGCGTGCTTTCCATCATGCATTGTGTGAGTGAAAAGGTGTTTAAGGGAGAAGCGCCGTGTGTGAAAGAGACTGCGTGTGTGAGAGCGCTGTATGTGAGGGAGATGGCGGTTGGCATGCGCGAACATGCAACCGCATGTCCGAGTGTCATGGCGAGGTGTGTGAGCGTCATGGCACGTGGAAGTTTTGTGCGAGAGTGCGATGACAACGGTGCCTGATGGTGGACAAAGGCCGAGTAGCGGCCGTAGCTATTTTGGAGACCGTGCCGGGTTTTCACAGCAGCGCGCACGGGGTCTGTGCCGTGCAACGCACAAGGCCGCCACGTGCGCGCCTGAGGGAGTGAAGCCCGGTCCGTAAACACATGCGGTGGATTAGCCGATCCCGCGGACGGACAGAAGCTGGGCTGGATAATGGATTTGGACCGGATGGGTTCTCCAGGAGGGCATGTGTGTGAAGCTCCGATGAGCAGAGTACATGTGTTCGCGTGGGGAACCCCTTGAAAGGCGAGGCTTGTTTTTGATGTGCAGGGTGACGTCGTGGCTGCAGGGTTGGAATCCGGCAGAAGGGAAATTCCTGCCGGATGGTACCGTCCGAGGAGGGATGAGATGCGCGAACAGCTGCCATGACGTCATGGGGAAAGGAGCGCCGGTTGCGAGTTGCCGCGCTGGTGCATGCATTTAAAAAAAAAGCAAGCCTCGCTTCAGCTGAACAGGATTCCCTGGGCAAGGGGTGGAAGACCCCCCTGTCAGGGCCACAGGAAGTACTAGTTAGGGGGATGGGTTAGCGATAATTAGACCGGCTTCATGGGGACATAGGTTGGTTGTTCCTCATGGAGCCCATGGAATGGATTATTTCGAGGGATTTCAGTTTAGATTTGGGAAATGGGAATTTTTGGATTTTTGGAGACATGGAAATGTGAAGAGGGGACGTAGCTTAGCTACGTAGAGTAAATGGAACGTGCATGAGTTTTAAGGGATGAGGAGGGAGCACGAGTTAGTCAGGGGATTTAGTTAGAGGATGGCAGTATAGAGTGTTGGTGTGAGTTGCGAAATAGAAAGTGTGCGAGGAATGAGTGTGGGACAGTGGGCCCAAGTGTGCGAGTGGAGTGAATGTGGTATGCATGGTGCGAATAACTGGTTGGGGGGGAGGAGTGATTCCCACCCAAGTGACCCCAGGGTCAGATTAATGTTAGCTCGTGGGTTATTCAAATTTACTAAAAGGAGGTCGTTTTGTTGTTGCTGTCGAGAGAAGGCACGAAACCCGTTTGGAGGAGTGTGAGAGTTCATGGACCGGCTGGGAGCGTGGCTGTGGAAAGGTGAGTTTTGTTTCGTGGGCACCCCAGGCACTGGACTAGTCGGCCAGAGTAGACCAAGGACCCAAGAGGGGCCGGGATAGTGTAGAGGGCACGGGCGACCCGGCGGAAACGGGACCCGAAGTGCCAGAATGCCACGGGGGCAGTGTAGTGGGCACGGGCGACCCTCGGAAAGGGACCTGGGGCATCAACACGCTACGTGGGCATCGGAGGGGGGCAAAGCCAGAGAGGGCAACCCCCCGCGTTGTAGGGAGCAGCTGGGCTCGGAGGCAGCCTGCGGGCCTGGGGGTGCCATGGTGAGAGTTCGGCAGAGGGGGAGTTCCTGCCAGTTCAGCCACGCTGCCCAGCCAGGAACGTGTGCGAGGGCACGAATGAAAATTTGAGGGCAAGGCCCAAATTTATAAAGGACACCAACACAGGCGACAGGAATCATGGTTTTTAGAACTGATAGTTTTAAAGTGTGAGGTGTTTTTGGAAAGCCCCGGGGTAGTTTCAGGTTAATGAATGTTTGGGTAGATAGGAGATGTACCCCTTCGCACCATCCATCCGTTCGCTCATTGTAGGCCGCTGGACTCACCTTGGTGGATCGCTGAACTCTGAGGAGGCCATTCTGACACTTCGTTGGGCCTCGAGACAGGACGCTAGTCTCTCCCTATCCCCCTCCAGAGAGGGAACGTAGGGGTTGGGAGTAGGCAAGGTGGACATGATAGGCTAGCCAGACAATGACCATAAAGGGGGTTCGGAAGACAATTATAATAGGGAAATAAAAATAAAGAGGGGCAAAATTTTGTTGTGTTTTGTGGCAAATTAAGGGAGTGGGTATGGACAGAGACAGGTAAAGGCGATAGAGCAGGAGGAGACAGTAGGCTAGGTCCGAGCCTGCCTTCAGAGCGGCCGGCACCACCGCACTCCCTCCAGACCTGATGGAACCACACCAGAGGCTGGCCAGCTTCACCTGCCGGCCTGTTCTGCTGCAGCTGCCTGTTCTGCTTGGACTTGCCTTGCCATGCCTCGTTTGCCTGCCTCTGCCATGACCCCATGCCTGCAAGCCCCTGCTTGCGTTTGCCCCTGTGTCCATCCATCACCATGTGCACCAGGACCATCCAGTTTTGTAAGGACTGCCCTGCAGGCAGCCCGTGCATCCATCATGCTCATTTGTGTTTTGCGACCATCTCCATCCATTCCCCTGCATCAATGGACTTGGAAACGACTTTTACCTTCTCCCCTTTCACAGATCACAAGTCCTGGGCCATGGTTAAGTAATGGATAAGTTCAGTGGAAATTGTAAATACGTGTAGAACCCCACCTGCATGTTTGTTTTAGCGCCAGCAATTTTAGTTAAGTTGTCCGAATGAGTCTGTGAGAGTTCGTTTGGGTAGTTACGCAGCGCATTAGGTTATTTATTTTTAGGACACGTATAAAGAAATGTCGCACTCAGGGATCCGAAGGTAGAACATACTCGGGGAAAACTTACACATGCTGGTCACATGAAAATTTGATGACTCGGGACGAGTCTGTAAAAAGGGGAGGGAGTAGTGTTACGAATTTGGGAATTTGATATCACACAACATACAGGTTCCTTTAGTCAGCTATGTCGATAAGTGCTTATTCCCGAGATAGCTCACCTTCCATTGTTTAAATGTTCAGAAATCGATTAGATGTGCTGCGGATCGATTTAATAGTTAGGGAACGAACAATGGAGACATCCCTCCCCTCTTCTGCGAAGAGCAAGAAGAACCCTGCCGTCCCGTGACTCATGATGTCAACAACTCCCTCCCACTCGTGGCTGAGCGGGGGATGGAGCACGAGGGCATGAGCCATTAGTCACGCCGGGTGCGGGGGAAGGGCGGGAGAAGGACAGGAGGAGATCTTTTCTTTTGTTCGTTGGCAGAGTTGGAGGAGGGAGTTGAGGGGAGTCGTTCAGCAGACCTTCGAGTCCTGTTTGGCGTGGGTTAGGGTTGAGACCTTCGGAAGCTTTTTGCTTCGGCTGACTCAGTGAGCTTCGGCTGAGGCCTGGCTCGGGAGGAGGCTTTTTGGAAGCTTTTTGCTTTGGTGGTTCAGTGAGCTTCGGCTTCTGCTTGGCTCGGGAGAGCTTTTTGCTTCGAGCTGCTTTGCTTGGAAGGAAGTTGAGCCGGTCGCTCGGTTCGAGCTGCGAGTGGTGGCTTCTTCTTCTTATTGGTTTGTGGAGCTCTTTGTTCTCCATTGCGGTTCCCGGCTTGGTGCGACTCATCGACCTCTTCATGGAGGTGTTTTCCTCGGGGATGCGACGCATCGACGGGAAGGATCGGCGCCTCGTCTCACCAGCCCGTGTTGAGAAGCGCGGGAGGATTCGCGGGAGCTCGGGAAGGATCGCAGCTCACGGCGATTGGATCCAGCTCGCTCTCGCTGGAGCCCGGGTCCGAACAACTTGAAGACCACACGAGGTGGAGAGGATCGAGATGGGTTCTGGGTTTCAGCTCACCTGTCCTCCAAGCTGGAGCCCGTTATTAAAGGCCTCTGCCACCATTTCTTGGGTGTGTGGGTGTGTGTGTGTGTGTGTGTGTGTGTGTGTGTGTGTGTGTGTGTGTGTGTGTGTGTGTGTGTGTGTGTGTGTGTGTGCGCGCGCGCGCGCGCATGCATGTCCGTGGGCCCGTCTAATAAGGAGGAACTGCTGTGAAGTGTAAATGATTGTACATAATAAGTATACGGCTGTCGTTCTTTTGTCGTGCTTTTGTTGCTTGTATAATTGCATCCGTGTTTTGCCTTGTTTGATTGCACAAGTGCTTTATTATAATAAATGTCCTTGTGTGAATGTAAACCTATTCCTTGCGTCCATTCCCTCATTGAACTGCCCCATCTTGCACTCGGAATATAGTTGGTTATTAAATAGCCGGTAAAGTGATCGGGTCCAACGGGACTGCGTGATAACACCCCACTCGGTTATCCCAAAGGAAGCGAGCTGCTTAAGCGGCTCATTTCCAAGCTGTCCCGTTGAGGTGCAATCTCTCGAAAAACGACCCGTGCGAATAATTAGGTAAATCGAAGATTTGGCGATGGGACCCTGCAGCGCGGGTAGAGTGCGGACAAGGTTGTGGTGTGGTTAAAAACACACCCGTGGCTGGTTTTCGGCGTTGTCCGGAAAGCCACGACTGGATTGTCCGTTCGGTGGGCGAAGCGACCGCTATTGGTGAGACGCGGTCGTTCGCATGCTTGCGGGCGGAATTCTACAACAATATATATGTTTATGTTTATACATATGTAAATATATATATATATATATATATATATATATATATATATATATATATATATATATATATATATATATATATCTTCTTCTTCTTCTTCTTGTTTCGGCTGCTCCCGTTAGGGGTCGCCACAGCGGATCATCCGTATGATCCGCAATCTCTCGGAAAACGACCCGTGCGAATAATTAGGTAAATCGAAGATTTGGCGATGGGACCCTGCAGCGCGGGTAGAGTGCGGACAAGGTTGTGGTGTGGTTAAAAACACACCCGTGGCTGGTTTTCGGCATTGTCCGGAAAGCCACGACTGGATTGTCCGTTCGGTGGGCGAAGCGACCGCTATTGGTGAGACGCGGTCGTTCGCATGCTTGCGGGCGGAATTCTACAACAATATATATGTTTATGTTTATACATATGTAAATATATATATATATATATATATATATATATATATATATATATATATATATATATATTTCTTCTTCTTCTTCTTGTTCTTCTTCCGGCTGCTCCCTTGAGGGGTCGCCACAGCGGATCATCCGTATGATCCGCATTGTGATTTGGCACATGTTTTACGACGGATGCCCTTCCTGACGCAACCCTGGTCGCCTCTTACGACACAGGGATATGGTACACCTATTTTAACCGGGGTATACACCGGCCCAGTATACTGGTACTCATTTTGCCGACCTTGGAAGGATGACAGGCTGAGTCAACCCCCTGGTGTATTAATTCAGTGGCTCAACGGGGTTTGAACTCAGGACCTTTTGGATCCCAAGCCGCTGCCCTAACCACTGCGCCAACACCAGGATTTGTATATATATTATATACACCAGGATATATATATATATATATATATATATATATATATATATATATATATATATATATATATATATATATATATATATATATATATATATATATATATATATATATATATATATATATATATATATATATTTCGGCTGCTCCCGTTGGGGGTCGCCACAGCGGATCATCCGTTATGATCCGCATACTGATTTGGCATAGGTTTTATGCCGGATGCCCTTCCTGACGCAACCCTGGTCGCTTCTTACAACACAGGGATAAGGATTGGGTTTCGCCATGATTCCAGGCTGCCCTACACCCTCTCATAGCGCGGCCCAGTGCAGAGCTCCCGTCC
>NC_140961.1:90781346-90796346 GCF_056783735.1 Eptatretus burgeri
CGCTCGTCGCGGGATAATAAAAATCCTCTATACCCCGAGCATCAGCAACCCCCTCCTGTTTCCCCCTGCGCTGAGATAGTGCGACCAAGGGGGCCCCTTTCCCACCCCCTACCAGACACTGTCCGCGAGGCCCGCGGAGTTGAGGCGCCATCGCCGCTCCGCGTCTCATCACCAGACGGGTAGGCACGACCCGGTCTCGGCCTCAGGCCCGCCTCATCCTTGAGGGTATTCTTTTCCTTGGTTTTGGGTATGTGTTGTCGGCGCCGTCTGTGAAGTAGAATTGTATAAGTGTTGCCGTGTGCTCGGTAGTCGGTATTTGCTCTGCATTGTGTTTTCGCTTTTACATTTGCTTTTTGGTGTAAATTGAATTGTGTTTTTCTTTTCTGTGTGCTTTTGGTGGAATTGTATATGTGCGCTTTCCGTTCATCGCGAATAAATGTGCTTTGTGTTGAACTGTTCTCCCGCTTCGCTTCGTCATTTCTCCCATTGAATCCTCATCTTGCTTCACGTAAAGGGTTGGTAGTGGGCTGAATACGCCCGATAATTAATCGAACCGTCGAGGTCGACGATAACACCGCTCGGTTATTCTGATAGTACGGAACGGGTCGCTTAAGTGGCCCGTGTCCGAAGTCGACCTGCGGCGAGGTGCGATCGCCCGGTCTACCCTCCGCGTGGGTACTTAGGTAGGTCGAATTTGGCGAGCAACCCTATCCCACGCGGGGGCTGATTGGCTCGATCGCGGTGAGACCGAAAGGTCCACCCGTGACTGGTTCCCGGCGTTAGTCCGAGAGGGTCACGACTGGATTGTCCGTCCGGTGGGCGACGTGCCGCGATTTGAGTTACGTGGCCGTCAGCACGCTGGCGGGCTCGAATACCGCAACAATATATATATATATGTATATATATATATATATATATGTATGTATATATATATATATATATATATATATATATATATATATATATATATATATATATATATATATATATATATATATATATATATGTATATATATATATATATATATATATATATATATATATATATATGTATATATGTATATATGTATATATGTATATATATATATATATATATATATGTATATATGTATATATGTATATATGTATATATGTATATATATATATATATATATATATATATATATGTATATATATGTATATATATATATATATATATATATATAGATTTGTGTTTTTTTTCCTTTCGATATATATGTGGATCGTTTTTGACAAAATGATGGATCACTGTGGTCTCATCGCCAGTGATCACTGTGTTGAAAAAGTTGGGATCGCTGTTCACAGTCTCCAGCATGTCCTGTGCGATCTTCAAACGGAGTTGCTTCTGCTCGATCGTTAGCAGCTTTCGCACGAACTTCGCTGAGATTCTCCTTAAGCCCAAATCCTCAGTCGCAATGGAATGAACGGATCCAATGCTGATGCCCGCCTCGTCGGCAAGTTTTCTGATTCGACGATCCTGCAACAGCAGGGTCCTCACTTGGTCAATGACGATCTCATTTCGGGATGTTGAGGGCCTACCAGAATGTGCTTCACTTTCCACTGATGTGTGACCATCTTTGAAGCGGTTGTACCACTCTTTTATCTGTGTGGTGCCCATTTCTTCGTTCCCGAAGGCCTGTTGAATCTTGCGGATCGTTTCCACTTGGGAATCGCCAAGCTTTACACAAAATTTGATGCAGTCGCGTTGTTCAAGTTTTTCCGCCATTTTGTCA
Organism: Eptatretus burgeri; assembly: GCF_056783735.1. Classification (NCBI taxonomy): domain Eukaryota; kingdom Metazoa; phylum Chordata; class Myxini; order Myxiniformes; family Myxinidae; genus Eptatretus; species Eptatretus burgeri. The sequence continues at coordinate 90,783,098 of NC_140961.1, forward strand.
AAACGAAAATCCGACGGCGATCACTTACACTTCCTCACTCATCGGCGGTCTGTCGGCAACTGACAGCTTCTGCAGGCAGGGAAATATTTACGCATACGAATTAGGATTGCCCACATACGTGCACCAAATCATGCCTCCCTCGCTTCATTTTTTTATTCATGTAAAATTAAGGTTGGATACTTTTTGAACACACCTCGTGTATGTATGTATGTATGTATGTATGTATATATATATATATATATATATATATATATATATATATATATATATGTGTGTGTGTGTGTGTGTGTGTGTATGAATGAAAGGGAAGGGAGGGATGAAAGGAAGGACGATAATGTAATGGCATTTGTGAAAGATTAAGCGAGTATATAAGGGAGTTGCTCAAACCATCCTTTTGCCTACTCGAAGGCGCAAAAAATGTTGTGTAATGAACTGAAGACTTCAAATTTTGATGCATCTGTCCGTCAGACCTTCCAGTTTTCACTAGTCCACTGGCGGTGCTTCATGGCCCAGGAAAGCCTCTTTTTCTTATTTTTCCATCTGAGCAATGGCTTTCTTATTACAACTCGGCCTGTCAAACCTGCAGCTCGAAGTCTTCTCTTCACAGTTGAAACTGAGACTTCCTTACTCCGACCAGTGTTAAGCTGTGCCTGAAGCTGCTGGACTGTGAGCCACCTATCACACAAGCTGTTGACTCTCAGAAACTTGTCTTCTGATTGTGTTGTGACTTTGGGTCTGCCCGACCTCTTCCTGTCAGTTTCCTCCAGTTTCCAAGTGCCTTTTGATGGTGTCGGAAACTGTACTCATTGACACCTTGGCTCTCTTTGCAATTTGTCGAAATGAAAGACCGACACTTTTAAGGATTATAATGGTCTGTCTGTCTTCCTTTGTTAATTGTCTTTTTCTCACCATTATGAAAGCAACATACTACTTCCTGCATTGCAATATTGTCCATATAATGCTTCAGATGGTGTCGCAACACAGTCTGTTCCATCACTGCTTTTATGCAGACAGAGGGTTTGCAACGAATCATCAAAAGTTGGGACACCTGGAGGAATTGTTTGTATCAACTTTCAAGGCTTAATTTACTTCCATTGCTGCAGAACAGCTGCAGTTGCAAACCCATTAGTTTTTCCCTGAAAAGGGCCTTTTTTAACAACTCTGAAATTTACATTATTTTTCAGTTTTTGGGAACCTAAACTTTTTTTTAACCTCTGCAAGTTTACTGCTTCGCTCTGTACCATTTCAGGTTATTCACTGGACTTGAACTGCTTAAATTTCAGTAAAAACTGGAAAAATAGGGGTGTTCTAAAACTTTTGTCTCGTGGAGTATTTATTTATATATACATATTATATTCATATTATTACACACATGTATATGTATATATATATATATATATATATATATATATATATATATATATGTATATACATATATGTATATATATATATATATATATATATATATATATATATATATGTATATATATATATATATATATATATATATATATATATATATATATATATATATATATATATATATATATATATATATATATATATATATATATATATATATATATATATATATATATATATATATATATGTATATGTATATATATATATGTATATATATATATGTATATATATATATGTATATATGTATATATATATGTATATATATATATATATGTATATATATGTGTATATATGTATATATATGTATATATATATATATATATATATATATATATATATATATATATATAACACATACATACATTGTTACGGCCATGGGTACCGAGTGTATTATGAGGGGGTTAATCGTCATTTCTCCTCAGAAGAACCGGACATGGGGCCACCGCTCACAATTAAATTTGGAGTGCAGTGGGTTGCTTAACAACCATGAACCCCAATCAATTAACCATGAGTTCCAGTGTTCACAGTCTAATTTGACTTTTAACTGGAGGTCATGAGGCCTCCTGACCGGTGACGCACACTTGGCGATGCACCAATCTTCTCTTGACTATATCTAAAGCAATGCAGCTGAGCGTTTTCCACTGGTGCACGCCGATTACGACAGGTTAATTAGTTTGTGAATTATAATCTCCCAGTCAATCTTGGTTTAGACAATGCTGGATCAATGGAAGAAAATGACAGTCAAGGACAGGTTGAAACATCAACAAGGAACTTATTATGAAGAAAAATAAATAAACTGAAGAACTTTTTATTTCCTTGTCTATTAAATGGATGAATTCAAATCCTTCAAATGTTCAATCAACAAAATAATCTCAAGCAAATAAAGAATTCAACAAGCATTTCGAGAAAAATGGACAGAGAGCAGATACTTATCACTGTGCCTTACTTAACAATTAAACACATGACATGGGTACCCAGCAGATCATTCAGGGGGAAAAAGAAATCCGGTGTCAGCTCACCAAGGCAGAAGTCGTTGTGCATCTACTAAAATAACCCAAGTGTGTGAGCATGCCTTGGTCCGCTGACAGCACCCTGCCTCGCTGTGCACACTCCCCAAAACAGGCTCAAACAGCAATCAATGTCATGTCATCAACCCCAAAAACCAGGAATGCCAAGAATCAGGAATGCCAAGAGCCAGGTACCGAGCAGAACCAGCAGGGACAGTCCAACTGTCACCAACCGCGTTGCTGATGTCCCCAACCATCAGGATCTGTCAGGACCTGTGAGGAGCTGTCAGGAGCTGTCCCCAATGGTCACCAACCATCATGAGCTGTCATCAATCCTCAGGATCCGTCACCAACCGTGATGAGCTGTCTCCAACCCTCAAGAGCTGTCTCCAACCGTCAGAAGCTGTCAGGAGCTGTAAGGAGCTGTCACCAACTGGCAGGAGCTGTCATTAACCATCAGGAAATGTAAGGACCTGTCACCAACTGTCAGGAAGGTGGTCCTCCCATCCTTTTTATAGGTGACCAGTGTGGGCGGAGCCTCAAGCAGACTTCAGCCAAATCCAGCTTGTCTATTGGTCCATCGTGCATGTGATTTCCAACCCTCAATTCTTGCCGTCATTCTCTCCTCACCATCGAACGAGATGCAACTCCAAATTATCACAGGCCTGGCTTATGCCACCATGTTCGGGGTGCTGCATGAATGCCAGAAAGCAGCCATTTGTCAGAACAACTGAGCGAAAACGTGAAGCGCTCACAAGACGTCAACAGGCAATTATCATCTCTTTGTTCAGCCCGATACGAACAAGAGCCAGCCAGCATCCATAGAGCTGCTGAACGGGGCATCAAAAGTCGATAGAATATGGTGGATGTCAATCGTCTATCGAAAAAAGTGGATGTCTGACGTCGATGAAAGAAAGGTGGGTGTCAAGCGTCAATGGAAAAGATTGTCCTGCGGTGAATGATCCCAGACCACAGCCATGTTTGACCGTCAAAATGAACTGTTCATTTATAGCTTGCAGTGTGTTTAATGACACAAATGTCCTGGAGGTCCAATGTGTCTTGATGGAAGGGGAATAGAATGAGTGTCCATAAGGTTAAAGGCTATCTATCACATGCATGAACGGTGAATATCGCTCATGCGGAAATGAAAACAGACGTAAAATCATACGTTATGAACGTGTCGTAAAGAGGAAAAGGTTATCCCATAAGAAAGAAGGGGAATCTGTTCTACACCCCTCTCCAACACATCAAAGAGTTAGAATCCCACCAGACAAGGGGATGGGTCTTTTCTGAACATGCATTTATGGAAGTAACTGTCTGAGGACCTGGAGGTTGTGTTTTTTACTCTGATTCCATTCTAAAATCCACAATACATATATATATATATATATATATATACATATATATATGTATATATATATATATATATATATATATATATATATATATATATATATATATATATATATATATATATATATATATATATATATATATATATATATATATATATATATATATATATATATATATATATATATATATATATATATATATATATATATATATATATATATATATATATATATATATATATATATATATATATATATATACATATATATACATACATATACATATATACACACACACACACACACATACATATATATATATATATATATATATATATATATATATATATATATATATATATATATATATATATATATATTTCTTTCCCTTGAGTATGTATTTCATGTATTTTGTGAGTCAGCACTCCCTGGTGGCCATTTCTGTTAATCGCATACAGGAGAGGAAGTGATGCAACAGGAAAAGGAAATGATGTAACCACCAGCCCATTTCTCAGTGGGCCTGCTATTCAATGTATCCATCCATGTTCATCTGTGTGAAATCCTTGTTAGTGCGAGAGCCCAGTGACGTTTATTTTAAGTATTGTGCACGAAAAGTTTCAAGGTGTCATTTGATGGCCCATGGCATGAAAAACTAAATAAACCGTTTCTTGAGTTCGGCCACCATGCCCTTCAAATATTTTAGGTCCCTGAAAAAGGGCCCTTTTGTACTTTTAATCAAACTAATGAGCACGAGAAAAACGAAAATTAAAATCATCGATTTTTTTTTTTAACTGAAATAATGAATTGACAACTCAAGAATGAAAATACGCAGACTTGGCTGAACAAGAGGGCCCCAAAAAGGGCCCCCAGTTTGTTTCAATAAAACTTTTAACCACGAACTCTGAAGTGGTCTTAGAATACTCCGATAATGTCCAAATCATCAAAAACACTGCTAAAGAAAAAAAATTACCTTGGTGAGACAAGAAAGGTCCAAATTAGAGTAGGTGCTGAAAAAGGGCCCAAATCAGACACTTGAAAAGAACGCGCACGGGCTCAATGACTGAATCGGGTATGTACTACAATCTTAAAATGACAACTCAAATAAAATACACAGGCTTGGTTCAACAAGAAGGGCCCAAGAAGGGCCCAAAAAGGGCACCCAATTGGAAAAAAGAAAACGAAACTACCCTAAACTATTTCGGAACAGCAGTTCGGTATTTTTTCTGGTATTTCCAAAGTTCTCATTCCTGAGAGTCGACTTTGTTTCTATTTTAGCTCCAACTGTGCATCACAGCACTGAGAATATATTTGTAGTGCTGTGTAGCGCTGTGTAAGTCTCATGAAGGGGACAAATTGGATTCGATTTTCGTATTAGTGGTGTTGTGTTTGGACACTCGAACATGGATTCAGAACAACAAATGGACCCCAGTGACTCGGAGTTCAATAATGACGACCACAATGGTCAGCCAGAAACTTCATCACAGAGTGACGACAGGATTGCACAACATCTTCCAGACAGTGACCAGCCGTTTGTTCACAGACCCGGTGCTAGAAATGAGCTCAGTGGAAACAGAAGGGGAAAAAGACAATGAAGAATCCACTGTATTTATTCCACAATCAGGTAAGCCAGTAATCAGGTAACACCATTCTGAAGAACAGATAAATTTCACTCCAGTCTGATTGTTTTGTTTTTAAGTTCATGTTCATATTTCAGACAAGCCCAATGGATATGCACCTTTATAGCGATCATTTCACGACTTCCTGCCCGAGGATTTACAGTGTCCCACATATGTCTTCCAGGAGGAGCATCTGAGGCGACCCTGCCGACATGCTGCATTACTCCTGTGTGTCCTGCAGGATTCTGTGGTAATATCCTAGAATTGACGCCCAACAAATTGAAGGTGATAAGAAGTTCAGCCAATTCCAGATACTTGCTGAAAAACTTCAGTTTATCCAAATATCGTAGCGTGGTCGAACGTTTGCCAGAATTCCTGTTAGATACCGACGGGTATCACAGCAAGTGTTACAAAAACTTCACCGCTGTATCATTGAAATTTCCAGTTACCATTACCAACCAAAACGTCAGTGACGAACGCAACATACAGTTATGTCACGTCACTTCTCCAACATCATCAACGTCCACTGCTGGTATTTTTGGTGACGAATGTCTGTTTTGTAATAAGAATATCAAATGCCGACCAAATGGTCGTAAAGAGAAAAAACAAGTTGAGAAACAAAAAAAATTTAGACAAAACAAGCCGAGAAGAAGATACAAGATATATCAACAAATCTCAAGCTGCAAAATGTCTTGGTGAAGATATCAGGGGTGGATCTGATTGCGAAAGAAGCCAAAGTGCATCATTCATGCCGATCCGAGAAAATTAAAGCCACTGACAGAGTGAGCCCAATGAATGAGGATATACCTACTGAAAAGCAAGTCTCGAAGGATGTCTTGGAATTAATATATGCATACGTCGAAGAACACGTAATCGAAAGGAAATGACCGGAACATCTGAAATCAATTTTCGATCAATATCTGGATCTGTGTGAATAATTCGAGTTGCAAAATCACATCACCGCGAATCAGTACTTTGGCAAGGTACTGAAGAAGAGATTTGCAGGCCAACTGATAATGAATTAATCAGCCAGCAAAAAATATGGTGTGATAGTCCATAGAGCGGCCATTGATTATATTCGTCAGTGGAAGCAGTTTACGATTTCAAGTCATCACCCGAAGGGCAGGTAACGAAAGCCGCTTTGGTGATGCAGAAGGTGCTGAAGTCAGTGAAGAAAAAGCTCTGACCGATCTTCTCACAATTGAATCACTGAAAAAGGGTGAAGGTAATCCACCTGAATTGGTCGAGACATTTTGCATGGTCCTATTTGATGGTCCCAATGTCAAAAAGCATTCAGAAGCTGTTAAACGCCGAGCTAATGCCGCCAGTCAAGATGCGCTCTTCATTGTATCAGGGGTCACCATGAAACCTGTCAAGCATATTCTGATCGCCATGGCACTGAAGTCACTCATCGGAAGTCTCCGTGTATTGACCATCTTGAATCGCCTTGGCTACTGTATCAACTACACGGCAACCGTGTAGCTGGAGACCAAATTAGTGTATTCCATTCTCGAAAGGAAGCTCAATTGCCCGGATGGAGCTGAGGTGGATGAACTGGTGGGTCTGGCGTTTGACAATTATGACGAGGTCGTACATACCTGTTCTGGAGCAAACACATTGCACGATACCATGGGCATCTTTTGTCAAACCATTCCTGCCTGGATAGGAGTAACCCTTGAATAAGTGTTTCTGGAGGAGTCGATGCCCACTGTCATCCCACAAACGGCGGCCAAGACAAAAAGTAAATGTCCAAAGTGCGGCACTGGAGCCATACCAGAAGAAACCCCACATGGACTGCTTCACATACGAAAACATGGGTGTATTTAGTCTAGCTGATAAATCTCAAAACGCGAGAAAGTTGGACTTTATCTGGATTTCTGCACATGCTCTCGAGATGGAAAATATTCCAATGTCGGCCGGCTTCATGGGTCGTTTCTATGTTGACCACCTCCCTAAACAACATGTCCTCCACATGAAAAACATTCCGGAGCCGTCGACGAGCAAAGATGTCATTGTCCAGACCCTCAACGTGACACAGGCATGTGCTGCCGAGCTCGGGCAGAGGTACGGAGTCGTGACTTATGACTTGGATGTGGAAAAGAATGCTTTGAAAATCCAATCCACTGAAAGTGCAACATTTAATGATGTGTTCATCCTGTTCGGTGTTTTCCATATCTCAATATGTCTATTCAGAGCAATAGGAAAGCTAATCAGTGAATCCGGAAGACCACAGCTCCTGGTTGATGCAGACTTCCTTGCATCTGGCTCAGTACGTGGCTTCATCAAATGCACCAACTACAACCGCTGCAAACGTCTGCACCCAATGTTTGCCTTAGCCTTGCACGTTCTTCACTTCAGAGAATTTCTGACCACATATGAGAACTTCGATGAATTTGTTACTCTGATTCATTCTGTGGATATGACCAATGCCCAGTCAATGGACACCATGGATGAATCTCGAGTCATTAATGCAGTTCAAGATGAGGACGGGAAGTTGCTGCAGAGCAGACTAGATGGCGAGTTCGGCAAAACCGCGCAGTTTTGGTTGCAGTACGTTGGTGACCTGGATTTGTTTCTAATCATGGACAGAGCTGTCTGCACGAATGACGTTGACCTGTTCATCTGGGTGATTACATAGGTGACTGACGTCTTCTTTGCTACAAACCACCACTATTACTCAAGATGGATGACGAAATATCAGCTTTATTTACTGAATATCGAGTTTGCACACCCTGGACTGATGGAGATGCTACAGTAAGGGCTGTTTTCATGTCGTAGAACAGAGAACCAGTTCAACCGACTGCCCATAGACCTCACCCTCGAGCAGATGGTCAGTTGTGATGCTTCTTCAAGGCAGACGGGATTTACGGCATCAACCAACAGTTGCAGCGGGCGCCTCCAGTGGAGCGTCACAAAAGGTACGCGAGCCGTGCTCATTGGTGTTTTATTCGATATGGTCGGGATGCTACGAACAAACGATGCACAGGTGGAACTGTCTGCAAGCCGCATATGGCGAAATAATACCGATCTACAGAAACTGATGAAGAGTATCCAGACATCGGCTTACCCATTCAAACTTGATACTCTTGATCTGATCAACATCAGTATGGGAAAAAGCGCGACCTCCGAAATCACCCAGTCACTTTTGAATATCGCTAATAAAGGTCGCAAGCGACACATTTCATTCATCCAATAATGCGCTGAAGACGCTGACACATTTGAGAAGCCAATCAAGAGAAACCAACTCAAGACATTTTCAAATTAGGGAGCGAAGACCCCAATGGCGCAAAATCCCATCGTCAGACAGCTTCGGTGTACCAGAGACATATTCGGCAGAATAGCCATTGTCGCGTCACAAAGGAAAGTCGATCTAGACTCGAGAGTACCTGCTTTCTCACCCTCTGATGTCAGTACCTCTCACAATGTGCAAAACGGATGGAACAATAATGCACACAGAAAAGAGCACCCTTTTCTGTGCACTTGAACAAAAAGTTTCACAGCATGGAAGTCCACCAGCTCTTGATGTGCACGTTATCGATGGTAACTACCACCTCCGACTGCTTCCACCGTCGCTCCCACCAACTTATGGAGGGTTATCGCAATCAACTCTTCACGCTGTTGTTGCGTACCCATCCACGAGGGTTGATATCTTCTTCGACACATGAACAACCTTGGATTAAAGACTGTGAACGGGAAAGATGCGGTGCTGAATATGTACGCTGCACGATCACTAGCCCAGATCACATCCGCCCCAAGGATTTGAATAACGCTCTGAAATCTACATCATTCAAAAGCCACCTACCGCGATTCCTTCTGAAAGATTGGGGAGGCCAACGTCATGCCCATCCACTCCTTGACAAGGAAGTTTATATTGGAGTTGATGATGTCTGCGCACGCTTCGCTGTGGAGGGCGGACAGATCCATAAGTCTATAGTTGGAGAACTATGCAGAAATCATCCTGAAAGAGACACGATAATCTGCCAGCACCTTATGCATATCGAGTCGCGACTGTCCGATAACGATAACGTGATGATCAGGGCATCGGACACTGATATCCTCAACATACTCCTCCATCACGTTCACGAAACGACCCTCAGTGTATGGATGGAAGTTGGCATGTCAGGTCAAGGTGACAGAAGATATGTGAACGTATCCCGGATCGCAGAGGCATGTGGACCCTTGTTATGCGCCCTTGTTATGTTATGCTCCCTGCATTCCATTCATTCACGGGGTGCGATTGCACTCCAGCCTTCTCATAAAATGGGAAAAAGCACCTGCTCGCTATTCTGGAGAAAGATCAACGGTACCAGAAAGTCTTCGCAGAACTAGGTTCGAGAAGCACCCAACGAGACCGTGGTGAAAGCCATTGAAGACTTCAGGTGTTTGTTGTACGGTGCCAAAAATCCCATGGCGCTGAACAAATACAGACACCGTGTATTTGAAATAGCGTATGCTCCCAAGGACCCTGCCAAACTATTCGCAAGAATAAAAGGTGTCGACGCGAGTAGCTTACCACCTTGCGAGGCAGAGGTGAGACAGCAAATTGAAAGAACTGCATTTGTGGCGAAATATTTGGCATGATGCTCACCTCAACAGTGTGACCAAAATACCGAGTAAGGGTTGGGAGTTGATTGACGGCACTTTTCGTTTTGTGTGGTTTGAAGGCGACCAACTTCCAGACGTTATTCCCGAAACGCAGAAGGAAGACGATGAAAATAGTGATGGTGATGATGAAAACGAACAGATAGACGAAAGTGCTTTGTTAGAAGATGATGACGACATGGATGACATTGATGATAGTGATGACACTGCTTAATGACAGCGTACGCTTGTTCTGTTTAAGTGTCCGATTTGTGCCCTTTTTCAGCACCTCCTCTAATTTGGGCCCTTCTTGTCTCGATGGGCCAAGGTAATTTTTTTCTTGCGCAGTGTTTTTGATGATTTGGACATTCATTATCGGAGTATTCTAAGACCTCTTTAGAGTTCGTGCTTAAAAGTTTGATTAAAACAAACTGGGGGCCCTTTTTGGGGCCATCTTGTTCAGCCAAGCCTGCGTATTTTCATTCTTGAGTTGTCATTTCATGATTTCAGTTCAATAAATCGATGATTTCAATTTTCGTTTTTCTCGTGCTCGATAGTTTGATTAAAAGTAGAAAAGGGCCCTTTTTCAGGGACCTAAAACCTTTGAAGGCCATGGTGACCGAACTCAAGAAATGGTTTATTTAGTTTTTCATGCCATGGGCCATCAAATGACACCTTGAAACCGGTCGTGCACAATACTTTAATTAAACGTCACTGGGCTCTCGAACTATGTTGTTATGCTATTGAAATAATTGCCTGTGAGTATAAAAACATAACTTAACAGTTCATCTTGTGATATTAATATGAATTTTGTATATGTAGTCATTGAAACGTTATTATAAAGTACTAGACGACCCTTGAACCCGTTGGGTTACCGTAGTAACAGCAGTTGATGAAAAAAATCATTTCAAAAAAAAAAATAGGTGTAGCGAACTATACCACTGAGGTTGTTTGCGTTGATCAAATTCTTCCGAAGAGTACTTGACTGAATCGAATTTATTTTTTTATAATTTTTTTTGTTGCATGATTTTAACGAAACTTGATACTGCACACCGCAGACGAATGGTGAGTAAGGTGGCCCTAAAATTTTTGCACTGTCGTGTTCCATTTTGGCTGTATTTCGGGAACATACATGCATACATACATACATGCATACATACATACATACATACATACATACATACATACATACATATATACATACAAGATGAGAGTTTTAGTAATATATAGATAGATGTTGAATTTACATTCCCAGTTCGGTTGGCTTAGCCTGCTATCCATTGTCATCAGTTGCTTGCTGGCACTTTGTTGTACCATGTCGCATTCTCCTTGACATCAGAAGATTCTGCATTAGTATTTTGTGTGCTTGGAGCATTGCATAAGCATGTTATCTTTCTCTGTGCATTTCTGTCTGGAATACAACTTTCAGCGAAGCTTGTCTCTCATATGCAATATATATATATATATATATATATATATATATATATATATATATATATATATATATATATATATATATATATATATATATATATATATATATATATATATATATATATATATATATATATATATATATATATATATATATATATATATATATATGTATATGTATGTATATCCCTGTGTCGTAAGAGGTGACCAGGGTTGCGTCAGGAAGGGCATCCGGCGTAAAACATGTGCCAAATCACTATGCAGATCATACGGATGATCCGCTGTGGCGACCCCGAAGAGGAGCAGCCGAAAGCAGAAGATATATATATATATATATATATATATATATATATATATATATATATATATATATATATATATATATATATATATATTGTTGTGGTTGACCAAATTCGCAAACCACCATTCAGGTCCCTTAGGTGAGATATCTCTGTAAGTATATGTGTAGTTAGGCCCAAACCCGTTGTTTCGAGGGAATAAATGTCATTCAGTCGGGCTGCGACTCTCAGGATAGCTGTTTTTCTTTTACTATCTTTATTTTGGACCAGCCGCCATTACTACCACCACCAACCACGTCTCAACAGCCATCACACAACAACCACCAACCACAACGCCGCTTCACAACAACAGCCACGACCTTTACCGTCACAACTCGCCACCATCGCATCACCACCATTCTTGCGCCACTTGGGGGCACCGATACTGGACTCGTGCAGGGCGCGCACCGAGCAGCGTGTTCAGAAACATCACAGACTTTCCGAAGAAAACGGATCAAAAACGACTCGCGCCCACTTCTGTTCCGTCCTATCGGTGAGCGTGGGGCGATTTGGCCCCGCCTCCAGGGCGTTGGAGTGTGGTCGCTATATGCAAATTCATGGATCAAAAAGCATTCACGCCCACTTTTCCTCGGTCCAATGGGGAGCCAGTTAGAGGTGAAGGGTCGGAGGTAAAGGGTCAAAGGTGAAGGGGCGAAGCCACGGGGCATATAAGGGGCCGCGTTCGTCAGTCGAGGGAGTTGGGAGTTCGCGGAGCCAGTGAAGAGTTGGGACGAGTCAAGAGAGGAGACGGAGAGGGCGATCGGACGAAGCTGTGGAGAGGCGGCGAAAGCGGTTGAGGGGGTGCTCGCGTCGGATTCGGGGAACTGCGGAGGGAGAGGCCGGCGGCGCAACCGAGGTCGTGGTGGAGACGCTCGTCGTGGGACCCGAGACAGGGAGACATCCTCCTTTCCCCCGAGCATCAACAACCCCCTCCTGTTTCCCCCCGCGCTGAGATAGTGCGACAAGGGGGCCCCTTTCCCACCCCCTACCAGACACTGTCCATTGAGGCCCGCGGAGTTGGGGCGCCACCGCCATTTCGCGGCTCATCACCAGACGGGTAGGCCCGACGCGGTCTCGGCCCCAGGCCCGCCTACCCCCCTCATCCTTGAGGGTGGTCCTTTTCTTTTGCTTTGGGTATATGTGTTGTCGGCGCCGTCTGTGAAGTAAAATTGTATAAGTGTTGCCGTGTGCTCGGTAGTCGGATAGCTCTGCATTGTCTTCTTCTTTTATATTTGCTTTTTGTGTAATATTGTGTGTTTCTTCTCCTTTTACATTTGCTTTTGGTGTAATTGTATATATGTGCTTTCCGTTCATCACGAAATAAATGTGCTTATTGTTGAACTGTTTTCCCGTTTCGCTTCGTCTTTTCTTTCATTGAATCTCCATCTTACTTCACGTAAAGGGTTGGTAGTGGGCTGAATACGCCCGATAATTAATCGAACCGTCGGGGCCGACGATAACACCGCTCGGTTATCCCGATAGTACGGAACGGGTC